>NC_134353.1:17491193-17791193 GCF_048569485.1 Anomaloglossus baeobatrachus
AGACCCCAGCTGTCCGCTTTACCTTGGCTGGTGATCCAATATGGGGGGGACCCCACGTTTTTTGTTTTAAATTATTTATATAATTTAAAATAACAGCGTGGGGTGCCCACTGTTTTGGATTATCAGCCAAGGTGAAGCTGCCAGCGGTGGTCTGCAGGCTGCAGCCGTCTGCTTTACCCTAGCTGGCTACAAAAAATGGGGGGACCTCACGTCATTTTTTTTTAATTATTTATTTATTTTATGGCTAAATACAAGGCTAAGCACCCTTTAGGCTACTTTCACACATCCGGCTTGAGCTCTGCGGCTCAATCCGGCTGTGCAAGCTATGCAACGGATGCGGTGAAAACACCGCATCCTTTGCATAAGTTTTTCCTTTGCGGCCAGTCCGGTTTTTGCCGCTTGCGGCATGCTACTGAGCATGCGCAGTGGCAAAAACCGCATGCGGCGGCCGGATGCGGTTATTGCCGCATCGCGCCGCATCCGGCCGCCATAGGCATGCATTGAAAAATGCGGCGCGATGCGGTTTTTTTTTGCCGCACGAAAAAACGTGCCATGCAACGTTCCATCCGGCCGCCGCATCGGCTACATCTGCCGCATGCGGCAAAAACCGGACGGAACGCAAGGCCATGCGGCACAATGCGGCACTAATTAAAGTCTATGCAGGAAAATCGCAACCGGCAGCAAAAAAAAACGGTTGCGATTTTCATGCAAAGTGCCGGATTGTGCCGCATAGCAAAAACCGGAGGTGTGAAAGTAGCCTAAGTGCCACATGAAAGTCACTAAAGGGTGCCAGCTTAGAAAATGCAGGGAGGTGGAACATTATATAGGTTTTTCTCATCTATCTATCTATCTATCTATCTATCTCTCTATCTATCTCTCTATCTATCCCTCTATCTATCTCTCTATCTATCTATCTCTCTATCTATCCCTCTATCTATCTATCTATCTCTCTATCTATCTATCTCTCTATCTATCCCTCTATCTATCTATCTATCTCTCTATCTATCTATCTATCTATCTATCCCTCTATCTATCTATCCCTCTATCTATCTATCTATCCCTCTATCTATCTATCCCTCTATCTATCTACGGTATCTATTCATCTATCTATCTATCCCTCTATCTATCTATCTATCTATTCATCTATCCATCTTTCCCTCTATCCATTATCTGTCTATCGATTATCTTTATTATTTATTGCAGGGACAAACCTGCGGTAAATCCGCGGTAAATCCGCGGCAAATCCGCGGCAAATCCGCGGCAAAAACGCATGCGGATTTGGTGCGGATTTTTTCCGCAGGTCCGGAAATCTTTCACTGGCAGAAGTTTCTCAAGAAATTTTCTTGAGAAACTTCACATTTCTAGTGCGCACATAGCCTAAGGCTCTGTGCGCACTAGAAATGTGAAGTTTCTCAAGAAAATTTCTTGAGAAACTTCTGGGAGTGAAAGATTTCCGCACCTGCGGAAAAATCCGCGGCAAAAACGCATGCGGATTTGCCGCGGATTTGCCGCGGATTTACCGCGGATTTACCGCGGATTTACCGCGGATTTACCGCGGGTTTGTCCCTGCAATAAATAATAAAGATAATCGATAGACAGATAATGGATAGAGGGAAAGATGGATAGATGAATAGATGAATAGATAGATAGATAGATAGAGGGATAGATAGATAGATGAATAGATAGATAGAGGGATAGAGGGATAGATGGATAGATAGAGGGATGGAGGGATAGATAGATAGATAGATAGATAGAGGGATAGAGGGATAGATGGATAGATAGAGGGAGAGATGGATAGATAGATAGAGGGTTAGATGGATAGATAGAGGGATAGATGGATAGAGGGATAGATAGATAGATAGATAGATAGATAGATAGAGGGATAGATGGATAGATAGATAGATAGATAGAGGGATAGATAGATAGATATATGAGAAAAACCTATATAATATTCCACCTCCCTGCATTTTCTAAGCTGGCACCCTTTAGTGACTTTCATGTGGCACTAAAGGGTGCTTAGCCTTGTATTTAGCCATAAAATAAATAAATAATTTAAAAAAAACCACGTGGGGTCCCCCCATTTTTTGTAGCCAGCTAGGGTAAAGCAGACGGCTGCAGCCTGCAGACCACCGCTGGCAGCTTTACCTTGGCTGGTAATCCAAAACAGAGGGCACCCAACGCTGTTATTTTAAATTATATAAATAATTTAAAACAAAAAACGTGGGGTCCCCCCCAAATTGAATCACCAGCCAAGGTAAAGCGGACAGCTGGGGTCTGATATTCTCAGACTAGGGAGGTCCACTGTTATTGGACACTCCCCAGCCTAAGAATAGCAGGCCGCAGCCGCCCCAGAAGTGGCGCATCCATTAGACGTGCCAATCCTGGTGCTTCGCCCCAGCTCATCCCGCGCCCTGGTGCGTTGGCAAACGGGGTAATATATGGGGTTGATGCCAGATGTGTAATGTCACCTGGCATCAAGCCCTAGGGTTGGTGAGGTCAGGCGTCTATCAGATACCCGACATCACCAACCCAGTCAGTAAGAAATAAAAAATAGACAACAAAAAAAGTTTTATTTGAAAAAACACTCCCCACATAGCCTCTTTAACCAATTTATTGAAAAGAACTATCAATCCACGTCCAGCGTAATCCAATAAGGGGGGGGGTCCCACGGTGATCCATACCATAGTCACTGTCCCAGTCAATGAAGAACAGAATGTTCCCCATTGGCTGGGAGAGCAATGCAGTGACCTGAGCTAACATCAATAGGTCAGCTCAGGTCACTGCAGGGGATGCCGAGCGCTGCTGTCAGGAGGATAGGTGAGATCATTACCATCTGTGATCATCTCCTGTACTGCTGACGTCACCGCTGTCACTGACTCTCACGTTGTCAGAAGTATCGCGAGAGCCCGTGACGTCACCGATAGTGACAGTCTCGGGCCGCCCGCGAGACGGCCATAAACAGCGCTGACCGCGGTGACGTCAGGAGGCAGGAGATCGTCACAGCAGGTAATGATCTCACCTCCTGACAGCAGCGATCGTCATCCCCGCGGCTCCCAGCACTGCAGGGTGTCAGTGTCTGCCCGCAGTATCGGCAGCTTGTCACCCGGCAGCGCAGGCAGACACTGACACAGGCAGACACTGACACTGCACTGCTGCAGTGCAGTGTCAGTGTCTGCCTGTGTCCGTGTCTGCCTGCGCTGCCGGGTGACAGGCTGCTGACACTGCGGGCAGACACTGACACCCTGCAGTGCTGGCAGCCGCGAGGCTGGAGCGGGACACAGACTCACGGGCACCTGGAGGTCGCACGGAAGTGCTTCTGTGCGGCCTCCAGGGAGTGTGACGTCTGCTCCGCTTCCTCTTCCTGGCATAATGACATCGCTTCCTGCAAAACCGCAGGCAGCGATGATCATTCCCGCAGGTAATTCGCGGCTATTCCGGGGGTATACCGCACATCATTGCTACGTGCGGAATACCCCCGGAATACCCCCGGTACCTGCGGATTTAATGGACATGCACATTTTCTCAAGAAAGTTTCTCGAGAAAATTTTCTCAAGAAATTTTCTTGAGAAAAATCCGCACAGTGCGCACAGCAATTTTTTTTTCTCATAGAATTTCATGGGAAATGTCTGCACAAAGATTGCAGACATTTCTCAAGAAATTTCCGCGGCAAATCCGCGGGTAAATCCGCGGGCAAAACGCACTCACTTGCAATTGCCTCGCGTGTTTCTCGCGCGAGTTTCACGGTGCATCACCCGTCATGGACTCACACTCTGCTCACAGGAGCGGGTCGGCTGCATAGAGATACAAGCAACTGACCCGCTCCTGTGAGCAGAGTGTGAGTCCGTGACCGGTGATCCACCGCGAAACTCGCTCGAGATATAAGCGAGGCAATCGCAAGTGTGACACCGGCCTAAAAAGATGTCTTTTTCCAATTTATTACCCCCAAAACACCCCTGCAGGTTCGACGTAATTCACAGATACAACGTCCCACAACAATCCCAGCTTTGCTACATCTGAGGTTGCAGTGCGTGGTCACATTAGAAAATGTGACCAATTACTGCGGTCTGCGGGACACACGGACAGAGCTGCAGCTGTGGGAGCGTTGACATCAGTGAGTACACCTGAGATCACAGCTGCCGGTTCCTACGGTACCCCAGCTGTGACCTCAGTTAAAATCACCTCAGGTGAACTCTATGAACTCACCTGAGGTGATCTCAATGTCAGTCTATCAGCTTAGGCTATGTGCGCACGTTGAGTATTTGGTTGGAGAAAATCTATATTTCCTGGCAGAAAAAAACACCAAAAACGCAATGCAGTTTTGACGCATTTTTTCTGCTCGGACATTTAGATTTAGTGCAGACATTTGTTGCAAAAATCTGCACCAAATCTTTATCACTTGGCAGAAAAAAAATGCAACAAAAAAGCAACTTGCTTTTGATGTGTGTGGGGTTTTTTGAGCTGCAGAAATCTGTTGTAGCAGTTTGTTGCAGAAATTTCTGCACCAAATCTGCATCTTCTGGCAGAAAAATGCACCAAAAAAACTCGATGCAGTTTTGATGTTTTTTTCTGCCAGGAGATGCAGATTTGGTGGAGAAATTTGTTACAAAAATCTGCATATCCTGGCAGAAAAATGCACCAAAAATGTGATGTGGTTTTGATGAGTTTTTGATGCGTTTTCTGTCAAAAGATGCAGATTTGGTGCAGAAATTTCAACCAAATACTCAACATGCACATAGCCTTAGCCTGTAGTCCAGCATTGAATTCACCTTAGGTGAGTTTATAGAGTTCACCTGAGGTGAGTTCATTTAGTTCACCTCAGGTAACTTCACCTGAGGTCACAGCTGGAGTACCATGGAAACAGCCAACTGTGACCTCAGGTGATCTCACTGACGTCACTGCTCTCGCAGCTGCGGCTCCTTCAGTGTGTCCCACTGGCTGCAGTGATTGGTCACATTTTCTAATATGACCGCGCACTGCGACTTCAGGATGTAGCAGAGCTGGGATCATCATGGGATGTTGTAGTGTGGATTACGTCATATCTATAGGGGTGTTTTGGGTATTAATAAATTAGAGAAAGAGGGTGGTTTAATCTGTTTGCTTGTTTTTATATAAAGGATTTTTCTGTGTTTTGTGTTTATTTTTTTTTACTTACACGATTAGTAATAACAGGTCTCATATACCCCTCCCCATTACTAATCTTGGGCTTGATGACAGCTGTGGTGTTTTCACAAATCATAGCCGTCATTAACAGTGCAGGGCAATCGGTATGAGCCGAGTAAGCACCAGGATTGCGGCATCTAATGGATGCGCAACTTCTGGGGCAGCTACAGGCTGCTATTTTTAGGCTGGGGAGTGCTCAATAACCATTGGCCTCCTCAGCCTGAGAATACCAGCCCCCAACTGTCTGATTTACCTTACCTTTACCTGAGAGACCGCAAACCATTTTTTAAATTTATTTAAATAATTACAAAAAAGTTACATGGGGTCCCTTCTAATTTGATATGCAGCAAATGTAACACACAGAGCTGGGGGCTGCAGCCTTCAACAGTCTGCTATATCTTTGCTGGGTATCAAAATATGGGGAACCCCATGCCATGTTTTCCAATTATTTATTTTTACGTTCCACTTCGGGGACCCAGACAGCTAGTGTGAGGGCAAGCAATCACAGACGCCAGCAGTCTCACTTCAACCAATCACAGATGCACTCACAGAGGGTGGGCGGGGGAAGCAGTGAAGATTCATAAGCTTTAATGAACAGACCCAGTAGCAGTGTGCAGGAACTTGGTAAGTATAACTGGCCTGCTTTAATCCCTCTGTTGCTTCCTTTTGCAGCCCCCCAGCCCTTACTAACACCATTTCATGACACCTAAGTTTGGGTTCCTTAGACTTATATGGGGTTTGGTATTTGGAGTTAAGTTCTAGTCAAGTTCGGTCTCGAACCAGAGATTTTATTTTTAAGTCCAGCTGGACCACCCGAAAACTGGGGGTTTGCCCATCTCTAATCATGAATATTAAAGAACAGTGCTGAAGATTTGGGGAGGTCAGGTTATCACCCCAACATGAATCTCACATGTATGTTGCTGCAAGGACAGTCAAACATTACGGAAATTCTCTGTACTGCGGGGGACCCTAATTCATCTGTAGCGCCCCTGAACCCCTCAGGGCACTACAAGGTACTGAAGATGCAGGGCCTACCGCCAGGGACCTGGAAGACCAGTGCCGGTAACAGCAAAACACATTAAAATCCCTGTTTTCCCTCATCCCCACAGACTGGTGACAGACTAGAATTGGACCCAATGGATGGCCACCCAGAGGTGGAGCTGATCCAGTCTACTAGACAACGACCAGGTGGGAGGGGACAAAGACAGACAGTCGACAGTGAGAGTCAGGAGAGAGAGGAGAGAGGAGACGGAAGCGACTGCTCTGACTCGGGGAGTGTAATGGTGACCTGAAGGCCCAGGCGTGTGGTTGACGGTGGAGTACGGCAAAGTACTCCCAGAACCATAGCACCGAGGAGACACAGAGCCCTAGGTCAGGCAAACTCTCCAGGCAAACCTTATAAACATCTGCACAGTGAGGAGACCATCCAGGACCTCACTGACCCTAGAAGTCCAGGGGCACCAGCAGTAACGGGAGAACCAGGGACCAGAACGGAATACCGACCCTACAGGATTCACATTGCCCATCGTATGGACTAAACACTGAGAAACAAACAGGAGGGGACCCCCAGACGCTCCAAGCCACAGGGACCCACCAACTTCAGAAAGGTGCAGGGGAAAGAAGCCACCAGGTCATCAACCCGGTACTGGGACTAAGGGGACCTGAGGTGAACACCAGCCTTCCTCCGGGTACCAGTTACCATCCACTGTGAGTAAAGAGAACCAGTTACACAGCAACCCCCCGTGTGGCCTCCCTTTCTTTCCACGCCTAACTCGCCATCACTCAACCCCCTGGGGCCCCAGCCCTACTTGTAAAGGGCCCAACGTCGAGGCTGCCGTCAACACCAGCCCCAGCGGAGAGTCTGTGCAGCAGCGGTTCCTTCACCATAACCACAACCCGCAAGTGGCGTCACGTATAAACTTTATTGAACGTTCCCTTGTATATAAACCCCTTTTAAAGCGACCCCCAGGGTCACAGAACCGGGCAACGGCCACCCAGTTACACATCCCAGTAGTACACTGCCCGGGACCGAGTACCCCATAGCCCTGGGCGGCACACATCCACCATGTAAGTGGCTATAACTCTCCACAAGTTGTGGATACTGTCTTCCTGAAATACTTGGTGCTGCTGATTAGCCTCCTCTTTCCGCGTGTAACCCTCAGTTTTGACATCTTACAAGGTTAGCCAACACCTACTATACTAAAATACTCTGTGCTGCTAGGAGTCGTCAACTTCTTCCCTCAAAATCAACATATTCATTTCCTGAAATACTCTGTGCTTCTGTTGCTATGTAGCAACCTGCAATCACAAGGGCAGCACACTTCTAAAATACTCTGCACCGCTAGGAAACCAGACAATTCTCTAATTTTGTTCCACTTCTGCAAACTTTATTCCGGTGATACTCTGTGCTGGAGGCAGCCATATCCTTCTGCTATATAAATCGTAAACGGGATCAGCTTCTGCTGAAAAACTCTGTGCTGCTGGGATGGAGTCATGCTTCTGAATGAGATTTACTTCTGCTTTTTCAATCTCGTCTTCTTCTTTGTCAAAGCAGCCAAAGAAATTATAACTTATTGTTGTTTCCCCGGAACGAGTAATGAACGTCAGCGACAACGTTATAATTTATTATTAACATCTCTCGCAATTACATAACTAGTGCAAAGTAACGAGGAGGCTGCGATGTGATCGCTACATCAGCACACAGCACACCACAGGGGGCAGTATTATAGTAGGCATATTCTTGTACATAGGAGCAGTATTATAGTAGTTATATTCTTGTACATAGGGGCAGTATTATAGTAGTTATATTCCTGTATATAGGGGCAGTATTATAGTAGTTATATTCCTGTATATAGGGGCAGTATTATAGTAGTTATATTCTTGTATATAGGGGCAGTACTACAGTAGTTATATTCTTGTACATAGGGGCAGTATTATAGTAGTTATATTCTTGTATATAGGGGCAGTATTATAGTAGTTATATTCTTGTATATAGGGGCAGTATTATAGTAGTTATATTCTTGTACATAGGGGCAGTATTATAGTAGTTATATTCTTGTATATAGGGGCAGTATTATAGTAGTTATATTCTTGCACATAGGGGGCAGTATTATAGTAGTTATATTCTTGTATATAGGGGCAGTATTATAGTAGTTATATTCTTGTACATAGGGGCAGTATTATAGTAGTTATATTCTTGTATATAGGGGCAGTATTATAGTAGTTATATTCTTGTATATAGGGGCAGTATTATAGTAGTTATATTCTTGTATATAGGAGCAGTATTATAGTAGTTATATTCCTGTATATAGGGGGGCAGTATTATAGTAGTTATATTCTTGTACATAGGGGGCAGTATTATAGTAGTTATATTCTTGTATATAGGGGCAGTATTATAGCAGTTATATTCTTGTACATAGGGGCAGTATGATAGTAGTTATATTCTTGTACATAGGGGCAGTATTATAGTAGTTATATTCTTGTATATAGGAGCAGTATTATAGTAGTTATATTCTTGTACATAGGAGGCAGTATTATAGTAATTATATTCTTGTATATAGGGGCAGTATTATAGCAGTTATATTCTTGTACATAGGGGTGGAACCTGAAAACTCATCTGTTCAGAAATGCCTACAATCTACAATGAACTCGCTGCCGCCCGACCACCGTGCGGAGCTGCCGCCCGACCACCGTGCGGAGCTGCCGCCCGACCACCGTGCGGAGCTGCCGCCCGACCACCGTGCGGAGCTGCCGCCTGACCACCGTGCGGAGCTGCCGCCCGACCACCGTGCGGAGCTGCCGCCCGACCACCGTGCGGAGCTGCCGCCCGACCACCGTGCGGAGCTGCCGCCCGACCACCGTGCGGAGCTGCCGCCCGACCACCGTGCGGAGCTGCCGCCCGACCACCGTGCGGAGCTGCCGCCTGACCTACACCCCACCTATTGTCTCCTCCCCATAATCCTATAGAATGTAAGCCCGCAAGGGTAGGGCCCTCTTCCCTCTGTACTAGTCTGTCTACTGTAACTTGTATACGTATTTTGTATGTAACCCCCTTATGTACAGCACCATGGAATTAATGGTGCTCTATAAATAAATAATAATAATAATAATAATAATAGTATTATAGTAGTTATATTCTTGTACATAGGGGCAGTATTATAGCAGTTATATTCTTGTACATAGAGGCAGTATTATAGTAGATATATTCTTGTACATAGGAGCAGTATTATAGCAGTTATATTCTTGTACATAGGGGTAGTATTATAGTAGTTATATTCTTGTACATAGGGGCAGTATTATAGCAGTTATATTCTTGTACATAGAGGCAGTATTATAGTAGTTATATTCTTGTACATAGGGGCAGTATTATAGCAGTTATATTCTTGTACATAGAGGCAGTATTATAGTAATTCTATTCTTGTATATAGGGGCAGTATTATAGTAGTTATATTCTTGTACATAGGGGCAGTATTATAGCATTTATATTCTTGTACATAGGGGGCAGTATTATAGCAGTTATATTCTTGTACATAGGGGCAGTATTCTTTTACCCCTTTGCTAGTAAATACAGTGACTATACAATGTATTGGGGCGCTGCAGCCAGTGTCCGGTGATATTTCTCCACACTGCTCGCTGGTTGTAGGTCAGTAGACTTCTCTGGGTCAGATTGTTCTGATGATCGTTCTTCTTCAGAAGTCGCAGTGATGAGTAAGTGACTGCAGATTAATAAGCAGATGGCACATTGTGTGCTGTGCTCAGCGCCAGACACCGGATGTTACAACAATGGGGACAATGGTGAAAGCAGAAGACTTCAGCCCTCCATGTCTGTGTGTGACCGCTGCCCCTGTGTGCCTGGGGTGAGGGGAACACTACGGCGGGCGGTCCTGCTGGGGCAAATAACTGTGCCGCTGTCACATACCGTGGGAAGTGCCTTTCTGTTACTTCACTGATTGCTAAAGGTTCCTCCTGTCAGGAAATTCATCACCAGCCAATCACTGTACAGCTTAATTACTTGTTACGTTCCTTCCGTCAGTAAATGTATCTTCTGTGTCTGGTGTCAGTTACGGAGCAATAAAGGAAGCAGAGTGGGCCGGAGATTCCTGTAAATCCATCCACTGTGCTTGTACTGTACAACGCAGAGAGCTAGACGCTGCGCCCAAAACGCTGCTAACACTGATCATGGGCACGGGCCCTAAATGCTCTGTTTCAGAAGAAGGCCTCCCTTCTGTCAGTGAATATATAGCCTGCTTCTAGGAGTGACAAATGGTTCTCAGTCAGTAAAAGTCAATTATTAAACCCTTTTCAAACACCATTCACCTCCAGAGCTGTAGTTCTGCACTCATTGTTCTATATCAGGACACTTTATAGTACCGCTTGTAAATGCTACATCTGCCACAAGCCATCACAGCAGAATATATGTGCAAACACCAAGCCTGCAATGTAGCAAGTGCAGCTGTGGATGTGTGAAGGGTGCAGTGGAACCTCAGGTTATGAGCAGAATTGGTTCCGGGACGGTGCTCTTAAACCAAGTTACTCTTATATCAAAGCAAATTTTCCCATAGGAAATAACTGAAATGCAGACAATTCGCTCCACAACCCAAAAATATTTACTGTATTTATACAAACTGATTACAGTAATACAAACTAATGTGCTGTATTCATATAAATTATTACAGTCACTAATACAAATTACTGTACAGTAGAGTAAAAAACATGTAAAACAAATTAAACCGCACATTATCTTACAATAGAATTGTTGGTGCGGGAGGTACAATGCAAGCAACGTGCCGTACTGGTTAGCCAAAAGAGAGTAAAACACTGTATCCACAAATGCAAATTGATAGAAATGCTATATAGTATATACAGTACTGTGCAATGGTATACTGTGTACAGTACATACGGACAGAAAGTTACCTCCAGAGCGGGTCAGAACGTGGTGAAAGGACAGAACCAAAAGTGTGCACGGTAGGAATTTGCTCTTATTGCAAATCATTGATCTTAAACCAAGTTACAAATTTTTATAAAGCTTTGCTTGTCTTGCAAAACGCTCTCAAACCAAGTTACTCTTAATCCAAGGTTCCACTGTAGTGTACAATGCACAGAGCAGAGCATGCTTCATTAATGCATGCATGCAAGACTTCAGCAGAACTGTGAATGCAGCTCTGCAGTATAAAATGTACAAACTTTGTCTTTTAATGTGTTTGTGCCTGGATGCAAATCCCTCTCCCCTTGCAGTGTCACACTACCTTCCCCCATGAGGCCACAAGATGTCAGGTGTCTCCAAAGGTAAGGCTAGTTTCACACTTGCGTTGAACGGCATCCATTGCATTGCGTTGTGTGACGGATGACGATTGGGCACCTTTTGCTGGTAACCTTTGGCTTCATGGTTGCTATTTATAGAGCAAGAGGAACAAAGCTATAAAATATATATTTAATCCGAAATGTAGGCAGTTTATAAAAATATAAAAAAGACATTACAAAGAGGACAAAACAATACAGTGTTACATAAAAATAAAAGTGAGAAAAGAAAAGTATTTGGCCTGATGGGACAGCAATGGCACAGATCATAGCATAGGGAAGGACTCCAGTGAAATATGGGACAATCCTACAATTCAAAAACTCAGAATCTGTATTAATTAGATATTAGTCACTCCAACATAGTGCCTCCCCTTGGTGACCTCAGATTAGTGCTGGTCAATGGGTTTGTTGTTCAAGTCTAAAAAATGATGGAATCCCTGATCTTCAGGACATCTGCCCCCTTGAAGGTTACATAGTTACTAAGGTTGAAAAAAGACCTAGGTCCATCCAGTTCAACCTTCCTCCACCAGTTCTACATTTGGTCACAAAGTCATTTATAACCAACAATGTTGTGTGCACTGAGGAAATCATCCAGCCCTGATATAAAAGCTGTTATAGTATCAGCCATTACTACCTCTTGTGGTAGTGTATTCCACAGTCTGACTGCTCTAACTGTAAAGAACCCTTTCCTATTTAGCTGTCGGAATCGCTTTTCTTCCACTCGCAGTGAGTGCCCCCTGGTCCTTAGGTTCTAGGTGGAAGATATTAATACCATATTTCCTACCATGATTTTAGCTTTCCATGGATAGGAAATCTGGCATCTGCAACCCAATCCATTTAGTCAATATTAATTTGTGGCTGATTCGCAGGGCACACAGTTATGTAAGAATATGCATGTCATTCCCCTTGGGGTCATAATCTCAAAAATGTGGGACCAAAAATTCATAATTGGACTTGATTCCCAAAAAGTCTCCTTGTAGGTCTTTTGAAGACAGGGAGAGTTATCTACAGAGGTGGTACATTTGCCACTTCTCACCCGTTGGTATAAATAGAGCTAAGACTTTGTGTTTGTTTTCCAGCAGATGTTCAATTACCTGCTCAAGCCAGGGGGTCGTAGCTGAACAGGGGTCAAATGGTAGAGTGCTAGCTCTTGTTTAATTTCCAAATTATGATGAAGCCATGTTTCTAATAGACTGGTCCCACTTTCCCATTACTTTATGACATCCCCTATGACTATATCCTACATCTTTTTAGTTCCTTAGCAAAAACTCAGCCTTAGTAATGTCCACGTAACCTCGACTATGTGCTATATTAGTTTAGTGTTAAAAGATAGAAAATTTAACTGGTAAAACAAATGTGCTAAAAATAATTGTTTGTGACACAGGAACACTTTCATAATTAGATGTCCGATTTTTTTCAACATTTTTAAAAATGAATTATTTTCCCTTTCACATAAAGGATTTCAGAATAAATGGAAAATCTCATCAGAGTGACTGAGAGTGAATTTAGATTATTTTTTTTCCTGTAGCTTGCTGTTACTTTCTACTGCATTAAGAATTAAAAAACATTATGAAGAAAAAAAGGATGTGCTGCAGAAGAGCGAAGAAGAGAGAAATCTGCAGAGACGAGCTATGGATTTGGAAAGTCATCATGGTGTCTGTTCCAGATGGAGAAGAATGAAGCTATTCTAATTTCTATGGGAGAAGATGTCCCTTGTAAGGTACCAGGATGTAAATGTTTATGTGTGATACTAACTACATGTCATCAGTACTGTGGTTCCAGTATGATTCACAGTCTGATGATGGCTGGTAACAAGAACTCCCAGCATCTCCTTACTGTTGATAAGAACATACTGTTAGTTGTTGATTAATGCAATACAATTGTATATGGTGGCGGTTGACCTGGCATTGCAATGGATCACTGTACTAACATTGGTTTTGTATTTATATACTAATTGTGAATCTAGTACTGAATTCATGTACTGTTGGTGGTTCTGGTGATGTAGTCATGTACTGATGGACCTGCTACTGTATTCATTTAGAAATAACGGTTCTGGTTATTTATTCATGTACTGATGATAGTTCTGGTGTTGGATTCATGTATGAATGCTGGTTCTACTGCTGTAGTCATATACTGCTTATTGATCTGATATTGTATTAATGTACTGATTTTGGTTCTGGTGCTGTTTACATGTACTGATGGTGTTTTAGTGCTGTATTCATTGAAATATAGTGGTTCTTGTGCTGTATTTCTCTTCTTATAGTGGTTCTGGTGATGTACTCCTGTACTGATGATGGTTCTGCTGCTGTATTCATGTATCAATAATGGATCTGTTGATGTACTCATATACTGATTGTGGTTGCCATTCTGTAATCATGTACTGATGATAGTTATGCTTCTGTATTCATGTACTGATGGTTTTTCTGGTTCTGTATTCATGTAGTGATGGTTTTGGTGATATATCTATGTAACAATGGTGTTTTTGGTGCCATATTCATGTAAGGATGATCGTTCTAGTGCTGTTTTTATGTACTGATAGTGATTTTGGTTTTCTGATGTTGGTTATGGCACTCTATTCATATAAGAATGCATGTCCTAATGATGGATTCTTGTACTGATGATGGTTCTGGTGTAGGATTCATGTATGAATGATAATTCTAGTGCTTTATTCATATAATGATTATGATTTTAGTGCTGTATTAATATACTGCTGATTGTTCCCATGTTGTATTTCTGTACTGATTGTGGTTCTGGTTTGTTTTTCATGTGCTGAGTATGGTTCAGAATCTGTATTTATTTATAGTGGTTCTTATGCTGTATTCATGTACTGGTGGTGGTTCTGGTGCTGTTTTCATGTACTGATAATTGTTCTGCTACTGTATTAATGTACTAATGATGGATCTCATGATGTATTCATGTATTGGTTGTGGTTCTAGTACTTTATTAATGTATTGATGGAGGTTGTGGTGCTATAGTCATGTTCTGACTATGACATTAAAGCAAACACGGCACTTCTGTTGGTGGTGCACAAGTAAGATCCAATCCCATAACCGATATGAAAGAAGACTTGGTACTCAGGAGTCGAGGTGAAACAAACTGTTTTTTTTATTCCAAGACACTAGCCAGTGCAAATGTTTCAGTCCGTAAAGGACCTTCCTCAGTGTGCACTGGTGGTTGAGTGTACAGCGGTGGACACCACAGGATACAATGAAGTGCCTGCCTTTCTCAGGAAATAGTGACATTTAACCACCACTGCACATTGAGGAAGGCCCATTACAAACCGAAACATTTGTGCTCTGTAGTGTTTTGGAATAAAAAACACAGTTTTTTTCACATCGACTCCTGGGTGCCAATTCGTCTTTCATACATGTTCTGACTATGGTCCCGGTTCTGTAATCATGTACTGATGATGATTCTGGTTCTGTATTCATGTACTGATGATGGTATTGGTTCTGTATTCATGTATCAATGGTGGTTTAGGCGCTGTATTCATGTATAGATGATTGTCCTGGTTCTGTATTTCTATACTGATGTGGATTCTGGTGCTCTAATTGTCGCGGGCGGGGAGGTCGCCGCCGTGCGCTCGCTAACGCTCGGGTCTGGCGCTGATGCGTTGGCTGCTCGGTGGCTCAAGTGGTGGGCTGGAACCAGGGACTCGAGCGGCGCTCCTCGCCCGTGAGTGAAAGGGGTGGTTGGTTTGGGGGATTTAGTCCGTGACGCCACCCACGGGTCGTGGTGAAGATAGGCACCACCGCTGCTGGTGACGGGGATCCCGGGAGCGATGGTAGGGAGCAGCTGGGATGTTGTTTTCCCCCTCCGTGGGTAGGGGTCAGTGGTCCCGGGGCCCGGGGATGTGGTGACGGGGAGGCAGGGTCGGTGAGGTGCAGGGTCGCAGGGACAGCACGGTGCGGCGCCGGATGGCACGGGTGTACTCACTCAGCAAGAAAGGTACAAAGTCCTCGGTAAACCAAATGGCTGGATGGACGGGTCCCGCAGCCGGCTGCAGTGTCTCTCCCCGGACAGGTGATGGCGGCTGTCTTTCCCTGCACCTTGATGTTCTTCTTCTGACTACTATGGATTCCAAACGGTAGTCTGCTCCCCGGTGTATGGGTACCGGAGGAGCCCGTTTGCCCGCAGGCGCTGGCCCTTGGGTCTCTAGCCTTAGGCGGTAGCTGTATACCCTCACGGTGTGGGCGGTTGCCTTCAATCGGGACTTTTGCTGTTGTGAAACCCCTGGGGTTCCAGTCACATTCGGATCTGACTATTGTCGGCGGCTCCAAGCCTGGTCGGGGTCCGATGGCCCTGCCTGTGTGTGCTGGCTTCACTCCGCTCCCCGGTTGGTACCGGCGGGCCGTCGCCTGTCCCCGGTCCTACGGTTCCGCGTTGCTCCACCACTCCTGCAGACGGCCACCACCGTCTGCCAACCTTGCTGTTGGTGCCCGGGCCACTACCCAGACACCCAAGTGTTTACTCCTCACTCTTCACTATCCACAACTCAACTCCAACTTCTAACTGACACTTTTCCCGCCTCCAGGCCTGTGAACTCCTCGGTGGGGTGGAGCCAACCGCTTAGCCCCACCCCACCTGGTGTGGACATCAGACACTGGAGGGAGGCAACAAGGGTTTTGTGTTTGGCTGGTGTCCCTGTCTAGTGGGAGTGGGGTGTGTGAGTGTTACCTGTGACGACCTGGCTAGGCCAGGGCGCCACATAATCATGTACTGATGGTGGTTCTGGTGCACTATCCATGTAGTAATGGTGGTTTTGGTGATGGATGTGTGCTCTGATAATAGTTCTGTTGTTGGATTTATGTACAAATGATGGTTCCGGTGCTGTATTTATTTAATAATTATGAGTCTGCTGTTGTATTCATATACTGCTGATTGTTCTCACATTGTATTAATGTACTGATGGTGGTTCTGTTGATGTATTTGTGTAGAGTTCTTAGATGCTAACAGGTCGGCATTCGCCCAGCAAACAAGCAAAATGCTGCTTAATCATCAGGTGATTGGATTGTTTATGGTGGAACAGAAATCCCTGTTGTCATCAGCACATCGCCTGGTGCAGACTGCAAAAGGGCTGCTGATAACATGATACTATATGGGGACAGATTGATCTATAACAGTGATGGCTAAACTACAAGTGCATCTCAATAAATTAGAATATCCTCAAAAAGTTAATTTATTTCAGTAATTCAATACAAAAAGGGAAACACACATTATATAGAGTCATTACACACAGAGGGATTTATTTCACATGTTTATTATATATTATATAGAGTCATTACACACAGAGGGCTCTATTTCACATATTTATTATACAGTATATTATATAGAGTTATTACACACAGAGGGATCTATTCCTATATATTATATAGAGTCATTACACACAGAGGGATCTATTCCTATATATTATATAGAGTCATTACACACAGAGGGATCTATTCCTATATATTATATAGAGTCATTACACACAGATGGATCTATTTCACGTGTTTATTAAATATTATATAGAGTCATTACACACAGAGGGATCTATTTCACATGATTTTTTTCTGTTAATGTTCATGATTATGGCTTACAGCCAATGAAAACCCAAAAGTCATTATCTGAGAAAATTAGAATATTATATCAGACCAACTGAAAAAATTATTATAAACTCAGAAATGTCGGCGCCTCCTGAAAAGTCTGTACAGTAAACGCCTCAATACTTGGTCGCGGCTCCTTTTGCATGAATTCCTGCATCAATACGGCAATGTGGCAGGAGGCGTCAGCCTGTGGCACTGCTGAGGTGTTATGGAAGCCCAGGTTGCTTTGATAGCCGCCTTCAGCTCGTCTGCATTGTTGGCTCTGGTGTCTCTCATAGATTCTCTATGGGGTTTAGGTCAGGTGAGTTTGCTAGACAATCAAGCACAGTGATACTGCGGTTAGTAAACCAGGTATTGGTACTTTTGGCAGTGTGGACAGGTGCCAAGTCCTGCTGGAAAATGACATTTCCATCTCCATAAAGCTTGTCAGCAGAGGGAAGCATGAAGAGCTGTACAATGTCCTGGTAGACGGCTGCGCTGACTTTGGTCTTGATAAAACACAGTGGAGCTACACCAGCAGATGACAGCTCCCCAAACCATCACTGATTGTGGAGACCTCACACCAGACCTCAGCAGCTTGGATTGTGGCCTCCACTCTTCCTCCAGACTCTGGGACCGCGATTTCCAAATGAAATGCAAAACTTACTTTCATCTGAAAACAACACCTTGGGCCTAAAACACACTTCCGCAAAAAAAATGTCCGTATGACACAGTCCGTTTTTCGGGTCCGTGTTCCGTATTTTTGGGGCGTTTCTCCGGTACGTATGGCATCCGTGTGATGGCGTATGCGAGCCGAGTGTGCGTGTGGAATGTCCGTAGTGACATAAAATACGTAGGTGTGCTGTCCGTTTATAAAGGCCCGCATTCTTACCCAATTAACGTTGTTAATCATTCATCATGAGATCCTGGTGTTGTTGTTTGCCATCAATTGACCTGATAGATTGGTAACAAGTGTTTCAGATTTTGTGATGAAAAACTGACACGGACGATACCTGCTGAACATGGACATACTCCGTGTGCGGTCCGTGCCGGCACGGACCCATAGACTAAAGCGGGTCCGTGCCTGCGTGTTGCCGGCCAAAAACGGACATGTCGTCCGTGTAGAAAAGCGCACACACGTACTTACCACATGGACACACGTTCCGTGTGATTTTATGTGCGTGTGCCATCTACCATTGAATAACATGGGTCTCCGTGTGTACGTGTCTCCGGTACGTGCAAATACGTACCGCGCACGTACAAATTACACGGATGTGTGTTGCGGGTCTTGGACACTGAGAACAGTCCAGCTCTTCTCCTTGGCCCGGGTAAGACGCTTCTGGCGTTCTCTATTGGTCATGAGCGGCCTGACACAAGGAATGTGACACTTGTAGCCCATGTCCTGGATACGTCTGTGTGTGGTGGCTCTAGAAGCACTGACTCCAGCAGCGTCCACTCCTTGGGAATCTCCACCAAATTTTTTAATAGCCCTATCAAGGCTTCAGATATCCCGGTTGCTTGTGCACTTTTTCCTTCCACTGAACTTTCCATTAATATGCTTGGATACAGCACCCTTGAACAGCCAGCTTCTTTAGCAATGACATTTTGTGGCTTACCCTCCTTGTGGAGTGTGTCAATGACTGCCTTCTGGACATCTGTCACATCAGCAGTCTTCCACATAATTGTGTAGCCTACTGAATCAGACTAGGGGACCATTTTAAATGCTTAGAAAGCCTTTGCAGGTGTTTTGTGGTAAGTATTCTAATTTTCTGAGATAATGACTTTTGTGTTTTTATTGGCTGTAAGCCATAATCATAAAAATTAACAGAAATAAACACGTGAAATAGATCCCTCTGTGTGTAATGACTCTATATAATATATAGATATAGAAAAAAAACGCTCACCACTGCAGAGACAAGCCTGAATAGATCCTCCTATTAATATCCAATGGTCCGGCACGGATTATGGCAGCAAGCCGAGAGGATAATGGAACAAAGCAATGGGAAAGATCCAGCTGGACTCCAAAAGGATAAATAAAAATTCTTCTTTATTTATTTCAACTTGATTAAAAAAATATCCATTTTGCAAGTAAAGACACCGGCTTGTGCACACTGAGGAATGGCAGATGTATACCACAACGCGTTTCGGCGAGACGCCTTCCTCAGGTCTTGAGGAAATAAAAGAAATGGTAGTAGCAGTAGCCAACCCTTTCAAGAGACATGGACTGAGATTTCTGGAATTATTGACAGAAATAAAAAAGCAACATAAAGAGGAATAAATATCCTCCAAAAATTAAGCAATTACTTACATCAAAGACGGGCAGCAGTTGAAAATCGCCCAGACAAAAAACTACTACTCTAGAAAGATGCAGCTAAGCCCCCACTAAGTGGAGGCATCACAGGTGCAGGAGGAGCAAATCACACACACTTCCAAAAATGGAGGGTAAAACTGCACACTGATGGCTTGCATAGAGCGCTGTTCACACATGCAAATGCACAGACAAGCAAAGATGGGCAGCAGTTGAAAATCGCCCAAGCCAAAAACTAAGTGGAGGCCTCACAGGTGCAGGAGGAGCTCCACTGAGCGGGGCTTAGCTGCATCCTGCTAGAGTAGTAGTTTTTGGCCTGGGCGATTTTCAGCTGCTGCCCGTCTTTGCTGTAAGTAATTATTGGCAGAAACAGCAGATCATTTTGCCTACTGTGTAACAAAACGTAGCAAGCAGAATATGGAATATAAATAGACGTCTCGATATTAATCATTCCCAGCTCTTGGAAACAAGTGAGGATGAAAGGAAGGAATACATTTGCAGGCAGCGACACCTCTGTCACTCACATATCATCCTTACATTTGTAAGAGGCTTTACACGTTTCAGCACTGCTCACTCCATAGCTCAGCATGGAAAAGCTCTTCTAAGATGTGCACCAGTTCTATTTCACGAGACGCAGAATAAAGATGCGATAATTAGCGAATATCTGAGTCACCACTCAGTGGCAACGTCATGAAAGACCGAATAATGGGACTAAACACAAACATACAGCATCAATTAAAAAAGACACTTAAATGATTGTAAATATTTTTCGATCTCTCTTGATGAAACTACTGATGTCACATCCAATCCTCGGTCGGCCATTATTGGGCAATATTCTGATGATCTCACAATGAGAGAAGAGTTGATACAGTTAGGCGGGCTTTGCACGCTGTGACATCGGTAACAATGTGTTATCGATGCTGCAGCAATAGTCCCGCCCCCGTCGCACGTGCGATATCTAGTGAAAGCTTATTATTGCTACGGCAGCTTTACACGCACATACCTGCCGTGCGATGTCCCTCTGGCCGGCGACCCGCCTCATTCCTAAGGGGGCAGGTCGTGCGGCGTCACAGCGACGTCACACGGCAGGCGGCCAATTGAAGTGGAGGGGCGGAGATGAGCAGGACGTAAACATCCCACCCACCTCCGTCCTTCTCATTGCAGCCGGCGGCAGGTAAGGGGAAGTTCCTCGCTCCAGCGGCTTCATACACAGCGATGTGTGCGGCCGCAGGAACGAGGAACTACATCGCATCTGTCGCTGCACCGGCATTATGGAAATGTCGGAGGCTGCAGCGATGATACGATAACGACGCTTTTGCGCTCGTTCATCGTATCAAAAAGGTTTTACACGTTGCGATATCGACTGCGACGCCGGATGTGCGTCACTTTCGATTTGACCCCATCGACATCGCACGTGCAATGTTGCAACGTGCAAAGCCGCCCTTAGAATCAGTGCCAATAGTTCATCAGGAAGCGAAAAATGTAAGGTTGTTATACAAACACTATATTCATATCCATACGCTAGAGCAGAAAACATAGCTGCCCTCACGTGCGCCCGTGAGCTAAATGCGCAGGCGCGAGATTATGGGCGGGTACGAGGATGACGCTGGTGAGGTTATGCACAGCACCGACCATAATCTCGCGCCTGCACATTTAGCTCACGGGCGCACGTGAGGGCAGCTATGTTTCATGCTCTGCCCGCGATATTGCAGAGCGAACTGCGCTTGCGCGATCGGACAGAACTGCACAGTCGCGAGATTTGAAAGTGCAACAAGGATGATGACGGAGGCGTCATCCCGTCAATCAAGAAAGGAGGATAGCGAAGAGCAGCAGGAGGGGGGCCAGGAGCTGAAAATAAGCCCACCCATCTGAGCCACACAGGTAATTAGCATACATAACGGTCATGTTTTATAAAGTTATTTTTGGGGTCTGGAAGGGGAGTCAGGGAACAAGGTGCACCTTCATAGAAGGCAGTCCAGGAGCTGCAGAAGGTGACACTTTTAGTTTAATAGTGAAAAATCTGGTGACAGGTTCCCTTTAATTAATTTAGAAGCCTGGAACAGAGAATGAAATAATTAAGTATCCGGATGTAGTAGTCTGCAATAGTTTGGAATTAAATGGTTTCCAATGGATGCATATTGATGTTTTTGAGATGCAACTTGCAGAATTTGAAGACTGCATCTGGGCTCAGGTGTTTGTCGACTTGAGGTCAAGGCTTGAGAATCTGGAAAAGTATCCCTTGAAGAATCAAAAGTAGTGTCACTACGAACAGGAAATTTGGAGTGCTTGGAACCGATTACCAGACACTTTTAGCACCCTGAGAAATCTCGCAATGGCTTTACTCACAATTTATCCCTCTACGTACGTTTGTGAGACCTTATTCTCAGCATTAAATAATATTAGAAACAATAAAAGAAACCAACTGTCCCATTGCACTGACATGGCCCAGAGTAGTGCAGTGGAATCACCACAAGGTGGCAGCAGAGTAACATCATGCTGTATTAAGACTTGACCCAAAGTAGTACAACAAAGTCACCACAAGGTGGCAGCAGAGTAATCAGAGAGCCGAGTCTGCAGCGGAAAGTCAAATCAATGTACGAGGGGAGAACGACCTCAGAGTCAAAAGCAAGCAAAGGGGTCAGAAGCCGAACGGTTATAGAGGAAGCCAAAGGGAGAGACAGAGCCAAGTCAGGACGGGAGCGTATGTCAAGTACCGGGAAGTCCAAACTACAAACAAAGGTATGACAAGCGGGACAGGGCTGGGAGAGGACAGACACACAGGTTAGGCAGGAGAGGGTGCACGGCAGGACAGATCGGGTACCTCAGCAGAGCCAGCTACACACACTATGAGACATAGACTATCACTAGCGCTGAACCGGAGGTGCAGCACCAAGATATAGCGTCCCGGAAACCAGAATGAGGCAGAGAGAAATTAACCCCTGGTATGACCAGGCTGGGAGATACCACAGCGGCAGACACCGGCCTGGATCATGACGCTGACTGACAGATGCAGTTAGTAGCGCTTGCTTGGCCTTAAAGTGTACAAAATCCCAACCTTCAAATGAAGATTTAGCCAATGCAATTCTGCAGCAAAAAAGTCAGTACGCAGATAGGGTAAAGAATTATTTGTTTTTGCTTTATTAATAAACACAGTACAT
Source organism: Anomaloglossus baeobatrachus (assembly GCF_048569485.1). NCBI lineage: Eukaryota > Metazoa > Chordata > Amphibia > Anura > Aromobatidae > Anomaloglossus > Anomaloglossus baeobatrachus. The sequence goes on from NC_134353.1 coordinate 17,513,681, forward strand.
ATATTAAATATATAACTTTTTGTTACTAGAGCTACAAATATCACAAAATTAAGGATATTTCTAGAAGTGACATTCCACTCGGGATTTTGTTTTTACACATTTTGACACACGGAGCTCAAAAGGTTGTCCTTAACTGATCTCTAGTGATCGTTCTGTGCCCATCACTCGTCCTAATCTGCTGTAAAGAAGCTGGAAAACAAACACCGAAGGAAATTAATATTGTTGATTGCGCTCATTTAGCAGGTGTGATGGTGCAACATGTGAGCATTAACGTTTCCACTTTAAACTTTTGCTCAGGACCCACTTTTTCTAAAACCAGCCCTGAATACATTGCAGGTAGAGGCGTCACCCCAGGCTGTAGGAACGCCAAAATCAACCCTGCTAGAAACCACAAGAAGGCAACATTGCATGCCCTGTACCAACCCTGAACCAACAGGAGGTGGCGCTGCTTGTACTATCCAAACCCTGAACCAAAAAAAGGGAAGCAGGCGTTGTACAGACGAATAACCAGAAGAGGGCAGCAGTGCCTGCTCTGTACAGACTCTGAAGCAGACAGAATACAGTCATGGCCAAAAGTTTTGAGAATGACACCACAATGCTATTTTCACATGATCTGTCGCCCTCTGGTTTTTAATTGTGTTTGTCTGATGGTTACATCACATACAGAAATATAATTGCAATCATATTATGAGACCAAAAGTTTCTATTGACAGTTAGAATGAGTTAATGCAGCAAGTCAATATTTGCAGTGTTGACCCTTCTTCTTCAGGACCTCTGCAATTCTCCCTGGCATGCTGTCAATCAGCTTCTGGAGCAAATCCTGATGATCGCTGTCCATTCTTCCATAAGCAATGCTTGCATTTTGCCAGAATTTGTTGGTGTGTGTTTGTCCACCCGTATCTTGATGATTGGCCACAAGTTCTCAATGGGATTAAGATCTGGGGAGTTTCCAGGCCATGGACCCAAAATCTCTACGTTTTGTTCCATGAGCCATTTAGTGATCACCTTTGCTTTATGGCAAGGTGCTCCATCATGCTGGAAAAGGCATTGTTGGGCGCCAAACTGCTCTTGGACAGTTGGAGAAGTTGCTCTTGGAGGACATTCTGGTACCATTCTTTATTCATGGCTGTGTTTTTAGGCCAGATTGTGAGTGGTGCGATTCCCTTGGCTGAGAAGCAACCCCACACATGAATGGTTTCAGGATGCTTAACAGTTGGCATGAGACAAGACTGGTGGTAGCGCTCACCTCTTCTCCTAATAAGCTGTTTTCCAGATGTCCCAAACAATCGAAAAGGGGATTTATCTGAGAAATGATTTTCCCCCGGTCCTCAGCAGTCCACTCCCTGTACCTTTTGCAGAATATCAGTCGGTCCCTGATGTTTTTTCTGTAGAGAAGTGGCTTCTTTGCTGCCCTCCTTGAAACCAGGCCTTGCTCAAAGAGTTTCCGCCTCACAGTGCGTGCAGAAGCACTCACACCAGCCTGCTGCCATTGCTGCGCTAGCTCGGCACTGCTGGTAGTCCCATCCCGCAGCTGAAACAGTTTTAAGATACGGTCTTGGCGTTTGCTGGTCCTTCTTGGGTGCCCTGGAGCCTTTTTGGCAACAATGGAAGCTCTCTCCTTGAAGTTCTTGATGATGCAATAGATTGGTGACTGAGGTGCAATCTTTGTAGCTGCGATACTCTTCCCTGTTAAGCCATTTTTGTGCATAGCAATGATGGCTGCACGTGTTTCTTTAGAGATAACCATGGTTAACTGAAGAGAAACAATGATACCAAGCACCAGCCTCCTTTTAAAGTGTCCAGTGGTGTCATTCTTACTTAATCATGACTGATTGATCGCCAGCCCTGTCCTCATCAACACCCACACCTGTGTTACTGGAACAATCACTAAAACAATGTTAGCTGCTACTTTTAAGGCAGGAATGCAATGATGTTGAAATGTGTTTTGGGGGTTAAAGTTCATTTTCTTAGCCAATATTGACTTTGCAAGTAATTGCTGTTAAGCTGATCACTCTTTATGACATTCTGGAGTATATGCAAATTGCCATTAGAAAAACTGAAGCAGTAGACTTTGTAAAAATTAATATTTGTAGCATTCTCAAAACTTTTGGCAATGACTAGATGGAGTATCTCTGTGCAGACCTTAGCAGACCTTAATCCAGAAGAGGGCAGCAGTGCATGCTTTGTACAGACCCTCAACTAGAAGAGGGCAGCAGAACATTCTCAGTGCAGAGCCTGTGTTATCAGAGCAGAGTACTATCTGTACAAACTGCAGTAGCAGCACTCCATCCCTTCCTGCCTGTCTGCGCTGTCTATGTGCCCTATCTCTGCTAGCAGGACAGCGCTTCCTCACCAGCAGTGTGCAGCAGGTTCTTCAGTGTGCTGCCTCCCTTCCTGCCTGTCTGCGCTATGTGCCTGATCTCTGCTGGCAGGACAGTGCTTCCCGACCATCAGTGTGCAGTAGGCCCTTCAGTGTGCTGCCTCTTTCCTCCTACCCATCTGCACTGTCTGTGTGCCTTCTCTCTGCTGGCAGGATAGTGCTTTCTCATCAGCAGTGTGCAGCAGGCTCTTCAGCGCGCTGCCTCTTTCCTCCTGCCCCTCTGCACTGTCCGTGTGCCTTCTCTCTGTTTCCTCACCAGCAGTGTGCAGCAGGCTCTTCAGTACGCTGCCTCCCTTACTGCCCCTCTCCACTGTCTCTGTGTGCCTTCTCTCTGTTTCCTCACCAGCAGTGTGCAGCAGGCTCTTCAGTGCGCTGCCTCTTTCCTCCTGACCCTCTGCACTGTCTCTGTGGCTTCTCTCTGCTTCCTCACCAGCAGTGTGCAGCAGGCTCTTCAGTGCGCTGCCTCTTTCCTCCTGCCTCTCTGCACTCTGTGTGCCTGATCTTTGCTTCCTCACCAGCAGTGTGCAGCAGGTTCTTCAGCGCGCTGCCTCCTTCCTCCTGCCCCTCTGCACTGTCTGTGTGCCTTCTCTCTACTTCCTCACCAGCAGTGTGCAGCAGGCTCTTCAGTGCGCTGCCTTCCTTCCTGCCCCTGTGCACTGTCTGTGTGCCTTCTCTCTGCTCCCTCACCAGCAGTGTGCAGCAGGCTCTTCAGCGCGCTGCCTCCCTTCCTGCCCCTCTGCACTGTCTGTGTGCCTTCTCTCTGCCTTCTCACCAGCAGTGTGCAGCAGGCTCTTCAGCGCGCTGCCTCCCTTCCTGCCCCTCTGTGCTATCTGTGTGCCTTCTCTCTGCTTCCTCACCAGCAGTGTGCAGCAGGCTCTTCAGCGCACTGCCTCCCTTACTGCCTGTCTGTACTGTCTGTGTGCCTTCTCTCTGCTTCCTCACCAGCAGTGTGCAGCAGGCTCTTCAGCACGCTGCCTCTTTCCTCCTGCCCTTCTGCGCTGTCTGTGTGCCTGATCTCTGCTTCCTCACCAGCAGTGTGCAGCAGGCTCTTCAGCGCGCTGCCTCCTTCCTCCTGCCCCTCTGCACTCTGTGTGCCTAATCTCTGCTTCCTCGCCAGCAGTGTGCAGCAGGCTTTTCAGTGCGCTGTCTCCCTTCCTCCTGCCCCTCTGCACTCTGTGTGCCTTCTCTTTGCTTCCTCACCAGCAGTGTGCAGCAGGCTCAGCACGCTGCCTCTTTCCTCCTGCCCCTCTGCACTCTGTGTACCTTCTCTCTGCTTCCTCGCCAGCAGTGTGCAGCAGGCTCTTCAGTGCACTGCCTCTTTCCTCCTGCCCCTCTGCACTGTCTGTGTGCCTGATCTCTGCTGGCAGGACAGCATTTTCTCACCAGCAGTGTGCAGCAGGCTCTTCAGCGCGCTGCCTCCTTCCTCCTGCCCCTCTGCACTGTCTGTGTGCCTTCTCTCTGCTTTCTCACCAGCAGTGTGCAGCAGGCTCTTCAGTGCGCTGCCTCTTTCCTCCTGACCCTCTGCACTGTCTCTGTGGCTTCTCTCTGCTTCCTCACCAGCAGTGTGCAGCAGGCTCTTCAGTGCGCTGCCTCTTTCCTCCTGACCCTCTGCACTGTCTCTGTGGCTTCTCTCTGCTTCCTCACCAGCAGTGTGCAGCAGGCTCTTCAGTGCGCTGCCTCTTTCCTCCTGCCTCTCTGCACTCTGTGTGCCTGATCTCTGCTTCCTCACCAGCAGTGTGCAGCAGGCTTTTCAGTGCGCTGTCTCCATTCCTCCTGCCCCTCTGCACTCTCTGTGCCTTTTCTTTGCTTCCTCACCAGCAGTGTGCAGCAGGCTCAGCACGCTGCCTCTTTCCTCCTGCCCCTCTGCACTCTGTGTGCCTTCTCTCTGCTTCCTCACCAGCAGTGTGCAGCAGGCTCTTCAGTGCACTGCCTCCCTTCCTGCCCCTCTGCACTGTCTGTGTGCTTTCTCTCTGCCTTCTCACCAGCAGTGTGCAGCAGGCTCTTCAGTGCGCTGCCTCTTTCCTCCTGCCTCTCTGCACTGTCTGTGTGCCTTCTCTCTGCTTCCTCACCAGCAGTGTGGAGCAGGCTCTTCAGCGCGCTGCCTCTTTCCTCCTGCCTCTCTGCACTGTCTCTGTGGCTTCTCTCTGATTCCTCACCAGCAGTGTGCAGCAGGCTCTTCAGCGCGCTGCCTCCCTTCCTGCCTGTCTGCACTGTCTGTGTGCCTTCTCTCTGCTTCCTCACCAGCAGTGTGCAGCAGGCTCTTCAGCACGCTGGCTCTTTCCTCCTGCCCTTCTGCGCTGTCTGTGTGCCTGATCTCTACTTCCTCACCAGCAGTGTGCAGCAGGCTCTTCAGTGCGCTGCCTCTCTTCCTCCTGCCCCTCTGCACTCTGTGTGCCTTTTCTCTGCATCCCCACCAGCAGTGTGCAGCAGGCTCTTCAGCGCGCTGCCTCTTTCCTCCTGACCCTCTGAACTGTCTCTGTGGCTTCTCTCTGCTTCCTCACCAGCAGTGTGCAGCAGGCTCTTCAGTGCGCTGCCTCTTTCCTCCTGCCTCTCTGCACTCTGTGTGCCTGATCTTTGCTTCCTCACCAGCAGTGTGCAGCAGGTTCTTCAGCGCGCTGCCTCCTTCCTCCTGCCCCTCTGCACTGTCTGTGTGCCTTCTCTCTACTTCCTCACCAGCAGTGTGCAGCAGGCTCTTCAGTGCGCTGCCTTCCTTCCTGCCCCTGTGCACTGTCTGTGTGCCTTCTCTCTGCTCCCTCACCAGCAGTGTGCAGCAGGCTCTTCAGCGCGCTGCCTCCCTTCCTGCCCCTCTGCACTGTCTGTGTGCCTTCTCTCTGCCTTCTCACCAGCAGTGTGCAGCAGGCTCTTCAGCGCGCTGCCTCCCTTCCTGCCCCTCTGTGCTGTCTGTGTGCCTTCTCTCTGCTTCCTCACCAGCAGTGTGCAGCAGGCTCTTCAGCGCACTGCCTCCCTTCCTGCCTGTCTGTACTGTCTGTGTGCCTTCTCTCTGCTTCCTCACCAGCAGTGTGCAGCAGGCTCTTCAGCACGCTGCCTCTTTCCTCCTGCCCTTCTGCGCTCTGTGTACCTTCTCTCTGCTTCCTCACCAGCAGTGTGCAGCAAGCTCTTCAGCGCGCTGTCTCCCTTCCTGCCACTCTGCACTGTCTGTGTGCCTTCTCTCTGCTTCCTCACCAGCAGTGTGCAGCAGGCTCTTCAGCGCGCTGCCTCTTTCCTCCTGCCCCTCTGCACTGTCTCTGTGGCTTCTCTTTGATTCCTCACCAGCAGTGTGCAGCAGGCTCTTCAGCGCGCTGGCTCTTTCCTCCTGCCCTTCTGCGCTGTCTGTGTGCCTGATCTCTGCTTCCTCACCAGTAGTGTGCAGCAGGCTCTTCAGTGCGCTGCCTCCCTTCCTCCTGCCCCTCTGCTCTCTGTGTGCTTTCTCTCTGCTTCCTCACCAGCAGTGTGCAGCAGGCTCTTCAGTGCGCTGCCTCCTTCCTCCTGCCCCTCTGCACTGTCTGTGTGCCTGATCTCTGCTTCCTCACCAGCAGTGTGCAGCAGGCTCTTCAGTGCGCTGCCTCCCTTCCTGCCTGTCTGCGCTGTCTGTGTGCCTGGTTTCTGCTTCCTTACCAGCAGTGTGCAGCAGGCTCTTCAGCGCGCTGCCTCCTTCCTCCTGCCCCTCTGCACTCTGTGTGCCTTCTCTCTGCTTCCTCACCAGCAGTGTGCAGCAGGCTCTTCAGTGCGCTGCCTCCCTTCCTCCTGCCCCTCTGCACTCTGTGTGCCTTCTCTCTGCCTCCTCACCAGCAGTGTGCAGCAAGCTCTTCAGCGCGCTGTCTCCCTTCCTGCCACTCTGCACTGTCTGTGTGCCTTCTCTCTGCTTCCTCACCAGCAGTGTGCAGCAGGCTCTTCAGCGCGCTGCCTCTTTCCTCCTGCCCCTCTGCACTGTCTCTGTGGCTTCTCTTTGATTCCTCACCAGCAGTGTGCAGCAGGCTCTTCAGCACGCTGCCTCTTTCCTCCTGCCCCTCTGTACTGTCTCTGTGGCTTCTCTCTGATTCCTCACCAGCAGTGTGCAGCAGGCTCTTCAGCGCGCTGCCTCCCTTCCTGCCTGTCTGCACGGTCTGTTTGCCTTCTCTCTGCTTCCTCACCAGCAGTGTGCAGCAGGCTCTTCAGCATGCTGCCTCTTTCCTCCTGCCCTTCTGCGCTGTCTGTGTGCCTGATCTCTGCTTCCTCACCAGTAGTGTGCAGCAGGCTCTTCAGCGCGCTGCCTCTTTTCCTGCCCCTTTGCGCTGTCTGTGTGCCTGATCTCTGCTTCCTCACCAGCAGTGTGCAGCAGGCTCTTCAGCGCGCTGCCTCCTTCCTCCTGCCCCTCTGCGGTGTCTGTGTGCCTGGTCACTGCTTCCTCGCCAGCAGTGTGCAGCAGGCTCTTCAGTGCGCTGCCTCCTTCCTCCTGCCCCTCTGAACTGTCTGTGTGCCTTCTCTTTGCTTCCTCGCCAGCAGTGTGCAGCAGGCTCTTCAGTGCGCTACTTCTTTCCTCCTGCCCCTCTAACTGTCTGTGTGCCTTCTCTCTGCTTCCTCACCAGCAGTGTGCAGCAGGATCTTCAGCGCGCTGCCTCCTTCCTCCTGCCTGTCTGCGCTGTCTGTGTGCCTGGTCTCTGTTTCCTCACCAGCAGTGTGCAGCAGGCTCTTCAGCGCGCTGCCTCCTTCCTCCTGCCCCTCTGCACTCTGTGTGCCTTCTCTCTGCTTCCTCACCAGCAGTGTGCAGCAGGCTCTTCAGCGCGCTGCCTCCTTCCTCCTGCCCCTCTGCACTCTGTGTGCCTTCTCTCTGCTTCCTTGCCACCAATGTGCAGCAGGCTCTTCAGCGCGCTGCCTTTTTCCTCCTGCCCCTCTGCGCTGTCTGTGTGCCTTCTCTTTGCTTCCAAGCCAACAGTGTGCAGCAGGCTCTTCAGCGCTCTGCCTCCCTTCCTCCTGCCCCTCTGCACTGTCTGTGTGCCTTCTCTTTGCTTCCTCACCAGAAGTGTGCAGCAGCCTCTTTAGCGCTCTGCCTCCCTTCCTCCTACCCCTCTGCACTGTCTGTGTGCCTTCTCTTTGCTTCCTCACCAGAAGTGTGCAGCAGGCTCTTCAGCGCGCTGCCTCTTTCCTCCTGCCCCTCTGCACTCTGTGTGCCTTCTCTTTGCTTCCTCACCAGCAGTGTGCAGCAGGCTCTTCAGCACGCTGCCTTCTTCCTCCTTCCCCTCTTCACTCTGTGTGCCTTCTCTCTGCTTCCTCACCAGCAGTGTGCAGCAGGCTCTTCAGCGCGCTGCCTCCCTTCCTGTCCCTCTGCACTGTCTGTGTGCCTTCTCTCTGCTTCCTCACCAGCAGTGTGCAGCAGGCTCTTCAGTGCGCTGCCTCTTTCCTCCTGCCCCTCTGGCTGTCTGTGTGCCTTCTCTCTGCTTCCTCACCAGCAGTGTGCAGCAGGCTCTTCAGTGCGCTGCCTCCTTCTTCCTGCCCCTCTGCACTCTGTGTGCCTTCTCTCTGCTTCCTCACCAGCAGTGTGCAGCAGGCTCTTCAGCGCGCTGCCTCCTTTCCTCCTGCCTGTCTGCACTGTCTGTGTGCCCTGTCTCTGCTTCCTCACCAGCAGTGTGCAGCAGGCTCTTCAGCGTGCTGCCTCCTTTCCTCCTGCCTGTCTGCACTGTCTTTGTGCCTGGTCTCTACTTCCTCACCAGCAGTGTGCAGCAGGCTCTTCAGCGCGTTGCCTCCTTCCTCCTGCCCCTCTGCGCTGTCTGTGTGCCTGGTCACTGATTCCTCGCCAGCAGTGTGCAGCAGGCTCTTCAGTGCGCTGCCTCCTTCCTCCTGCCCCTCTGCACTTTGTGTGCCTTCTCTCTGCTTCCTCGCCAGCAGTGTGCAGCAGGCTCTTCAGTGCGCTGCCTCTTTCCTCCTGCCCCTCTGCACTCTGTGTGCCTTCTCTTTGCTTCCTCACCAGAAGTGTGCAGCAGGCTCTTCAGCGCGCTGCTTCCTTCCTCCTGCCCCTCTGCACTCTGTGTGCCTTCTCTCTGCTTCCTCGCCAGCAGTGTGCAGCAAGCTCTTCAGCGCGCTGCCTCCCTTCCTGCCCCTCTGCACTGTCTGTGTGCCTTCTCTCTGCTTCCTCACCAGCAGTGTGCCGCAGGCTCTTCAGTGCGCTGCCTCTTTCCTCCTGCCCCTCTGGCTGTCTGTGTGCCTTCTCTCTGCTTCCTCACCAGCAGTGTGCAGCAGGCTCTTCATCGCGCTGCCTCCTTCCTCCTGCCCCTCTGCGCTGTCTGTGTGCCTGGTCACTGATTCCTCGCCAGCAGTGTGCAGCAGGCTCTTCAGTGCGCTTCCTCCTTCCTCCTGCCCCTCTGCACTTTGTGTGCCTTCTCTCTGCTTCCTCGCCAGCAGTGTGCAGCAGGCTCTTCAGTGCGCTGCCTCTTTCCTCCTGCCCCTCTGCACTCTGTGTGCCTTCTCTTTGCTTCCTCACCAGAAGTGTGCAGCAGGCTCTTCAGCGCGCTGCTTCCTTCCTCCTGCCCCTCTGCACTCTGTGTGCCTTCTCTCTGCTTCCTCGCCAGCAGTGTGCAGCAGGCTCTTCAGCGCGCTTCCTCCCTTCCTGCCGCTCTGCACTGTCTGTGTGCCTTCTCTCTGCTTCCTCACCAGCAGTGTGCCGCAGGCTCTTCAGTGCGCTGCCTCTTTCCTCCTGCCCCTCTGGCTGTCTGTGTGCCTTCTCTCTGCTTCCTCACCAGCAGTGTGCAGCAGGCTCTTCATCGCGCTGCCTCCTTCCTCCTGCCTGTCTGCGCTGTCTGTGTGCCTGGTCTCTGTTTCCTCACCAGCAGTGTGCAGCAGGCTCTTCAGCCCGCTGCCTCCTTCGTCCTGCCCGTCTGTACTCTGTGTGCCTTCTCTCTGCTTCGTCACCAGCAGTGTGCAGCAGGCTCTTCAGCGCACTGCCTCCTTCCTCCTGCCCCTCTGCACTCTGTGTTCCTTCTCTCTGCTTCCTCGCCAGCAGTGTGCAGCAGGCTCTTCAGTGCACTGCCTCTTTCCTCCTGCCCCTCTGCACTGTCTGTGTGCCTTCTTTCTGCTTCCTCACCAGCAGTGTGCAGCAGGCTCTTCAGCGCGCTGCCTCTTTCCTCCTGCCCCTCTGCACTGTCTCTGTGGCTTCTCTTTGATTCCTCACCAGCAGTGTGCAGCAGGCTCTTCAGCGCGCTGCCTCTTTCCTCCTGCCCGTCTGCACTGTCTCTGTGGCTTCTCTCTGATTCCTCACTAGCAGTGTGCAGCAGGCTCTTCAGCACGCTGCCTCTTTCCTCCTGCCCCTCTGAACTGTCTCTGTGGCTTCTCTCTGATTCCTCACCAGCAGTGTGCAGCAGGCTCTTCAGCGCGCTGCCTCCCTTCCTGCCTGTCTGCACTGTCTGTGTGCCTTCTCTCTGCTTCCTCACCAGCAGTGTGCAGCAGGCTCTTCAGCACGCTGCCTCTTTCCTTCTGCCCTTCTGCGCTGTCTGTGCGCCTGATCTCTGCTTCCTCACCAGTAGTGTGCAGCAGGCTCTTCAGTGCGCTGCCTCCCTTCCTCCTGCCCCTCTGCTCTCTGTGTGCTTTCTCTCTGCTTCCTCACCAGCAGTGTGCAGCAGGCTCTTCAGTGCGCTGCCTCCTTCCTCCTGCCCCTCTGCACTGTCTGTGTGCCTGATCTATGCTTCCTCACCAGCAGTGTGCAGCAGGCTCTTCAGTGCGCTGCCTCCCTTCCTGCCTGTCTGCGCTGTCTGTGTGCCTGGTTTCTGCTTCCTTACCAGCAGTGTGCAGCAGGCTCTTCAGCGCGCTGCCTCCTTCCTCCTGCCCCTCTGCACTCTGTGTGCCTTCTCTCTGCTTCCTCACCAGCAGTGTGCAGCAGGCTCTTCAGTGCGCTGCCTCCCTTCCTCCTGCCCCTCTGCACTCTGTGTGCCTTCTCTCTGCCTCCTCACCAGCAGTGTGCAGCAAGCTCTTCTGCGCGCTGTCTCCCTTCCTGCCACTCTGCACTGTCTTTGTGCCTTCTCTCTGCTTCCTCACCAGCAGTGTGCAGCAGGCTCTTCAGCGCGCTGCCTCCCTTCCTGCTACTCTGCACTGTCTGTGTGCCTTCTCTCTGCTTCCTCACCAGCAGTGTGCAGCAGGCTCTTCAGCGAGCTGCCTCTTTCCTCCTGCCCCTCTGCACTGTCTCTGTGGCTTCTCTTTGATTCCTCACCAGCAGTGTGCAGCAGGCTCTTCAGCACGCTGCCTCTTTCCTTCTGCCCCTCTGTACTGTCTCTGTGGCTTCTCTCTGATTCCTCACCAGCAGTGTGCAGCAGGCTCTTCAGCGCGCTGCCTCCCTTCCTGCCTGTCTGCACTGTCTGTTTGCCTTCTCTCTGCTTCCTCACCAGCAGTGTGCAGCAGGCTCTTCAGCATGCTGCCTCTTTCCTCCTGCCCTTCTGCACTGTCTGTGTGCCTGATCTCTGCTTCCTCACCAGTAGTGTGCAGCAGGCTCTTCAGCGCGCTGCCTCTTTTTCTGCCCCTTTGCGCTGTCTGTGTGCCTGATCTCTGCTTCCTCACCAGCAGTGTGCAGCAGGCTCTTCACCGCGCTGCCTCCTTCCTCCTGCCCCTCTGCGGTGTCTGTGTGCCTGGTCACTGCTTCCTCGCCAGCAGTGTGCAGCAGGCTCTTCAGTGCGCTGCCTCCCTTCCTCCTGCCCCTCTGAACTGTCTGTGTGCCTTCTCTTTGCTTCCTTGCCAGCAGTGTGCAGCAGGCTCTTCAGTGCGCTGCTTCTTTCCTCCTGCCCCTCTAACTGTCTGTGTGCCTTCTCTCTGCTTCCTCACCAGCAGTGTGCAGCAGGATCTTCAGCGCGCTGCCTCCTTCCTCCTGCCTGTCTGCGCTGTCTGTGTGCCTGGTCTCTGTTTCCTCACCAGCAGTGTGCAGCAGGCTCTTCAGCGCGCTGCCTCCTTCCTCCTGCCCCTGTGCACTCTGTGTGCCTTCTCTCTGCTTCCTTGCCAGCAGTGTGCAGCAGGCTCTTCAGCGCGCTGCCTTTTTCCTCCTGCCCCTCTGCGCTGTCTGTGTGCCTTCTCTTTGCTTCCAAGCCAACAGTGTGCAGCAGGCTCTTCAGCGCGCTGCCTCCTTCCTCCTGCCCCTCTGCGCTGTCTGTGTGCCTTCTCTCTGCTTCCTCACCAGCAGTGTGCAGCAGGCTCTTCAGCGCTCTGCCTCCCTTCCTCCTGCCCCTCTGCACTGTCTGTGTGCCTTCTCTTTGCTTCCTCACCAGAAGTGTGCAGCAGGCTCTTCAGCGCGCTGCCTCTTTCCTCCTGCCCCTCTGCACTCTGTGTGCCTTCTCTTTGCTTCCTCACCAGCAGTGTGCAGCAGGCTCTTCAGCGCGCTGCCTCCTTCCTCCTTCCCCTCTGCACTCTGTGTGCCTTCTCTCTGCTTCCTCACCAGCAGTGTGCAGCAGGCTCTTCAGCGCGCTGCCTCCCTTCCTGCCCCTCTGCACTGTCTGTGTGCCTTCTCTCTGCTTCCTCACAAGCAGTGTGCAGCAGGCTCTTCAGTGCGCTGCCTCTTTCCTCCTGCCCCTCTGGCTGTCTGTGTGCCTTCTCTCTGCTTCCTCACCAGCAGTGTGCAGCAGGCTCTTCAGTGCGCTGCCTCCTTCTTCCTGCCCCTCTGCACTCTGTGTGCCTTCTCTCTGCTTCCTCACCAGCAGTGTGCAGCAGGCTCTTCAGCGCGCTGCCTCCTTTCCTCCTGCCTGTCTGCACTGTCTGTGTGCCCTGTCTCTGCTTCCTCACCAGCAGTGTGCAGCAGGCTCTTCAGCGCGCTGCCTCTTTTCCTCCTGCCTGTCTGCACTGTCTGTGTGCCTGGTCTCTACTTCCTCACCAGCAGTGTGCAGCAGGCTCTTCAGCGCGTTGCCTCCTTCCTCCTGCCCCTCTGCGCTGTCTGTGTGCCTGGTCACTGATTCCTCGCCAGCAGTGTGCAGCAGGCTCTTCAGTGCGCTGCCTCCTTCCTCCTGCCCCTCTGCACTTTGTGTGCCTTCTCTCTGCTTCCTCGCCAGCAGTGTGCAGCAGGCTCTTCAGTGCGCTGCCTCTTTCCTCCTGCCCCTCTGCACTCTGTGTGCCTTCTCTTTGCTTCCTCACCAGAAGTGTGCAGCAGGCTCTTCAGCGCGCTGCTTCCTTCCTCCTGCCCCTCTGCACTCTGTGTGCCTTCTCTCTGCTTCCTCGCCAGCAGTGTGCAGCAGGCTCTTCAGCGCGCTGCCTCCCTTCCTGCCCCTCTGCACTGTCTGTGTGCCTTCTCTCTGCTTCCTCACCAGCAGTGTGCTGCAGGCTCTTCAGTGCGCTGCCTCTTTCCTCCTGCCCCTCTGGCTGTCTGTGTGCCTTCTCTCTGCTTCCTCACCAGCAGTGTGCAGCAGGCTCTTCATCGCGCTGCCTCCTTCCTCCTGCCTGTCTGCGCTGTCTGTGTGCCTGGTCTCTGTTTCCTCACCAGCAGTGTGCAGCAGGCTCTTCAGCGCGCTGCCTCCTTCGTCCTGCCCCTCTGCACTCTGTGTGCCTCTTCTCTGCTTCGTCACCAGCAGTGTGCAGCAGGCTCTTCAGCGCACTGCCTCCTTCCTCCTGCCCCTCTGCACTCTGTGTTCCTTCTCTCTGCTTCCTCGCCAGCAGTGTGCAGCAGGCTCTTCAGTGCACTGCCTCTTTCCTCGTGCCCCTCTGCACTGTCTGTGTGCCTGATCTCTGCTGGCAGGGCAGCATTTTCTCACCAGCAGTGTGCAGCAGGCTCTTCAACGCGCTGCCTCCTTCCTCCTGCCCCTCTGCACTGTCTGTGTGCCTTCTCTCTGCTTTCTCACCAGCAGTGTGCAGCAGGCCCTTCAGTGCGATGCCTTTTTCCTCCTGCCCCTCTGCACTGTCTCTGTGGCTTCTCTCTGCTTCCTCACCAGCAGTGTGCAGCAGGCTCTTCAGTGCGCTGCCTCTTTCCTCCTGACCCTCTGCACTGTCTCTGTGGCTTCTCTCTCCTTCCTCACCAGCAGTGTGCAGCAGGCTTTTCAGTGTGCTGCCTCTTTCCTCCTGCCTCTCTGCACTCTGTGTGCCTGATCTCTGCTTCCTCACCAGCAGTGTGCAGCAGGTTCTTCAGTGCGCTGCCTCCTTCCTCCTGCCCCTCTGCACTGTCTGTGTGCCTTCTCTCTGCTTCCTCTCCAGCAGTGTGCAGCAGGCTCTTCAGCGCGCTGCCTCCCTTCCTGCCCCTCTGCACTGTCTGTTTGCCTTCTCTCTGCCTTCTCACCAGCAGTGTGCAGCGGGCTCTTCAGCGCGCTGCCTCCCTTCCTGCCCCTCTGTGCTGTCTGTGTGCCTTCTCTCTGCTTCCTCACCAGCAGTGTGCAGCAGGCTCTTCAGCGCGCTGCCTCCCTTCCTGCCTGTCTGTCTGCGCTGTCTGTATGCCTGGTCTCTGTTTCCTCACCAGCAGTGTGCAGCAGACTCTTCAGCGTGCTGCCTCCTTCCTCCTGCCCCTCTGCACTCTGTGTGCCTTCTCTCTGCTTCCTCACCAGCAGTGTGCAGCAGGCTCTTCAGCGCGCTGCCTCCTTCCTCATGCCCCTCTGCACTCTCTGTGCCTTCTCTCTGCTTCCTCGTCAGCAGTGTGCAGCAGGCTCTTCAGTGCGCTGCCTCCTTCCTCCTGCCCCTCTGCGCTGTCTGTGTGCCTGGTCTCTGTTTCCTCACCAGCAGTGTGCAGCAGGCTCTTCAGCGCGCTGCCTCCTTCCTCCTGCCCCTCTGCGCTGTCTGTGTGCCTTCTCTCTGCTTCCTCACCAGCAGTGTGCAGCAGGCTCTTCAGCGCGCTGCCTCCTTCCTCCTGCCCCTCTGCGCTGTCTGTGTGCCTTCTCTCTGCTTCCTCACCAGCAGTGTGCAGCAGGCTCTTCAGCGCGCTGCCTCCCTTCCTCCTGCCCCTCTGCACTGTCTGTGTGCCTTCTCTTTGCTTCCTCACCAGAAGTGTGCAGCAGGCTTTTCAGCGCGCTGCCTCCTTCCTCCTGCCCCTCTGCACTCTGTGCTCCTTCTCTTTGCTTCCTCACCAGCAGTGTGCAGCAGGCTCTTCAGCGCGCTGCCTCCTTTCTCCTTCCCCTCTGCACTCTGTGTGCCTTCTCTCTGCTTCCTCACCAGCAGTGTGCAGCAGGCTCTTCAGCGTGCTGCCTCCCTTCCTGCCCCTCTGCACTGTCTGTGTGCCTTCTCTCTGCTTCCTCACCAGCAGTGTGCAGCAGGCTCTTCAATTTGCTGCCTCCTTCCTCCTGCCCCTCTGCACTGTCTGTGTGCCTTCTCTCTACTTCCTCACCAGCAGTGTGCAGCAGGCTCTTCAGTGCGCTGCCTTCCTTCCTGCCCCTCTGCACTGTCTCTGTGCCTTCTCTCTGCTTCCTCACCAGCAGTGTGCAGCAGGCTCTTCAGCGCGCTGCCTCCCTTCCTGCCCCTCTGCACTGTCTGTTTGCCTTCTCTCTGCCTTCTCACCAGCAGTGTGCAGCAGGCTCTTCAGCGCGCTGCCTCCCCTCCTGCCCCTCTGTGCTGTCTGTGTGCCTTCTCTCTGCTTCCTCACCAGCAGTGTGCAGCAGGCTCTTCAGCGCGCTGCCTCCTTTCCTGCCTGTCTGTACTGTCTGTGTGCCTTCTCTCTGCTTCCTCACCAGCAGTGTGCAGCAGGCTCTTCAGCACGCTGCCTCTTTTCTCCTGCCCTTCTGCGCTGTCTGTGTGCCAGATCTCTTCTTCCTCACCAGCAGTGTGCAGCAGGCTCTTCAGCGCGCTGCCTCCTTCCTCCTGCCCCTCTGGCTGTCTGTGTGCCTTCTCTCTGCTTCCTCACCAGCAGTGTGCAGCAGGCTCTTCAGCGCGCTGCCTCCTTCTTCCTGCCTGTCTGCGCTGTCTGTGTGCCTGGTCTCTGTTTCCTCACCAGCAGTGTGCAGCAGGCTCTTCAGCGCGCTGCCTCCTTCCTCCTGCCCCTCTGCACTCTGTGTGCCTTCTCTCTGCTTCCTCACCAGCAGTGTGCAGCAGGCTCTTCAGCGCGCTGCCTCCTTCCTCCTGCCCCTCTGGCTGTCTGTGTGCCATCTCTCTGCTTCCTCACCAGCAGTGTGCAGCAGGCTCTTCAGCGCGCTGCCTCCTTCTTCCTGCCTGTCTGCGCTGTCTGTGTGCCTGGTCTCTGTTTCCTCACCAGCAGTGTGCAGCAGGCTCTTCATCGCGCTGCCTCCTTCCTCCTGCCCCTCTGCACTCTGTGTGCCTTCTCTCTGCTTCCTTGCCAGCAGTGTGCAGCAGGCTCTTCAGCGTGCTGCCTCCCTTCCTGCCCCTCTGCACTGTCTGTGTGCCTTCTCTCTGCTTCCTCACCAGCAGTGTGCAGCAGGCTCTTTAGTGCGCTGCCTCTTTTCTCCTGCCCCTCTGGCTGTCTGTGTGCCTTCACTGCTTCCTCACCAGCAGTGTGCCGCAGGCTCTTCAGCGCGCTGCCTCCTTTCCTCCTGCCTGTCTGCACTGTCTGTGTGCCTGGTCTCTGCTTCCTCACCAGCAGTGTGCAGCAGGCTCTTCAGCGCGCTGCCTCCTTTCCTCCTGCCTGTCTGCATTCTCTGTGTGCCTGGTCTCTGCTTCCTCACCAGCAGTGTGCAGCAGGCTCTTCAGTGCGCTGCCTCCTTCCTCCTGCCCCTCTGCACTCTGTGTGCCTGGTCTCTGCTTCCTCACCAGCAGTGTGCAGCAGGCTCTTCAGCGCGCTGCCTCCTTTCCTCCTGCCTGTCTGCACTGTCTGTGTGCCTGGTCTCTGCTTCCTCACCAGCAGTGTGCAGCAGGCTCTTCAGTGCGCTGCCTTCTTTCCTCCTGCCTGTCTGCACTCTCTTTGTGCCTGGTCTCTGCTTCCTCACCAGCAGTGTGCAGCAGGCTCTTCAGCGCGCTGCCTCCTTCCTCCTGCCCCTCTGCGTGCCTGGTCTCTGCTTCCTCACCAGCAGTGTGCAGCAGGCTCTTCAGCGCGCTGCCTTCTTTCCTCCTGCCTGTCTGCACTGTCTGTGTGCCTGGTCTCTGCTTCCTCACCAGCAGTGTGCAGCAGGCTCTTCAGCGCGCTGCCTCCTTCCTCCTGCCCCTCTGCACTCTGTGTGCCTGGTCTCTGCTTCCTCACCAGCAGTGTACAGCAGGCTCTTCAGCGCGCTGCCTCATTCCTCCTGCCCCTCTGCACTCTGTGTGCCTTGTCTCTGCTTCCTCACCAGCAGTGTGCAGCAGGCTCTTCAGCGCGCTGCCTCATTCCTCCTGCCCCTCTGCACTCTGTGTGCCTTGTCTCTGCTTCCTCACCAGCAGTGTGCAGCAGGCTCTTCAGCGCGCTGCCTCCTTCCTCCTGCCTGTCTGCACTGTCTGTGTGCCTGGTCTATGCTTCCTCACCAGCAGTGTGCAGCAGGCTCTTCAGCGCGCTGCCTCCCTTCCTGCCCCTCTGCACTCTGTGTGCCTTCTCTTTGCTTCCTCACCAGCAGTGTGCAGCAGGCTCTTCAGTGCGCTGTCTCCCTTCCTGCCCCTCTGCACTGTCTGTGTGCCTTCTGCTTCCTCACCAGCAGTGTGCAGCAGGCTCTTCAGCGCGCTGCCTCCCTTCCTGCCCCTCTGCACTCGGTGTGCCTGGTCTCTGCTTCCTCACCAGCAGTGTGCAGCAGGCTCTTCAGCGCGCTGCCTCCCTTCCTGCCCCTCTGCACTCGGTGTGCATGGTCTCTGCTTCCTCACCAGCAGTGTGCAGCAGGCTCTTCAGTGCGCTGCCTCCCTCCCTGCCCCTCTGCACTCGGTGTGCCTGGTCTCTGCTTCCTCACCAGCAGTGTGCAGCAGGCTCTTCAGCGCGCTGCCTCCCTCCCTGCCCCTCTGCACTCGGGGTGCCTGGTCTCTGCTTCCTCACCAGCAGTGTGCAGCAGGCTCTTCAGTGCGCTGCCTCCCTTCCTGCCCCTCTGCACTGTCTGTGTGCCTTCTCTCTGCTTCCTCACCAGCAGTGTGCAGCAGGCTCTTCAGCGCGCTGCCTCCTTCCTCCTGCCTGTCTGCACTGTCTGTGTGCCTGGTCTCTGCTTCCTCACCAGCAGTGTGCAGCAGGCTCTTCAGCGCGCTGCCTCCCTTCCTGCCCCTCTGCACTCGGTGTGCCTGGTCTCTGCTTCCTCACCAGCAGTGTGCAGCAGGCTCTTCAGCGCGCTGCCTCCCTTCCTGCCCCTCTGCACTCGGTGTGCCTGGTCTCTGCTTCCTCACCAGCAGTGTGCAGCAGGCTCTTCAGCGCGCTGCCTCCCTTCCTGCCCCTCTGCACTCGGTGTGCCTGGTCTCTGCTTCCTCACCAGCAGTGTGCAGCAGGCTCTTCAGCGCGCTGCCTCCCTTCCTGCCCCTCTGCACTCGGTGTGCCTGGTCTCTGCTTCCTCACCAGCAGTGTGCAGCAGGCTCTTCTGCGCGCTGCCTCCCTTCCTGCCCCTCTGCACTCGGTGTGCCTGGTCTCTGCTTCCTCACCAGCAGTGTGCAGCAGTGTACTGTCACGTAATGTATCCCACACCATATAAGAACACATTATCATATTTCTATAGTCATATTGTGAGGTCTCCGCTGCAGGATGAGGAAACTAAAGGCTATGGACAGATCAGAACATAAGGTCCGGGCAGCCTATATCCAGCTTTCCTGGGCTCCTGAAATGTGGCTAGTAATACAGAAGTATGAGGATTATTATAAAACTGGTCACATGCAGGACTGTGGGAAAGCTGGGGCTGCTGGAGATAGAATGATAGGATCCTGTGCAGACTTGATAGGACGGTTTTATGTGATAGTACTGCAGTTCCGCCAGCGTCCATCAGATGGCGATATTCCACAGCTCTCCGCAGCGGCAGCTCTGCGTCTGCGCATACTGGTTAATAGCTAATCTGGGCTCTGCCATCCATCTCTGCTAATACATGGCTGCCAATGGAAATCTGAATATGGGGGGCTGTACAGTGGGGTTAATAAGTAACCCGGCCTCTGTGCACATTATTTCCTGTGCCCATCAATACACATGCCAGGGACTGCCCCATGGAGCTGACAGCCCCGGGCAGAGCGGGGGTGCGGGTCCCCCTCATGTGTCCATCTCTGAAGTCTCCACTGATGGATGGAGAGAGTCGTGCTAATGCCCCAGCGCTGGTGACACTGGGCTGCTGCTCACAGGGTGGCAGAAAACAGAGAACAATAGCTCAGCCTATAGCGGGAAACGTTCTGCAACTTCCTAATTGATTGTATGCTTATAATTCTTCAGGATCTCCGCTTGTTGTCAGTGAATGCCGTGTGACGGATCTGAGCGAGGAGCGGCCCAGATATACGTTACCTGCACTGATACATTGTAACAAAGCATCAGCGCAGGAAATCATTGGACTCTGTGCTCAATGGGAGACAACTTATCAGCTCATTCACTTTACTTCTCCACCCTACAAATAGAACTGCAAATTCGGGGTCCGGGCTCCCCTTTCACTGGTATATAGGGTCCGGGCTCCCCTTTCACTGGTATATAGGGTCCGGGCTCCCCTTTCACTGGTATATAGGGTCCGGGCTCCCCTTTCACTGGTATATAGGGTCCGGGCTCCCCTTTCACTGGTATATAGGGTCCGGGCTCCCCTTTCACTGATATATAGGGTCCGGGCTCCCCTTTCACTGGTATATAGGGTCCGGGCTCCCCTTTCACTGGTATATAGGGTCCGGGCTCCCCTTTCACTGGTATATAGGGTCCGGGCTCCCCTTTCACTGATATATAGGGTCCGGGCTCCCCTTTCACTGGTATATAGGGTCCGGGCTCCCCTTTCACTGGTATATAGGGTCCGGGCTCCCCTTTCACTGGTATATAGGGTCCGGGCTCCCCTTTCACTGGTATATAGGGTCCGGGCTCCCCTTTCACTGGTATATAGGGTCCGGGCTCCCCTTTCACTGGTATATAGGGTCCGGGCTCCCCTTTCACTGGTATATAGGGTCCGGGCTCCCCTTTCACTGGTATATAGGGTCCGGGCTCCCCTTTCACTGGTATATAGGGTCCGGGCTCCCCTTTCACTGATATATAGGGTCCGGGCTCCCCTTTCACTGGTATATAGGGTCCGGGCTCCCCTTTCACTGGTATATAGGGTCCGGGCTCCCCTTTCACTGGTATATAGGGTCCGGACTCCCCTTTCACTGGTATATAGGGTCCGGACTCCCCTTTCACTGGTATATAGGGTCCGGGCTCCCCTTTCACTGATATATAGGGTCCGGGCTCCCCTTTCACTGGTATATAGGGTCCGGGCTCCCCTTCCACTGGTATATAGGGTCCGGACTCCCCTTTCACTGGTATATAGGGTCCGGGCTCCCCTTCCACTGGTATATAGGGTCCGGGCTCCCCTTTCACTGGTATATAGGGTCCGGGCTCCCCTTTCACTGATATATAGGGTCCGGGCTCCCCTTTCACTGGTATATAGGGTCCGGACTCCCCTTTCACTGATATATAGGGTCCGGGCTCCCCTTTCACTGGTATATAGGGTCCGGACTCCCCTTTCACTAGTATATAGGGTCCGGGCTCCCCTTTCACTGGTATATAGGGTCCGGGCTCCCCTTTCACTGGTATATAGGGTCCGGGCTCCCCTTTCACTGATATATAGGGTCCGGGCTCCCCTTTCACTGGTATATAGGGTCCGGGCTCCCCTTTCACTGGTATATAGGGTCCGGGCTCCCCTTTCACTGGTATATAGGGTCCGGGCTCCCCTTTCACTGGTATATAGGGTCCGGGCTCCCCTTTCACTGATATATAGGGTCCGGGCTCCCCTTTCACTGGTATATAGGGTCCGGACTCCCCTTTCACTAGTATATAGGGTCCGGGCTCCCCTTTCACTGGTATATAGGGTCCGGACTCCCCTTTCACTGGTATATAGGGTCCGGGCTCCCCTTTCACTGGTATATAGGGTCCGGACTCCCCTTTCACTGGTATATAGGGTCCGGGCTCCCCTTTCACTGGTATATAGGGTCCGGGCTCCCCTTAAGTGCTTTTGGGGGGTCTTGCTCCTCTCACATGGGTGTAGTACGGTCCAGACTCTCCTGACAAGGGTGCACAGAGGTCCAGATTCCCCTCACATAGTCATACTGGGATCCCCCCAAATGGGTTTTTGGTGGTGTGGCTCCCCTTAAATAGGTATATGGGGTCCAGGCTTCCCTTGTGTTTTTTGGGGGTCTTGTTCCACTTACATGGGTGGGGTATGGTCCAGAATGGATGTCTTGGGGACCAGTAGCCCCCTAAATGAGTTTTTGGTGACATCAGTGTAGGGGGGTCCAAGCTTCGCATACATGGGTGTATGGGGGTCCGCGCTCACCTGACATGGGTGTATGGGGGTCAGCGCTCACCTGACATGGGTGTATGGGGGTCCGCGCTCACCTGACATGGGTGTATGGGGGTCCGCGCTCACCTGACATGGGTGTATGGGGGTCCGCGCTCACCTGACATGGGTGTATGGGGGTCCGCGCTCACCTGACATGGGTGTATGGGGGTCCGCGCTCACCTGATATGGGTGTATGGGGGTCCGCGCTCACCTGCCATGGGTGTATAGGGGTCCGCGCTCACCTGACATGGGTGTATGGGGGTCCGCGCTCACCTGACATGGGTGTATGAGGGTCCGCGCTCACCTGACATGGGTGTATGGGGGTCCGCGCTCACCTGCCATGGGTGTATAGGGGTCCGCGCTCACCTGACATGGGTGTATGGGGTCCGCGCTCACCTGACATGGGTGTATGAGGGTCCGCGCTCACCTGACATGGGTGTATGGGGGTCCGCGCTCACCTGACATGGGTGTATGGGGGTCCGCACTTACCTGACATGGGTGTATGGGGGTCCGCGCTCACCTGACATGGGTGTATGGGGGTCCGCGCTCACCTGCCATGGGTGTATAGGGGTCCGCGCTCACCTGACATGGGTGTATGGGGGTCCGCGCTCACCTGACATGGGTGTATGGGGATTTGCGCTCACCTGACATGGGTGTATGGGGGTCCGCGCTCACCTGACATGGGTGTTTGGGGGTCCGCGCTCACCTGACATGGGTGTATGGGGGTCCGCGCTCACCTGCCATGGGCGACCCCTTTCATCCCTCCCATGTATAATATTGCACTACCCTTCTCTGGGGTTTGTGCAGCCTTTGATCATTCGCTGGCTCTAGGCCACTTGTGTTGCTGGGCCCCCTGCTGTTTAGACACAAACACACAGGGGCCCCATGAAAGGACTGTCAGCTCCTGTGACAAGCCTGGCCTCCTTGTAGCAGACGGCTCCTGAGACACGCAGCAGCTGTATTAGTGTTCATGATGAATAGCCCCTAACCTCACAATTAGTAACAATGTATCATTTACATCTCTCTACAGCCGGGCCCCCCTTGCTGGGGTCTATTCACCCGGGACAGCTCTTCCCCCCTCCCACTGCATGCACAGTACAGGCCACACTGGGAGGTGGATGTGAATACACAGAGGCGGTATAATGGGGTGCACGGGTTTGTTCTGCGGTTTATGCTATTAGGTTATGAAAAATACCTTGTGGGGAAAAAAGTGTGAGCACAGTCCAATCAGAAGGCTGCAAAAAAAAGCGCCAAAAGGAAAAAACTCCTCCAAATTTGTGTGGCAGCATAACCTCACCTGAGCGCCAGGAATACAAGCACGGACACCGCTGGAACCGCGATGAGTATAATGGGGCCAAACATCAGGAATGAGAAGGGGTTGCCCAAATAATAAACATCCGAATTAATAAAAACTCTTCAAATCAACCTCAGGAAATTGTAAAAAACGCCAGAACCCCCCAAAGAAGCAGCGGACCTTGAAGAGGTCTCCATTTGGAAACTCGTTCTTTTCTATGTATTATATATTCTGTTATTTTGTACTTTTATGTTGCACTGAGTTGTGAGCTGTTATGACGCACCGTAATGTTTTATTATGCTGCATTACGTATTATTTTATATGCTATAGTTATGTTATAGTATGTTACAATAATGGCCAAAAGTATTTCTGCCAGATAATTATTGCAATTTCATGTTTTCTCATACACATTTATTTGCTTTGTGTGTATTGAAACAACAGAAAAGAAGAGAAAAAAAAGGCAAATTGGACAAAATTATTGGCAGATTTCCAAAATTGTGGATAAACAACTTTGTTTCCAGAATGTGACACTCATTCACACTCACCTTTGGTAAGTAACCGGTGTGGGCAATATGAAAATCACACCTGAAACCAGAGAAAAAGGGGAGAAGTTGATTCAATCTTTGCATTTTGTGTCTGTGTGTGCCACACTAAGCATGGAGAACAGAAAGAGGAGAAGACAACTGCTTGAAGATATGTAACGAGATGGTTTATATTTTTCAACAATTTTAGTTCCCAAGTCCATCTCCAGAGATCTTGATGTTCCTTTGTCCATGATGCAAAACATGATCAAGAAGTTTACAACCTACGGCACTGGACTTGGATGGTAGAGAAAATTGATAAAAGGTTGTAATGCAGGATAGTCTGGATGGTGGATAACCCTCAATCAAGTTCCAAAGAAATTCAATCCGTCCTGCAGGCTTAGGGGCATTAGTGTCGGCGCAAACTATCAGTTCACATCTGCATGAAATGACATGCTATGGAGGAGACCCAGGAGGACCCCACTGCAGACACAGAGACAGAAAAAAGCATCTTGTGGACAGATAAGACCAAGATAGAGCTTTATGGTAAAGCACATCATTCTACTGATTACTGAAAATTGAATGAGGCCTAAAAAGTAAAGAACACAGCACCTACAGTCACACATGGTGGAGGTCACAGATGCTTGGGGTTGTTTTGCTGCCTCTGGCACTGTGAGTCTTGTGTGTAAGACATCATGAAATCTGAAGATTACCAAAGGATTCTGGGTGGCAATGTAGTGCCCAGTGTCAGAAAGCTGGGTGTGTGTCCTAGGTCATGGGTCTTCCAGCTGAACAGTGACCCCCAAACACTTCAAGAAGCACCAGAAATGGATGGAAGCAAAGCGCTGGAGAGTTCTGAAGTGGCAGCAAAGAGTCCAGATCTAAACCCCATTCACACCTGTGGAGAGATCTGAAAACTGGGAGAAGAGAAAAGAGAAGACGCCTTCAGATATGAGAGACCTGGAGACGTTTATAAAGAAAAGTCCGAGATTCCAGGTGAGAGGAGGAAGAAGCTTGTGGACAGGTATAGGAGGCGACTGATGGAAGGGATTTATTCCAAAGGGTAAAGAGTGTGCAACCAAATATTAAGAGGAGGCGGACAACTTCTCCAGCCCATTTTTGAAGTTTTATGTGAAATTCTGTCCAATTTGCCTTTTCTTCGCTGTTTTTTTTTTTTTTTTTTTATTATTGTTCCAATACACACAAAGGAAATAAACTTGTGCATAACAAAACGTGTGATTGGGAAATTTTCTGGCAAAAATACTTCATTTTCTGGAACAATTTTAAGGATGCCAACACTTGATTGTGTATTATGTTGTAATTTTCATGTATCATTTATTTATTTTTTTGGGATAATTTGCAATTAAAACACCAAGAAGGGAAAGTCATTTAATTATGGCACTCACAAGATGGAGGCGTTGCTGATCTGCAAATTATCAAAAAGTGGAAACAACATTTTCAAAATCTCTGGACTAACTCAGTCTGGAGTAGGAGCCACATGCACAAATCCTCTTTAGCTAGTTGTTGCTGGGGCTACGGTGAGCAACCTGCGTGGCTTCAACATGGTCTCGTGGCTGCAGTGTCTCCGGACTCCTCTCCAATGACTGTAGCGTCTCCGGACTCATCTCCCATGGCTGCAACATCTCCGCACTTGTCTCCCATGGCTGCAGCGTCTCTGGACTCATCTCCCATGGTTGCAGCATCTCCGGACTTGTCTCCCATGGCTGCAGCGTCTCCGGACTCATCTCCCCTGGCTGCAGCATCTCCGGACTCATCTCCCCTGGCTGCAACGTCTCCGGACTCGTCTCTAATAACTGCAGCATCTCTGGACCCGTCTCCCATGACTGCAGCATCTCCAGACTTTTCTCCCATGGCTGCAGCATCTCCGGACTTATCTCCCATGGCTGCAGCGTCTCTGGACTCGTCTACCATGGCTGCAGCATCTCTGGACTCATCTCCCATGGCTGCAGCGTCTCTGGACTCGTCTACCATGGCTGCAGTATCTCCGAACTTGTCTCCCATGGCGGCAGCGTCTCTGGACTCATCTCCCATGGCTGCAGCATCTCTGGACTCATCTCCCATGGCTGCAGCATCTCCGGACTCATCTCCCATGGCTGCAGCATCTCTGGACTCGTCTACCATGGCTGCAGTGTCTCTGAACTCGTCTACCATGGCTGCAGCGTCTCTGGACTAATCTCCCATGGCATCAGCATCTCTTACCTTGTCTTTCATGTCTGCAGCGTCTCTGGGCTTGTCTTCCCTGGCTGCAGCGTCTTGGGACTTGTCTCCCATGGCTGCAGCATCTCTGGACTTATCTCCTCTGGCTACAGTCTCTCCGGACTTGTCTCCCATGGCATCAGCATCTCTTACCTTGTCTTTCATGTCTGCAGCGTCTCTGGGCTTATCTCCTCTGGCTACAGTCTCTCCGGACTTGTCTCCCATGGCTGCAGCATCTCCGAACTCATCTCCCATGGCTGCAGCATCTCTGGACTCGTCTACCATGGCTGCAGTGTCTCTGAACTCGTCTACCATGGCTGCAGCGTCTCTGGACTAATCTCCCATGGCATCAGCATCTCTTACCTTGTCTTTCATGTCTGCAGCGTCTCTGGGCTTGTCTTCCCTGGTTGCAGCGTCTTGGGACTTGTCTCCCATGGCTGCAGCATCTCTGGACTTATCTCCTCTGGCTACAGTCTCTCCGGACTTGTCTCCCATGGCATCAGCATCTCTTACCTTGTCTTTCATGTCTGCAGCGTCTCTGGGCTTATCTCCTCTGGCTACAGTCTCTCCGGACTTGTCTCCCATGGCTGCAGCATCTCCGGACTCATCTCCCATGGCTGCAGCATCTCTGGGCTCGTCTACCATGGCTGCAGCATCTCTGGACTAATCTCCCATGGCATCAGCAGCTCTTACCTTGTCTTTCATGTCTGCAGCGTGTCCGGGCTTGTCTTCCCTGGCTGCAGCGTCTTGGGACTTGTCTCCCATGGCTGCAGCATCTCTGGACTTATCTCCTCTGGCTACAGTCTCTCCGGACTCGTCTCCCATGACTGCAGCATCTCTGGACTCGTCTGTCATTGCTGCAGCGTCTCCGGACTTGTCTCCATCAAGTGCCTCTGGATGGTGTTGGTCGATGATTATATAGGGATTTCTGGTTCTGTCCGGTCTCCATAATTACTGGACGGTAGTTGACTGGATTCACCTTCTTGTCTTTCTTACATATCGGTACTACATCAGCCTCCTCCAATCCTGGGGCACCGATCCTCTTACAAGAGAGACTAAGAAGATGAGATATTGTGGTCTGACCATTACCAAGCTCAACTCCCTCAATATCCTTGGTTGAAAGTCATCCTGCTCAGAGGCTGTCAACCTTTAAGTTGCTCAGATGCAGCCATTCTCCTCCTTGTATTGATTTATTTATTTGATCCTCCACAGGTTCCCGGCTGCCATGCCCGTCCAATGGCACCTCGCTGGTGTGCATGCCGTACATGCTCCTGTTAGAAACTGACAGCAGAATGTAAGTGGCTAACAGCAGTGAAGAAATCAGTCACCAACTATCAGGTCACAAGATGATGACGCAGGACCAGATATGTGGTGCAGAGCTCATCACTGATACCAGTGCATCCAGTAATAGGGTAACTCGTCCGTTCATTAAATTTCTTCCTCCTTCTCCAACACCTTTGCATGGTATTACTGAAAAGTGGAAGGAGCCACTGCAACCCAGATCCCGTAACGTTAGAGAGTGGGGGGCCGAGTGCTGAGGAACAGTGGTCAGAAAAATCCCCACCAACCAGGTGACCCCATAACTGCAGATTTTGAATCTCCTTTGGTAACATGAGCACAAACACTGCGCCCGCCGAGGGATTCATGGCTGAACAGCTGCAGCCGTACATCACCAAGCACAATGCCATGTGTCAGATGGAGCGGGGTAAAGTCACCACCACTGGACTCTGGAGGAGATGTGTTCTGTATGAAACAGCCGTACATCACCAGGCACACTGCTGAGCTTTAGATGGAGTGGTATAAAGCTGCCACCAATGGACTCTGGAGGACACGTGTTCTATGTGCAACAGCCATACATCACCAAGCACAATGCCATGTGTCAGATGGAGCGGGGTGAAGTCACCACCACTGGACTCTGGAGGAGATGTCTTTTGTATGCAGCAATCGTACATCACCAGGCACAATGCTGAGCTTCAGATGGAGTGGTATAAGGCTGCCACCAATGGACTCTGGAGGACACGTGTTCTATTTGCAACAGCCATACATCACCAAGCACAATGCTGAGCATTGGATGGAGCGGTGTAAAGCTGCCACCACTGGACTCTGGAGATGTCTTTTGTATGCAGCAGTCGTACATCACCAGGCACAATGCTGAGCTTCAGATGGAGTGGTATAAAGCTGCCACCAATGGACTCTGGAGGACACGTGTTCTATGTGCAACAGCCATACATCACCAAGCACAATGCTGAGCATTGGATGGAGCGGTGTAAAGCCACCACTGGATTCTGGAGGACACATGCTCTGTGCAGTGACGGATCACACTTCTCTATCTGCGTCTGATGGAGGAGTCTGGGTTTGGTGAATGGAGGATGTTACCCCTTAATTGCATTGTGACCACACAGAGCATGTAGGATGGGCGGTCAGAGAAGACCCCGGAGTGACAATATAGTGTATTTTTACTGAACCATTTTCCATCTACAGCCCTCGCGATTCTCAGCTTCCTCAGTGGAGTAATTTCCCGTCTCAAAATTGTGTAAAGATAATGAGCTAATTAGTGACGCTGTAGTAACGAGCGGAGCTGCTACATAGTAACTCATCTCTTCTACATTAGTTTTAGTACAAAATTGTATCTTTATTACATAAGTACAAACCATGAGCGGTGTGTGCTCCAGTTACAGACCACCTTCTCCCCATCACTGCTGTGTACGGTCCTTACAGGGGGCACATACAGTGAGGGAAATAAGTATTTGATCCCCTTACTGATTTTATATGTTTGCTCCCTGACAAAGACATGAACAGTCTATAATTTTAAGGGCAGGTTAATTTTAACAGTGAGAGAATATCCAAAATAAAATCCAGAAAAATCCCATTGTATAAATTATATAAATGTATTTGCATTTTGCAGAGAGAAATAAGTATTTGATCCCCTACCAACCATTAACAGTTCTGGCTGCTACAGACACAGACGCTCCTAATCACCTCGTTCCTTGAATTACAGACGGCTCTTACATTGTCCTCTGTATAAAGACCCTGTCCATAGACTCCATTAATCAGTCAGGCTCTAACCTCTACAACACGGGCAACCAAAGAGCTTTGTAAGGATGTCAGGGAGAAGATCATAGACCTGCACAAGGCTGGAATGGAGAAGACCATAGACCTGCACAAGGCTGGAATGGAGAAGACCATAGACCTGCACAAGGCTGGAATGGAGAAGACCATAGACCTGCACAACGCTGGAATGGAGAATACCATAGACCTGCACAAGGCTGGAATGGAGAAGATCATAGACCTGCACAAGGCTGGAATGGAGAAGACCATAGACCTGCACAAGGCTGGAATGGAAAAGACCATAGACCTGCACAACGCTGGAATGGAGAAGATCATAGACCTGAACAAGAATGCTGGAATGGAGAAGACCATAGACGTGCACAACGCTGGAATGGAGAAGATCATAGACCTGCACAACGCTGGAATGGAGAAGATCATAGACCTGCACAAGGCTGGAGTGGAGAAGACCATAGACCTGCACAACGCTGGAATGGAGAAGACCATAGACCTGCATAAGGCTGGAATGGAGAAGACCATAGACCTGCACAACGCTGGAATGGAGAAGATCATAGACCTGCACAAGGCTGGAGTGGAGAAGATCATAGACCTGCACAAAGCTGGAATGGAGAAGACCATAGACCTGCACAAGGCTGGAATGGAGAAGACCATAGACCTGCACAACGCTGGAATGGAGAAGACCATAGACCTGCACAAGGCTGGAATGGAGAAGATCATAGACCTGCACAAGGCTGGAATGGAGAAGACTATAGACCTGCACAACGCTGGAATGGAGAAGACCATAGACCTGCACAACGCTGGAATGACGAAGATCATAGACCTGCACAACGCTGGAATGGAGAAGACCATAGACCTGCACAAGGCTGGAATGACGAAGATCATAGACCTGCACAAGGCTGGAATGGAGAAGATCATAGACCTGCACAACGCTGGAATGGAGAAGACCATAGACCTGCACAACGCTGGAATGACGAAGATCATAGACCTGCACAAGGCTGCAATGGAGAAGACCATAGACCTGCACAACGCTGGAATGGAGAAGATCATAGACCTGCACAACGCTGGAATGGAGAAGACCATAGACCTGCACAACGCTGGAATGGAGAAGATCATAGACCTGCACAAGGCTGGAATGGAGAAAATCATAGACCTGCACAAGGCTGGAATAGGCTACAAAACCATAAGTAAGACGCTGGCGGAGAAGGAGAAACTGTTGGTGCAATAGTAAGAGAATGGAAGAAACACAAAATGAGTGTCAATCGACATCGACCTGGGGCAAAATCTTACCTCGTAGGGTCTCCAAAATCAAGAGGAAGGTGACAGATGAGCCTAAAACTACACGGGGGAAACTTATTACTGATCTCATGGCAACGGGGACCACTGTCACCAAGAAAATCATTGGTAACACATTACACCGTAATGGCTTAAAATCTTGCTGTGCCCGCAGAGACCCACTGCTCAAGAAGGCCCATGTGCAGCCGGCCTGTCTGAAGAAGGCCCATGTGCAGCTGGCCTGTCTGAAGAAGGCCATGTGCAGCCGGCCCGTCTGAAGTAGGCCCATGTGCAGCCGGCTGTCTGAAGAAGGCCCATGTACAGCCGGCCTGTCTGAAGAAGGCCCATGTGCAGCCGGCCCGTCTGAAGTAGGCCCATGTGCAGCCGGCCTGTCTGAAGAAGGCCCATGTACAGCTGGCCCGTCTGAAGAAGGCCCATGTACAGCTGGCCCGTCTGAAGAAAGCCATGTGCAGCCGGCCCGTCTGAAGAAGGCCCATGTGCAGCCGGCCCGTCTGAAGAAGGCCCATGTGCAGCCGGCCTGTCTGAAGAAGGCCATGTACAGCTGGCCCGTCTGAAGTAGGCCCATGTGCAGCCGGCCTGTCTGAAGAAGACCCATGTGTAGCCAGCCTGTCTGAAGAAGGCCATGTACAGCCGGCCTGTCTGAAGAAGGCCCATGTGCAGCTGGCCCGTCTGAAGAAGGCCATGTGCAGCCAGCCCGTCTGAAGTAGGCCCATGTGCAGCCGGCCTGTCTGAAGAAGACCCATGTGTAGCCAGCCTGTCTGAAGAAGGCCATGTACAGCCGGCCTGTCTGAAGAAGGCCATGTACAGCCGACCTGTCTGAAGAAGGCCATGTACAGCCGGCCTGTCTGAAGAAGGCCCATGTGCAGCTGGCCCGTCTGATGAAGGCTATGTGCAGCCGGCCCGTCTGAAAAAGGCCCATGTGCAGCCGGCCCGTCTGAAGAAGGCCATGTGCAGCCAGCCCGTCTGAAGAAGACCATGTGCAGTTGGCTTGTCTGAAGAAGACCCATGTGTAGCCAGCCTGTCTGAAGAAGGCCATGTACAGCCGGCCTGTCTGAAGAAGGCCCATGTGCAGCTGGCCCGTCTGATGAAGGCCATGTGCAGCCGGCCCGTCTGAAAAAGGCCCATGTGCAGCCGGCCCGTCTGAAGAAGGCCCATGTGCAGCTGGCCCATCTGAAGAAGGCCATGTACAGCCGGCCCGTCTGAAGTTTGACAATGAACACCTGGATGATTGTTTGGGGGAAGTTGCTGTGGTCAGATGAGACAAAAATTCAGCTCTTTGGCCTTAACTCAACTCACCGTGTTTGGAGAAAGAGAAATGCTGCTATGACCCAAAGAACACCGTCACCACTGTCAAGCATGGGCAGTGTGTGTTCCAGTTATAGACCTTCTTCTCCCATCACTTGTGTGTATGGTCCTTACAGGGGGCCATATCTTCATCACTGCTGATGAGCGGTGTGTGCCCCAGTTATAGACCTTCTTCTCACCATCACTTGTGTGTATGGTCCTTACAGGGGGCCATATCTTCATCATTGCTGATGAGCGGTGTATGCTCCAGTTATAGACCTTCTTCTCCCCATCACTTGTGTGTGTGGTCCTTACAGGAGGCCATATCTTCATCATTGCTGATGGGCGGTGTGTGCTCCAGTTATAGACCTTCTTCTCCCCATCACTTGTGTGTGTGGTCCTTACAGGAGGCCATATCTCCATCATTGCTGATGAGTGGTGTGTGCTCCAGTTATAGACCTTCTTCTCCCATCACTTGTGTGTATGGTCCTTACACGGGGCCATATCTTCATCATTGCTGATGAGTGGTGTGTGCCCCAGTTATAGACCTTCTTCTCCCATCACTTGTGTGTATGGTCCTTACAGGGGGCCATATCTCCATCATTGCTGATGGGCGGTGTGTGCTCCAGTTATAGACCTTCTTCTCCCCATCACTTGTGTGTGTGGTCCTTACAGGAGGCCATATCTTCATCATTGCTGATGGGCGGTGTGTGCTCCAGTTATAGACCTTCTTCTCCCCATCACTTGTGTGTGTGGTCCTTACAGGAGGCCATATCTCCATCATTGCTGATGAGTGGTGTGTGCTCCAGTTATAGACCTTCTTCTCCCCATCACTTGTGTGTGGTCCTTACAGGGGGCCATATCTTCATCATTGCTGATGGGCGGTGTGTGCTCCAGTTATAGACCTTCTTCTCCCCATCACTTGTGTGTGGTCCTTACAGGGGGCCATATCTCCATCATTGCTGATGAGCGGTGTGTGCTCCAGTTATAGACCTTCTTCTCCCATCACTTGTGTGTATGGTCCTTACATGGGGCCATACCTTCATCATTGCTGATGAGCGGTGTGTGCTCCAGTTATAGACCTTCTTCTCCCATCACTTGTGTGTATGGTCCTTACATGGGGCCATATCTTCATCATTGCTGATGAGTGGTGTGTGCCCCAGTTATAGACCTTCTCCCATCACTTGTGTGTATGGTCCTTACAGGAGGCCATATCTTCATCATTGCTGATGAGTGGTGTGTGCCCCAGTTATAGACCTTCTTCTCCCATCACTTGTGTGTATGGTCCTTACAGGGGGCCATATCTTCATCATTGCTGATGAGCAGTGTGTGCTCCAGTTATAGACCTTCTTCTCCCATCACTTGTGTGTGTGGTCCTTACAGGAGGCCATATCTTCATCATTGCTGATGAGTGGTGTGTGCTCCAGTTATAGACCTTCTCCCATCACTTGTGTGTATGGTCCTTACAGGGGGCCATATCTTCATCATTGCTGATGAGCGGTGTGTGCTCCAGTTATAGACCTTCTTCTCCCATCACTTGTGTGTATGGTCCTTACAGGGGGTCATATCTTCATCATTGCTGATGAGCGGTGTGTGCCCCAGTTATAGACCTTCTTCTCCCCATCACTTGTGAGTATGGTCCTTACAGGGGGCCATATCTTCATCATTGCTGATGAGCGGTGTGTGCTCCAGTTATAGACCTTCTTCTCCCATCTCTTGTGTGTATGGTCCTTACATGGGGCCATACCTTCATTATTGCCTTTAGATGTTGCTAGTGATGGGCCTGTTACTATGAGGACTTGGGGGTAGGAGCCCTGAGGCCGGGACTAAACACATTAATGTGATGGCCGCTGTAGCCCCAGCTCATTTACTTCCCTTATTGATGAGTTTGGCGTCCATCCATCTTCTCCTAATACAATGCCCCCTCTCCCATTACAGTGGTCAGGGTTAATCTTTAATCTCCCTCCCAATCCATCTCCCCTCATCACACTGTACTGGGCCATTGAGGAGAGGGGTTAATGGATAACTTTAGGGGATCAGTCATACAGTAAGTGGAGGAGATTCTTCATCTGAAGACGTGGCGGGGATCAATCTTTCCTACTGTAATAAGTCATTGAGAGCTCGGGACGTCCCCACTATTAATGGATCCTGAGTATTATTAATGAAGGTTGTGGGGTATAATAGTGCAGACTTGGAGTGGCCATCACTGAGCGGCCGTTATACGGCCGCACCAGGACAATGCCGGGGGCAATTATTGATCGGACTCACACTTGTCCCATTAATTCATTACTAGGAGGTGACAGGAGACACGAGAGCAGGGGCTGCCCTAGACAAGTGTCATAAATCTACATATAGGAAGCCATGTCTATAGAGGACAGACGTGTCACACTCATATAGGAAGCCATGTCTATAGAGGGCAGAGGTGTCACACTCATATAGGAAGCCATGTCTATAGAGGGCAGACGTGTCACACTCATATAGGAAGCCATGTCTATAGAGGGCAGACGTGTCACACTCATATAGGAAGCCATGTCTATAGAGGGCAGACGTGTCACACTCATATAGGAAGCCATGTCTATAGAGGGCAGACGTGTCACACTCATATAGGAAGCCATGTCTATAGAGGGCAGACGTGTCACACTCATATAGGAAGCCATGTCTATAGAGGGCAGAGGTGTCACACTCATATAGGAAGCCATGTCTATAGAGGGCAGACGTGTCACACTCATATAGGAAGCCATGTCTATAGAGGGCAGACGTGTCACACTCATATAGGAAGCCATGTCTATAGAGGGCAGACGTGTCACACTCATATAGGAAGCCATGTCTATAGAGGGCAGATGTGTCACACTCATATAGGAAGCCATGTCTATAGAGGACAGACGTGTCACTCATATAGGAAGCCATGTCTATAGAGGGCAGACGTGTCACACTCATATAGGAAGCCATGTCTATAGAGGACAGACGTGTCACACTCACTCATATAGGAAGCCATGTCTATAGAGGGCAGACGTGTCACACTCATATAGGAAGCCATGTCTATAGAGGGCAGACACCGTCAGGCTCATGTGACGCCCTGGGCAAGTCAGGGGTCACAGGTCATAACACCACCACACCCTACACCCCAGATAGGAACACCAAGGCTAACCAAAAATCCTTGTTGCCTTCCTTCAGGGGCTGATGTCCACACCAGGGGGTGGGCCAGGCGGTTGGCTCCGCCCACCGAGGAGTTCACAGCCCTGGAGGCGGGAAAACCAGGCAGTTGAAGTCAGACTAGAGTCTGAGAAGGAGTTCAAGTGAGATCGGTGAAGAAGAGTTTGAGGAGTGAAGTAAAAGGAAGTGGTAGAGGAGGACAGTGAGAGTAGTGACAGAAAAAGTAACAGTTGAGAAAGCCTGAAGTTGGTCCGGGTGTGTGCCCCGGACTAAGACAGCAAGGTCAGCAGACGGCGGTGACTGTCTGCAGGGGAGGCTGCTTGGAGGTTGCCGGAAGGACCGTGGACGGGTGGTGGCCCGGCGGTACCGGAGCGTATACAAAGAGCAGTCAGCACCATTGGCAGGGGCCTTTCGGATCCCGGCAAGGCTAGGAGTCGCCGTGAATTTGCCAAATCCGTCAGTGAAGGGGACCTCTGGGTCTCCCAACAACCAAGTCCCGATTGAAGGCAACAGTCCAACCGTTAGAGAGAGACATCGCCACCGCCAGGGCACCAGTTTCTCAGGGCCAGCGCCTGCGGGCAAAGTAGGGCTCCTCCGGCCCATAACCAAGTCGGGGAGCGGGTTACCGGTGGGAACCCATCGCTACCATCATCATCTCAGGTGCAGGAAAAGGGACCGTCACCGTCAACTACTGGGGAAAAGCAAGTGCAGCCGTCCGTGAGAACCGTCTTTCCAGCCGTGTGTTTTACCGAGAACTGTGTCACCGTCTCAGGCTGAGTGAGTACCACAGTTCCGTGAGGCACAGCGCTGCCCCCGCGTCCCTGCACCCCGTCAAGCCCTGCACCGGCCCCACCATTCCTCATCATCCACCTCATCACTGGGCCCCGGGACAACTACCCCCTACCCACGGAGGGGAGAACCAACAACTTTGCTGCTCCCTGTCATCGCTCCCGGGATCCCCATACAGAGCAGCGGTGGTGTCCACATAATCACCACAACCGTGGGTGGCGTCACGGACAATAAACCATCCCAAAAACCAATCCCCTTTCACTCACGGGCGAGGAGCGCCGCTCAAGTCCCCGGGATCCGGCCCATCGCTCAAGCCACCGAGCAGCAGCAGGCCGCGGCAGCAGTGGCAGCCGGACCCGAGCAGTGGGAGAGCGCGGCCTCCCCTCCTCCGCCCGCGACAACTTGGCGTCATGAACAGGATCTTACCGCTCTGCCATTGGGTAGAGGTGCGCCTTGTTACCGCCGGAGTTGTCCGGCCAGAAAATTTCAGAAGCCGCCATCTTTGGCGCGAAAAGTTCCCGCTCAAGCGTCTTCTCGAGTAGTGGAGGCGCGAAGGCCAAGACCCTGCCCCAATAGAGGAGGGGCCGAAAAGAGGCTAAGGGGGACGAAATGGCGACTGACTGCATGTAGCTGCGGCTATAAAAGCAGGGACGCCAGGACTCTGCAGCCATCTTGTTCCTGGGAGAAGCCGCCAGCAACATGTGGATGCCGTCCCGCAGCACCGTAGCCCCCGCGCCGGGAACCGCGGCGTGGGTGGAGATCCGGACCGCGCAGCTCTACCAGAGGCTGCAGGTCAAGATGCAGCTCCTCATGGATGAGTGGGAGACCGACATGGCGGATGTCATAGCCACCGTGCGGAGACGCGAGGAGGAAGCTGAGGAAGGGAGGGTGAGTGACCCACGCCCCGATGCCCTTGAAGGGCCGGTCATCGCGGCTGCGGGACCCGGTCTAAACCCTCTCGCCCTGTTACCTCCCTCGCCACCCGTCTCGGAAGCCGTGACCCCGCCACTAGGCCCGCTGCCACCACAACCGGTAGCGATACCCAGCATGCCTGCCCCGGCGGGCCGACCTGTAGCCGGAGCCCGTAGCAAACCGGAGGTGCTGCCATGGAAGGCCCCGAAGTCTGAACCGGAGGCATCCCCTGAGAAGTCCCCCGAGCCGGAGCTGATAACCCGTTCCATGCCGAAGGCCCAACCGCGGAAAGCCCCTGTGCCCACCCCCCACACCTCGGCCGAGGTTGCGCCGGGTTGCCGCTGCAAGGCGGCGTCCAAGGCCAAGTCACCGCGGGACCTGGCGCCCAGAGTACCAGCAGTGGGCAATGTCCAACAGGTCTCGCGGGGCCCGACCCGTGCGCCGGAGCTCGCAGCAGCGCTGTACTAGGATAGGGAGCCGGTACCGTTGGGCCTGGAGATTGAAGAGAGGGAAAGAAAGAAGGCAGAGTTGGTTGCCCGTGCAATCCGGGAAAAAGAGAACCTCCGTCAGGCAACTTTCCGTGTCCGGGGCCCGCTGTACGAAGGGCAGGTGAGGCGGTTTGATGTCCGCCGGGGCTATGGATTTATATATGAACCGGGCCTGGAGGCCGAAGTGTTTATAGCCCGGCGGGATGTGAATGCTCACCTGCCAGAGGAGCACCCCGGTCGTAACCTGATGCCGGGCGATATAGTGCAGTACACCTGGCACTGTGGGGAGAGGGGGTGGTTCGCGCTGGATGCTAAGTTGAGGGGCAGCCAGGAGTCCCGTGTGAGTGCCGTGCCCCCTCCCTCAGGTGAAGGCGAGGACTCAGAATGATGGCAGCGGAGCACCGTTGCCCCGTCCCCGTAGGGACCACCAGTCTGTGTGTTTACAAGTTTGAAAGTTTTAAAAACGTTTGCCAAAGAATAAAAATGAGAAAATGATTACCGTGAAAGTAACCTGATTATCTGCAACCGTGATTTGGAAACCGGCCGTTGCCGGCACCGTTGTCCCCGTGGGGACCATCTAGCTACATAGGAACTCCTATGGACAAGCCCGTGAACTTGCAGGGCAACCACAAACTTAGTGGCTTGTAAATAAATCTGTTGTTGCAGCTAACCGTTACCGCCTCCGGAGAGGCAGGTTGGAGGGAGGGCCCGCAGTGGAGCAGGCTGGGGCCCAGCCACCACAGGAACCGGTGGCTACCCTCTGGAGGGGAAGGACAGATCCCGCTCGGGTAACTCGTTCAGGACTGGGGTCAAGGGGTGCTGCCTGGGTTTTAGGGGCAGCATCAGGGCCAGGTTACTTGGGTGGGAGAGAGCGGCAGCCGCAACCGTTTTAATGTTACCGTTTGCAACGTTTAAGTACCGAACCTCCCGATGTGGGATGATGTTTTTCTATTTGTATGTGTGTTATTCTTTTTATATCTTTTCAGAAAATAAAACCGGTGTTGGACGGGCAGCCCGTGGACGGTCTGCATTTTGCTAAGGGGGAATGTGACGCCCTGGGCAAGCCAGGGGTCACAGTTCATAACACCACCACACCCTACACCCCAGATAGGAACACCAAGGCTAACCAAAAATCCTTGTTGCCTTCCTCCAGGGGCTGATGTCCACACCAGGGGGTGGGCCAGGCGGTTGGCTCCGCCCACCGAGGAGTTCACAGCCCTAGAGGCAGGAGAAACCAGGCAGTTGAAGTCAGACTAGAGTCTGAGAAGGAGTTCAAGTGAGATCGGTGAAGAAGAGTTTGAGGAGTGAAGTAGAAGGAAGTGGTAGAGGAGGACAGTGAGAGTAGTGACAGAAAAAGTAACAGTTGAGAAAGCCTGAAGTTGGTCCGGGTGTGTGCCCCGGACTGAGACAGCAAGGTCAGCAGATGGCGGTGACTGTCTGCAGGGGAGGCTGCTTGGAGGTTGCCGGAAGGACCGTGGACGGGTGGTGGCCCGGCGGTACCGGAGCGGTATACAAAGAGCAGTCAGCACCATTGGCAGGGGCCTTTCGGATCCAAGGTTAGGAGTCGCCGTGAATTTGCCAAATCCGTCAGTGAAGGGGACCTCTGGGTCTCCCAACAACCAAGTCCCGATTGAAGGCAACAGTCCAACCGTTAGAGAGAGACACCGCCACCGCCAGGGCACCAGTTTCTCAGAGCCAGCGCCTGCGGGCAAAGTAGGGCTCCTCCGGCCCATAACCATGTCGGGGAGCGGGTTACCGGTGGGAACCCATCGCTACCATCATCATCTCAGGTGCAGGAAAAGGGACCGTCACCGTCAACTACTGGGGAAAAGCAAGTGCAGCCGTCCGTGGGAACCGTCTTTCCAGCCGTATGTTTTACCGAGAACTGTGTCACCGTCTCAGGCTGAGTGAGTACCACAGTGCCGTGAGGCACAGCGCTGCCCCCGCGTCCCTGCACCCCGTCAAGACCTGCACCGGCCCCACCATCCCCCATCACCCACCTCATCACTGGGCCCCGGGACAACTACCCCCTACCCACAGAGGGGAGAACCAACAACTTTGCTGCTCCCTGTCATCGCTCCCGGGATCCCCTACAGAGCAGCGGTGGTGTCCACATAATCACCACAACCGTGGGTGGCGTCACGGACAATAAATCCCCAAAACCAATCCCCTTTTCACTCACGGGCGAGGAGCGCCGCTCGAGTCCCCGGGATCCGGCCCATCGCTCGAGCCACCGAGCAGCAGCAGGCCGCAGCAGCCGCGGCAGCCGGACCCGGGCAGTGGGAGAGCGCAGCGTCCCCTCCTCCGCCCGCGACACTCACACTTGTAGTTCACGGTCAGTGATGATTGCGTGACTTATGGCTGCCATTATAGAGGATATGGCTCCCGCATGGAAAATCCACATCCCCTGCTCCAAAATTGTGGATTTACCATTCAGAACGCCACAAAGCTCGGTGAGGACCCAAGTTGGATCTGTAATGGCAAAGCTGGCAAAGTAGTAACATGGGGTGCAGAAACTCCTCTGCCACGAATGAGGCCGGGGCAGATCCAGGGCAGGAGGTGGCCCCGTGTCTGTGGCCGCAGACCAGACATCTCCCAGCCTTTGTACCATGGTAAATGGTTAACAGTGACGGCCGTACGCCATCATGGGACCAGACTCTTTGCTTAGTCTGAAGTGTCCACCAGTGATTTACAGCCGGGTCTGGGCTGACAGCCATTAGGTTTGGCCACTTATAATGTCTGACAGACTGTAGTCCTGTGTGATCCCATAGGATATCCACCCACTATGGCCTCCTCACACCTTGTACGCCAGTGCTTAATGCCCTAAAATGATCTGTCCTAGGAATGGAAATAAGGTAAAGAACAAAAGAACAATGTCTCTATGGGAACAATGAATATATATCAATTGATCCACAATGTATCCTGTCTGACCTCACTATTGAGGGTCTGCAATCATGCAGGACAAGAAGAGGATCCTTGTGGTGCCCGTCCACACTGCCTGAAAGTCAGCTAAATCTGCCAACGTCAGGGTCATCTGTCTATCTATGGATATACCGGAGAGTACACCACCACAATATATGCAAACATTGAATATATGAAATATATACTGCATTACTGCTATATAGAATATATTTATAAACTGAAGGTACTTAGTGCATAAATTAATCAGCTCATGTGTGCGCACCAGTAGGGATGAGCAGACCCGTGGATGTTCGGGTTCGGCCAGACACTAGTTAAAAGTTTGGTTCTGTACCCGAACTTCAAATCCCATATAAGTCATTGGGGACTCGAAATTCAGTGCTGTAAAATAGCTGTACAATGGTCGTAGTAAGGGATAGGGGGCTGCAAAAGGAGAAAAATGGGGGTAAGAGCAGGACAATTGCCCTGCAAACAAATGTAGATAGGGAATAAATTAAAAAGAAAAGAAAAAAAGTGTAGGGTCCCCCTATTTTTAATAACCAGCCAAGGTAAAGCAGACAGCTGGGAGCTGGTATTATCAGGCTGGGATGGCCCATCTAATTTGGCCTTTCCCAGCCTAAAAATAGCAGACTGCTGGAGCCTCAGAAGTGGCACATCCAGTAGACACTCCAATTCTAGCGCTTTGCCCAGCTCTTCCCGATTGCCCTGATGTGGTGTCAATTGAGGTAATACTTTTGGGGTTGATGTCAGCTGTGTACTGTCAGGAGTTAGTAATGAGGTGCAATCTATCAGATACCCCAATAACTAACCCGGTAAATACAGAGTTAAAAAACCCCCACAGACAATGGGAATTAATTTGAATAAAGACCCCCATATGCTCTCATTCACCAATGTATTAATTTAAAAAAATCCTGGAGGTTCTAATGAAATCCAATGGAGTAATGTCTAGCAATGTCCATCGAATCCTATTGAGCCTTGTTCTCAGAATGTTCTCAGAACGAGGCTCCATAGGATTCGATGGACGTCGTGGGATATTACACCATTGGGTTACGCTGGAAGTTTCAGGATTTTTTTAAATGAAAAAATTGGTGAATGAAAGCATATGGGGGTCTTTATTCAAATTAACTATTTTTCCCTATGTGTGTGTTTTTAACACTATGCTTGCTGGGTTTGTAATGGGTGTGTCTGATAGATTGCTCCCCATTCCTAACCCCAGGGCTTGATACCAGCTAACATTACACAGCTGATATCAACCCCAAAACTACAACCCTAATTGCCACTACACCAGGGCAATCGGGAAGAGTCGGGAAAAGCGCCAGAATTGGAGCATCTAATGGATGTGCCCCTTCTGGGGAGGCTGTGGGCTGCTATTTTTTGACTGTGAAGGGTCAAATAACCTTGGACCTTCCCAGCCTGATAATACTAGCACCCAGCTTCCAGCTTTATATTAGCTGGTTATCAAAAATAGGGGGGACTCCATGTCGTTTTTTTTAAACTATTGAAATAATAATTAAAAAAAAAAAAATATGGTGTGGGATCCCCTCTATTTTTGATTACCAGACAAGGTAAAGCTGCAGCCCGCCGCTGTCTTCTTTAGTTGTGCTGGTGGCTATCAAAAATAGGTGGGAACCCAAGGAATTATTTTTTGGTTAATTTTGTCCCCAGCAGCGTCCAGGCATCTTGCCTATGCCTAAAAGCTTGTTGAGTGGCTGCGCTATGTCTCTATCTATCTCTCTATTAATCTATCTGTCCATCATCGATCATCACTTTTCACTTAAACTGTAAAATTTATCTAAAATATTGTTTTTTACCAAAATTTCAATTTAAGATTTGCTTACGGTAATCTATGAAGATGCAACATTTCTGGCTTTTATTATCATGATTGATTTTAAGGCTGAATATCGTGACCCATCTGCATACACACACATTACATCCTCATTATAAAGACTTTGCCCGCAGGACGACTTTTTATCCCCGGATTTAGTGGGTTTGTTCCTAGATGATCTTCTCAGGAGTGATAATGGGTCGGGTTGTAATGTCGGTGACCATGGTGGGGCCCGGATTGTCCCTCCTTGTCTTCATGGTTGTTGATGGATCCTGTAATCAGCCTCCATCCATCTCCTTTACACCTTGTATGAAGCCTCTTCTCCCCTCTCAGCTTCTGTCATCTCCTAAAGTGACCGGGTTAATCTTTAATCCCCATCCCAATCCATCTCCCCTCATACCGGGCTCGGGGCATTGAGAGCGGGGGTTAATAGTTAACTTGGGGGATCAGTCATACTGTAAGTGTAAGACATGCCCCATCCTCACACATAGGAATCAATCTTCCCTCCTGCAAGGAATCAGCTCCGAGGAAGCAGCTCTGAAAATGACTGTGATACACAGCGGCGCCGCTTCATTTACCACTTATCCCAAATAAATTCATGTTGAATTTTAGGAAAAATTTACGGCACCCGTCAGAATTGACCAATTTGCAATTTGATTCATGCAAATTGCACCCCAAAATTGGAGCTTTTGTGGTATCTGCCATTCACCGTCAATCGATTCGCTGCAAATTTGATTTTTAGGAAAAATTTGGAAGTGTCAGTGGCTTTGAATTTCTAAAGATTCACTCCTCTCTATTAACTTATTTTTTTTATATTTTTTGGGATAACGAAAAAAGCAATAAAATAATTAAAAACGTATAATAACTGCTTACACATCAGTAAATGCACTATATTATTATGTAAGGAGGTTACATAATTTTCTATAACAAAAGAATTGACAAAAACAGAAATTGCGCCCCTTCATATTAGGAGAGACAAGACGTTTTAGAAATAAAATATCAGATCTCATTAGGCTGTTGAGAAATTCTGGAAAAAAAGGACAAAAAGCAAATATCTAGTAACATAAAGGAATACAAATCTAATATATAAAGCTGTGTGTGTGTGTGTGTGTGTCTGTGTGTCTGTGTGTGTGTGTGTGTGTGTGTAGGTAGGTGTGTGTGTGTAGGTAGGTGTGTGTGTGTAGGTAGGTGTGTGTGTGTGTGTGTGAATGTGTGTGTGTGTGTGTGTGTCCACTAAAGGAATGCGCACCATCGCATTTACAATCACAAAATTTTGCACAGACGCCCAATGTGACTCATGAAACGTCATAGGCTATGTTTTGACGGGAAAATTTAACCCCGAGATTTAGTTACTCTCCAAAAAACCTGTCTCCATTAAAGTCAATGGAGCTGCGAGCTATTAGGTTATTAATAGCAGCTGTGATTGGTTGCTATAGGAACAAAGTAAATAGTTAGTATAAGAAGC
Organism: Anomaloglossus baeobatrachus; assembly: GCF_048569485.1. Lineage (NCBI taxonomy): Eukaryota > Metazoa > Chordata > Amphibia > Anura > Aromobatidae > Anomaloglossus > Anomaloglossus baeobatrachus. The sequence continues at coordinate 17,555,508 of NC_134353.1, forward strand.
TTATGTGTGAGGTAATAAAATGGAGAGACAGAAAGAGACAGACCGACGTAGGCACAGACAGAGTAAGAGGCAAGGAAAGAGACAAACAGAGACAGACAGACAGGGAAAGAGACAGAGACAGACAGGGAAAGAGACAAAGAGACAGAAACAGGGAAAGAGGCAGAGACACAGACAGACAGGGAAAGAGACAGAGATGGGGAAAGAGACAGAGATGGGGAAAGAGACAAACGGTGAAAGAGACAAGCAGGGAAAGAGACAGACGGGGAATGAGGCAGGCAGGGAAAGAAACAGACAGGGAAAGAGACTAACAGACTGGCAGACACAGAGAGAGAGAGAGAGACAGACACAAAGATAGAGAGAGACAGACACAGAAATAGAGAGAGACAGCACAGAGATAGAGAGAGACAGACACAGAGATAGAGAGAGACAGACACAGAGATAGAGAGAGACAGACACAGAAATAGAGAGAGACAGACACAGAGATCGAGAGAGACAGACACAGAGATAGAGAGAGACAGACACAGAGATAGAGAGAGACAGACACAGAGATAGAGAGAGACAGACACAGAGATAGAGAGAGACAGAGACAGAGATAGAGACAGACAGAGATAGAGAGAGACAGACACAGAGATAGAGAGAGACAAAGAAAGAGAGAGACAGACAGAGAGATAGAGAGAGACAGAGATAGAGAGAGACAGACACAGAGATAGAGAGAGACAGACACAGAGATAGAGAGAGACAGACACAGAGATAGAGAGAGACAGACACAGAGAGAGACAGACAGAGAGATAGAGAGAGACAGACAGAGAGATAGAGAGAGACAGACAAAGAAAGAGAGAGACAGACAGAGAGATAGAGAGAGACAGACAGAGACTGATACAGAGACAGACAGAGGGATAGACACAGACAGACATGGATAGAGAGAGACAGACACAGAAAGATAGACAGAGACAGACACAGACAGATGAGGAGACAGACAGAGGGATAGACACAGACAGACACGGAAAGATAGACAGAGACAGACGAGGAGACAGACAGAGACAGACGAGGAGACAGACAGGGAGACAGACAGAGACTGGGAGAGACAGTTACTATCCCGGGCAAGGCTGGTTACTACAGCTAGTAATTTATAAAACAACAATAAATGATTATAAAAGTCTATTATAATGTGACTATTCTTGTCCCAGTATCGCTATAATACTCTTGTATTAATTTGCACAATGGCTGCCACCATGATATTCCGTCTTTTGTGTTGTTGGCCGGTCTGGCCTCGTGCCCTTAGTAAGGACAGTCGTGGCGTTCACCTTGCAGGTGCAGTCGGGATATTCTTATGTGATCATGTTATCAGCGGCTCTCGGGTTTGCAGGGGAGGCAGCTGTTCCCCCGCAAAATCAAAAGAATTGTTTCATAGGTAATTGGAAAAAGACAGGTGGATGAGCAGAATGGCAGACATATGTCCTGACCACATGGATCTCCGCAGGAGCGTCCTCTGCCGCAATCACCGCACTGTTACATTTGGCAGGTGCGGTGAAATCCACCTAAATGCTTAAGTGCCTCTGTTTCCTTTCACACAGCAAGAGGTTTACAGCCTCATTGTTGTTGTTCTGCTTTTGTTTTGTTGTTGTTTTTTTCTATTTTGCTTCTTTCATTTTCTTGTCAGAAGTTTTTTTTTTATAGAGAATCTACCATATAAACATATTGGCCCCCAATTCATTCAGATTGACATTATGTATGCTGGTCTTAATGAAAAATACTATGGAGGACAATGCAACACAACAATTAAGAGGCAGACACATTGCATGAAAATGTGTTGTTTAATGTCTCTGTTTCTTTAGACCAGTGGTTTGGTGCTCCTGTCTCTGGTGACCAGTGGTTTGGTGCTCCTGTCTCTGGTGACCAGTGGTTCAGTACTCCATTTGGTGTCCAGAGGTTTAGTACTGCTGTTTCAAGTGACCAATAGTTTGGTGCTCCTATCTCAGATGACCAGTGGTTTGGTGCTCTTGTCTCTGGTGACCAGTGGTTTGGTGTTCCTGTCTCTGGTGACCAATGGTTTGGTGCTCCTGTCTCTGGTGACGAGTGGTTTGGTGCTTTTCTCTCTGGTGACCAGTGGTTTTGTGCCCCTGTCTCTGGTAACCAGTGTTTTTGTGTTCCTGTCTCTGGTGACCAGTGGTTTGGTGCTTTTGTCTCTGGTGAATAATGGTTTGGTGCCCTTGTTTCTGGTGACTACTGCTTTGGTGCCCCTATCTCTGGTAACCAATGGTTTGATGCTCCTGTCTCTGATGACCAGTGCTTTGATGATCCTGTCTCTGGTGACCAGTGGTTTGCTGCCCTTGTCTCTGGTGACCACTGGTTTGGTGCCCTTGTTTCTGGTGACCAGTGGTTTGGTGCTCCTGTCTCTGGTGACCAGTTGTTTTGTGCTCCTGTCTCTGGTGACCAGTTGTTTTGTGCCCCTGTCTGTAGTGACCAGTGCTCCTGTCTCTGGTCAGTAGTGGTTTGGTGTCCCTGTTTAGTGTTCCTGTCTCTGGTGACCAGTGGTTTGGTGCTCCTGTGGCGCCCTGGACTAGCCAGGTCGTCACAAATAACACACAAACACCCCCGCCCCCATTAGACAGTGACACCAGCCAAACACAAAACCCCTGTTGCCTCCTCCAGTGTCTGATGTCCACACCAGGTGGGGCGGAGCCAAGTGGTTGGACCCACCCACCGAGGAGTTCACAGGCCTGGAGGTGGGAAAAGAAGAGTTTTAGTCCAGGAGTTTGAGGTGAGAGGAGCAAGCACTGGAGTGTCTGGGTTTGTGGCCCAGGCACGGACAGCAAGGTTGGCAGACGGTGGTGGCCGTCTGCAGGAGTGGTGGACCAACGCGGAACCGTAGGAAAGGGGTCGGGCCGACCGGGGAGCGAAGTGAAGCCAGCATACACAGGCAGGGCCATCTGACCCCGACCAGGCTTGGAGCCGCCGACAATAGTCAAATCCAAATGTGACCGGAACCCCAAGGGTTTCCTAACAACCAAAGACCCGATAGAAGGCAACCGCCCACACCGTGAGGGTATACAGCTACCGCCTAAGGCTAGAGACCCAAGGGCCAGCGCCTGCGGGCAAACGGGCTCCTCCGGCATCCATCCACCGGGGAGCGGACTACCGTTGGGGATCTATAGTAGTGAATGAAGTAAACCCTCGGGTATTAAGGGAGTTAAGTAATGTGATGGACAGGCCTCTATTCCTTATATTTAAAGACTCTATAGAAACTGGAAAAAATGGAGGACAAAGGAGTTTTAAAGGTGAAAAAGTTAAAAGGAGCACTTCCACCTGCAGGCTGTGTGCACCGGCGCCCTAGGTATTACCGCTGACTCCTTGTTAGCCGCTCACCTGGCGAATACTTTCAGGCTTCTAGGTACAGGGCGTACCTCCGGTCACTACCGCTTGCCTATCCATCGCTCCCACCCGCGGGCTTTTGTACACCAGGCGTCCAAGGTATTATTTCTGACCTTCATTGGTAGCCGTATATTCGACGATTACTAATAGATCACCTGACATTGGGCGCAATTTAGGTTACTTTTGTCCTGCTTACCCACTGTACTTCCTCCTTGTACTGTTTTCATTTTTATAACTATATATTGTTGTGTCATATGGAAATGTAAAAATTCCCTTTTTAACATATTGTTTCAATAAAAATCACCTTTTAACTTTTTCACCTTTAAAACTCCTTTGTCCTCCATTTTTTCCATGATTATTGGAGTGGTATGGGTTCAACACCTTTCATTGTACTGTGGTTGACCTTCTCTTGCTATTTAATGTGCTGCAGGTTTCTTTGCTTAATTCTATAGAAACTGGGTCTGTTCCACTGGATTGGCGGCAAATGTGGTACCAATATTCAAAAAAGGGTGTAAAAGGGAACCTGGAAACTATAGGCCGGTAAGCTTAACATCTGTTGTGGGTAAAATGTTTGAAGGGTTTTTAAGGGATACTATTATGGAATGTCTCAATGTTAATAATTGTTTAACTCCATATCAACATGGATTTATGAAGGATCGCTCCTGTCAAACTAACCTGATCAGCTTCTATGAGGATGTAAGCTCTCACATGGACCGAGGAGAATCATTGGATGTCATTTATCTCCACTTCGGTAAACCATTTGACACTGTCCCACATAAAAGACTGCTAAGTAAAATGAGAAAGCTTGGGCTCGGGGAAAATGTGTGTAGATGGGTAGGTAACTGGCTTAGTGGTAGAAAACAAAGAGTGGTTATTAATGGTGCATACTCAGATTGGGCCAGGGTTACTAGTGGGGTGCCACAGGGGTCTGTATTGGGCCCTCTACTATTTAATATATTTATTAATGATCGGTGGATGGTTTACAGAGTAAAATATCAGTATTTGCAGATGATACAAAACTATGTAAGGTAGTTAACACAAAGGAGGACAGTTTGCAACTACAGATGGATTTGAGTAAATTGGAGAATTGGGCTGAAAAATGGCAAATGAGGTTTAACACAGATAAGTGTAAGGTTCTGCACATGGGAAGGAGAAACAGATGCTACGATTACTTACTAAATGGGAAACCGCTGGGGAAATCAGACATGGAAAAAGACTTAGCCATCTTAGTCAATAAGAAGCTAAATTGGAGTGCCCAGTGTCAGGCAGCAGCCACCAAAGCAATTAGGTGATGGGATGCATTAGAAGAGGTCTGGGGGCACGAGATGAAAACATCATTCTCCCTCTGTACAAATCACTCGTCAGACCACACTTGGAGTATTGTGTGCAATTTTGGGCGCCGGTGCTCAAGAAAGACATTACTGAACTTGAAAGGGTTCAGAGGCGGGCTACTAAAATAATAAATGGAGTGGGTGCATTACAATACACGGAAAGGTTATCAAAATTAGGTCTATTTACTCTAGAAAAGAGAAGACTTAGGGGAGACCTAATAAACATGCACAAATATATCAGAGGGCCATACAGAGATCTCTCCCATGATCTGTTTGTACCAAGGACTGTGACAAGAACAAGGGGGCATTCTCTTCGATTGGAGGAAAGAATATTCCTACATCAGCATAGAAGAGGGTTCTTCACGGTAAGAGCAGTGAGGCTCTGGAACTCTCTTCCTGAGGAAGTGGTGATGGCCAACTCACTGAATGAATTTAAGAGAGGAATGGAGGCTTTTCTTGTTAGCAAAAGTATAGAAGGTTATAAATAGCATAATCTTACAGGTAGATAGAAGAGCGACCTAGATTATTAGAGGAATGGGGGGGCTGCAATACCAAGACAGGTTATTAAACTTGGGGTTATTTAGTTTGTAAAAACAAAGGCTTAGGGGGGATGTAATCACAATGTATAAACATATGAGGGGACAGTACAGAGACCTTTCCAAAGATCTCTTAACACCTAGGCCTGTGACTGGAACACGGGGGCATCCGCTACGTCTTGAGGAAAGAAGGTTTAATCATAATCACAGATGAGGATTCTTTACTGTACGAGCAGTGAGACTATGGAAATCTCTGCCGCATGATGTTGTAATGAGTGATTCACTACTAACATTTAAGAAGAGCCTGGACGCCTTTCTTGAAAAATATAATATTACCAGTTATGTATATTACATTTTATGACAGGGTGTTGATCCAGGGAACTAGTCTGATTGCCGGATGTGGACGAAGGAAGGACATTTTTTCCCCATTGGAACTTGTTTGACACATTGGGGTTTTTTTGCCTTCCTCTGGATCAACATGTTAGGCTACAGGTTGAACTAGATGGACTTAGGCGGGCTTTGCACACTACGACATCGCAGGTGCGATGTCGGTGAGGTCAAATCGAAAGTGACGCACATCCGGCGTCACTTGCGATGTCGTAGTGTGTAAATCCTAGATGATACGATGAACGAGCGCAAAATCGTCGTCATCGTATCATCGCTGCAGCCTCCGACATTTCCATAATGCCGGGGGAGCGACAGGTACGATGTAGTTCCTCGTTCCTGCGGCCGCACACATCGCTGTGTGTGAAGCCGCAGGAGCGAGGAACTTCACCTTACCTGCCTCCCGGCTGCAATGAGAAGGACGGAGGTGGGCGGGATGTTTACATCCTGCTCATCTCCGCCCCTCCACTTCAATTGGCCGCCTGCCGTGTGACGTCACTGTGACGCCGCACGGCCCGCCCCCTAAGGAAGGAGGCGGGTCGCCGGCCAGAGGGACGTCGCACGGCAGGTATGTGCGTGTAAAGCTGCCGTAGCGATAATAATCGCTACGGCAGCTTTCACTATATCTCGAACGTGCGACGGGGGCGGGACTATCGCTGCAGCATCGGTAACACATTGTTACCGATGTTGCAACGTGCAAAGCCCGCCTTAGAGTCTCCCTTGAACCTTAAAAACTATGAAACTATGAAACTATGAAGTACATCAAGGTGCAGGGAAAGACAGCCGCCATCACCTGTCTGGGGAGAGACACTGCAGCCGGCTGCGGGACCCGTCCATCCAGCCGTTTGGTTTACCGAGGACTTTGTGCATCTCTTGCTGAGTGAGTACACCTGCGCCATCCGGCACTGCGCTGCGCTGTCCTTGCAACCCTGCACCCCACCAACCCAGCCTCCCTGTTACATCACCGGGCCCCGGGACCACCGACCCCTACCCACGGAGGGGGAAAACAACATCCCAGCTGCTCCCTACCATCGCTCCCGGGATCCCCGTCACCAGCAGCGGTGGTGCCCATCTTCACCGCGACCCGTGGGTGGCGTCACGGACTAAATCCCGCAAACCAACCACCCCTTTCACTCACGGGCGAGGAGCGCCACTCGAGTCCCCGGATCCGGCCCACCGCTCGAGCCACCGAGCAGCAGCAGCCGCAGCAGCGCCAGACCTGAGCGTTAGCGAGCGCGCAGCGGCGGCGGCGTCCTCCCCGCCCGCGACACTCCTGTCTCTAGTGACCAGTGTTCCTGTCTCTGGTGACCAGTGGTTTGGTGCTCCTGTCTCTGGTGACCAGTGGTTTGATGTTCCTGTCTCTGGTGAGTAGTGGTTTGGTGTCCTTGTTTAGTGTTCCTGTCTCTGGTGATTATTGGTTTGGTGCTCCTGTCTCTGGTGACCAGTGGTTTGGTGTGGTTTGGTGCTCTTGTCTCTGGTGACCAGTTGTTTTGTGCCCCTGTCTCTAGTGACCAGTGGTTTGGTGCTCCTGTCTCTGGTGACCAATGGTTTGGTGCTCTTGTCTCTGCTGACCAGTGGTTTGGTGTGGTTTGGTGCTCCTGTCTCTGGTGATTATTGGTTTGGTGCCCCTGTCTCTAGTGACCAGTGGTTTGGTGTGGTTTGGTGCTCTTGTCTCTGGTGACCAGTGGTTTGGTGTGGTTTGGTGCTCTTGTCTCTGGTGACCAGTGGTTTGGTGTCCTTGTCTCTGGTGAGTAGTGGTTTGGTGCCCTTGTCTCTGGTGACCAGTGGTTTGGTGCTCTTGTCTCTGGTGACCAGTGGTTTGGTGTGGTTTGGTGCTCCTGTCTCTGGTGAGTAGTGGTTTGGTGACCTTGTCTCTGGTGACCAGTGGTTTGGTGCTCTTGTCTCTGGTGACCAGTTGTTTTGTGCCCCTGTCTCTAGTGACCAGTGGTTTGGTGCTCTTGTCTCTGGTAACCAGTGGTTTGGTGTGGTTTGGTGCTCCTGTCTCTGGTGATTATTGGTTTGGTGCCCCTGTCTCTAGTGACCAGTGGTTTGGTGTGGTTTGGTGCTCTTGTCTCTGGTGACCAGTGGTTTAATGCTCCTGTCTCTGGTGACCAGTGGTTTGGTGCTCCTGTCTCTGGTGACCAGTGGTTTGATGTTCCTGTCTCTGGTGAGTAGTGGTTTGGTGTCCTTGTTTAGTGTTCCTGTCTCTGGTGATTATTGGTTTGGTGCTCCTGTCTCTGGTGACCAGTGGTTTGGTGTGGTTTGGTGCTCTTGTCTCTGCTGACCAGTTGTTTTGTGCCCCTGTCTCTAGTGACCAGTGGTTTGGTGCTCCTGTCTCTGGTGACCAATGGTTTGGTGCTCTTGTCTCTGGTGACCAGTGGTTTGGTGTGGTTTGGTGCTCCTGTCTCTGGTGATTATTGGTTTGGTGCCCCTGTCTCTAGTGACCAGTGGTTTGGTGTGGTTTGGTGCTCTTGTCTCTGGTGACCAGTGGTTTGGTGCTCCTGTCTCTGGTGATTATTGGTTTGGTGCCCCTGTCTCTAGTGACCAGTGGTTTGGTGTGGTTTGGTGCTCTTGTCTCTGGTGACCATCGTTTTGGTGTGGTTTGGTGCTCTTGTCTCTGGTGATTATTGGTTTGGTGATTCTTGCATGTTACCCAGTCAGGCTACTTAACCTTTTTGGTATCAAATAAACCCAAAATAATTAGTCACACTGAGACGTTCATGTTGTGATTCCACACTATAAGGTCCCAGAACCTCAAACTAGAAATATCCTTAATTAGCTGTGACTTTTGTGTCGAGTCACCTCTCTACTTGTTAAAAGATGGTTGATGGCTGGATTTTCTTTTGCCATTAAATATCCTCCCGAGCCACCATGTTTCCATATGTTGATCTCGGCTTCCTTCATGTTCTCCATGTCTCCACCTTGGCTATTCGTAAGACTGAAGAAGACATCTTCTGAAGGTGCAGTTGTGACGCCCTGGGCAAGCCAGGGGTCACAGGTCATGACACCACCACACACCCCACATTCCCTGCAGGCACACCAAGGTCAAAACACAAATCCTTGTTGCCTTCCCCAGGGGCTGATGTCCACACCAGGGGGTGGAGCCAGGCGGTTGGTCTCCACCCACCAAGGAGTTCACAGTCCTGGAGGAGGGAGAACACAGGCAGTTAGGGGAAGTTGAAGGGAGAGTGAAGCTAGAGAAGTGAGAGGAGCAAGTGGCAGGAGTAGAAGTGAAGGAGAAAGTGACAGCAACAGAGCCTGAAGTTGGTCAGGGTGTGTGCCCCGGACTGAGACAGCAAGGTTGGCAGACGGTGGTGACCGTCTGCAGGAGTGGCTTATTGGAGTCTACCGTAAGGACCGTGGACGGGTGGTGGCCCGGCGGTACTGGACCGGTACACAAAGAGAAGCCAGCACCAGTGGCAGGGGCCTTTCGGATCCCGGCAAGGCTTGGAGTCGCCGTACAATTTGCCAAATCCGTCAGTGAAGGGGACCTCCGGGTCTCCCAACAGCCAAAGTCCCGATTGAAGGCAACCGTCCAACCATAGTGGAGAGACACCGCCACCGCCAAGGCACCAGTTTCTCAGGGCCAGCGCCTGCGGGCAAAAGAGAGGGGCTCCTCCGGCTCATATCCAGGCTGGGGAGCGGGTAACCGGTGGGAACCTATCGCTACCAACAACCGTATTTAGGTGCAGGGAAGAGACAGTCACCGCTAACTTGCAGGGAACATCAACACCGCAGCCGTCCGAGGGACCCGTCCAACCAGCCGCTTGTTTACCGTGAACTGTGTCATCATCCTTGGGCTGAGTGAGTACCTCCGTGCCGTGCGGCACAGCGCTGCCCCTGCGTCCCTGCACCCCAACAGGCCCCATAACCCGCCTGTCAACCATCCTAACTCTCCATCATTGGGTCCCGGGACCACCAACCCCCCTACCCACGGAGGGGAGGGCCAACATCTAGCTGCTCCATACCACCACTCCCGGGATCCCCATACCGAGCAGCGGTGGTGTCCACACAATCACCACAACCGTGGGTGGCGTCACGGACAATAAACAATCCTCAAAACCAAACCCCTTTTCACTCACGGGCGAGGAGTGCCGCTCGAGTCCCCGGGATCCGGCCCATCGCTTGAGCCACCGAGCAGCAGCAGGCCGTAGCAGCAGCGGCAGCTGGACCCCGAGCAGTGGGAGAGCGCTGCGTCCCCTCCTCCGCCCGCGACACAGTGACCCTAGGAGAGGGGTTGTCACCGTTATATGACAGAGGTGCGTCTAATCCTACAAGCTGCAGCCATGGTAAGGTTAACTGCCGAAATCGGAATACTCCCTTTTCTGGAATTTTTTCTGTCCCTGTTGTCATGGTGATTTCAGCTGAATGGATACAATTTCTGTCATTTAGATGACTTGTTAAAGACTCCATGTCCAGGATCCGGTGTCACCGCAATCAGCTCTGCTGGTTCTGGCCCTATCAGAGGGGTAGTAGATGGATCAGCACCTCTTATGGACATTTCTAGGTCAAGGTTCCGTCTCATTAAAAAACCACACTGGAAAGACTCTGAAGATCTAGACACGTCAAGCTCTCACCCTAATATACGGAGCTGTCATATCCTTATAGTCTGCACCGGGCACAGATCTTACACGATGGCTGGATCATCACAGGTTAATTCCAAGAGAACATTCAAGAGGTGCAGACACCTTGTTAAAATTCACTGTGAACTGATGACAACCTAAGATCATTTAAATAAGAAGAATCCTCCTAAAATAGATGCAGCGTATCCAAGCCTCACCCCACGGATGTGCCGCAGAGGATCACATACACATATAGGAGTATAGTTGTCGCGGGCGGGGAGGGACGCCGCTGCACTGTGCTCGCTAACGCTCGGGTCCGGCGCTGCTGCTGCTCGGTGGCTCGAGCGGTGGGCCGGATCCGGGGACTCGAGCGGCGCTCCTCGCCCGTGAGTGAAAGGGGGGTTAGTGTGGTTTGGGGGTTTGCTCCGTGACGCCACCCACGGGTTGTGGTGAGGTTGGGCACCACCGCTGCTGGTGACGGGGATCCTGGGAGCGATGGCAGGGAGCAGCTGGGATGTTGTTTTCCCCTCCGTGGGTAGGGGGGTTGGTGGTCCCGGGGTCCGGTGAGGTGACGGGGAAGCCGGGTCGGGCCAGGTGCAGGGTCGCTCGGACTGCGCAGCGCGGTGCCGGACGGCACGGTAGTACTCACTCAGCCACAAATGGATGCAAAGTCTTTGGTAAAACAAACGGCTGGATGTACGGGTCCCGCAGCCGGCTGCTGTGGCTTCTCCCGGACGGTTGGTGGTGGCTGCCTTTCTCTGCACCTTTTGTGTATCTTCGGTCCCGATGGATTCCCACCGGTAACCCGCTCCCCAGCGTGGATATGGGCTGGAGGAGCCCTTTTGCCCGCAGGCTCTGGCACTGGGAACTCTAGCTGTGGCGGTAGCTGTATTTCCCTTGTGCTGGTTGGACGGTTACCTTCAATCAGGTCTTGGCTGTTTGGAAACCCCTGGGGTTCCGGTCACTAACAGATTTGACCTGTTTAACGGTGACTCCAAGCCTGGTCGGGGTCCGCAGGCCCTGCCGGTTTGTGCTGGCTTCACTTCGCTCCCCGGTTCGGTACTGGCCACCACCCGTCCCCGGTCCTACGGTTCCGCATTGATCTGCCTCTCCTGCAGACTGCCACCACCATCTGCCAACCTTGCTCTCGGTGCCCGGGCCACGTACCCGGACACAGTCAGTCTGCTCCTCTACAGCCACTTCCCTAACTGCACTCGAGCTCTGCCCGAGCTGAACTCTACTAACTTCCTTTCCCGCCTCCAGGACTGTGAACTCCTCAGTGGGTGGGGCCAACCGCCTGGCTCCACCCCACCTGGTGTGGACATCAGCCCCTGGAGGGGGGCAACAAGGATTTGTGTCTGACTGATGTGCCTATCTCGGGGTGGGGTTGCATGTTGTAGTACCTGTGACGACCTGGCTAGTCCAGGGCGCCACATAATCACCTCATGGAGAGCGAGCAAAGCCTCCCAAATCATGGAGCAAACTCACTAGGGGACATTCTACGGTAGTACATAAAAGCATTACGGTGGTAGTTATATTCTTGTACATAGGGGCAGTATTATAGTAGTTATATTCTTGTACATAGGGGGCAGTATTATAGTAGTTATATTCTTGTACATAGGAGCAGTATTATAGTAGTTATATTCTTGTACATAGGGGGCAGTATTATAGTAGTTATATTCCTGTACATAGGGGGCAGTATTATAGTAGTTATATTCTTGTACATAGGGGGCAGTATTATAGTAGTTATATTCTTGTACATAGGGGGCAGTATTATAGTAGTTATATTCTTGTGCATAGGAGCAGTATTATAGTAGTTATATTCTTGTATATAGGGGCAGTATTATAGTAGTTTAATTCTTGTACATAGGGGCAGTATTATAGTAGTTATATTCTTGTACATAGAGGACAGTATTATAGTAGTTATATTCTTGTACATAGGAGCAGTATTATAGTAGTTATATTCCTGTACATAGGGGCAGTATTATAGTAGTTATATTCTTGTACATAGGAGCAGTATTATAGTAGTTATATTCTTGTACATAGGGGTTATAGTAGTTATATTCTTGTACATAGGGGGCAGTATTATAGTAGTTATATTCCTGTACATAGGGGCAGTATTATAGTAGTTATATTCTTGTACATAGGAGCAGTATTATAGTAGTTATATTATTGTACATAGGGGTCAGTATTATAGTAGTTATATTCTTGTACATAGGGGGCAGTATTATAGTAGTTATATTCCTGTACATAGGGGCAGTATTATAGTAGTTATATTCTTGTACATAGGAGCAGTATTATAGTAGTTATATTCTTGTACATAGGTGGCAGTATTATAGTAGTTATATTCTTGTACATAGGGGGCAGTATTATAGTAGTTATATTCTTGTACATAGGGGCAGTATTATAGTAGTTATATTCTTGTACATAGGGGCAGTATTATAGTAGTTATATTCTTGTACATAGAGGACAGTATTATAGTAGTTATATTCCTGTACATAGGGGCAGTATTATAGTAGTTATATTCCTGTACATAGGGGCAGTATTATAGTAGTTATATTCTTGTACATAGGAGCAGTATTATAGTAGTTATATTCTTGTACATAGGGGGCAGTATTATAGTAGTTATATTCTTGTACATAGGGGGCAGTATTATAGTAGTTATATTCTTGTACATAGGGGGCAGTATTATAGTAGTTATATTCTTGTACATAGGGGGTAGTATTATAGTAGTTATATTCTTGTACATAGGGGGCAGTATTATAGTAGTTATATTCTTGTACATAGGGGCAGTATTATAGTAGTTATATTCTTGTACATAGGGGTCAGCATTATAGTAGTTATATTCTTGTACATAGGGGCAGTATTATAGTAGTTATATTCTTGTACATAGGGGTCAGTATTATAGTAGTTATATTCTTGTACATAGGGGGCAGTATTATAGTAGTTATATTCTTGTACATAGGGGCAGTATTATAGTAGTTATATTCTTGTACCTAGGGGGCAGTATTATAGTAGTTATATTCTTGTACATAGGGGGCAGTATTATAGTAGTTATATTCTTGTTTATAGGGGTAGTATTATACAGTTAGGTCCAGAAATATTTGGACAGTGACACAATTTTGGCGAGTTGGGCTCTGCATGCCACCACATTGGATTTGAAATGAAATCTCTACAACAGAATTCAAGTGCAGATTGTAACGCTTAATTTGAAGGTTTGAACAAAAATATCTGATAGAAATTGTAGGAATTGTCACATTTCTTTACAAACACTCCACATTTTAGGAGGTCAAAAGTAATTGGACAAATAAACCAAACCCAAACAAAATATTTTTATTTTCAATATTTTGTTGCGAATCCTTTGGAGGCAATCACTGCCTTAAGTCTGGAACCCATGGACATCACCAAACGCTGGGTTTCCTCCTTCTTAATGCTTTGCCAGGCCTTTACAGCCGCAGCCTTCAGGTCTTGCTTGTTTGTGGGTCTTTCCGTCTTAAGTCTGGATTTGAGCAAGTGAAATGCATGCTCAATTGGGTTAAGATCTGGTGATTGACTTGGCCATTGCAGAATGTTCCACTTTTTTGCACTCATGAACTCCTGGGTAGCTTTGGCTGTATGCTTGGGGTCATTGTCCATCTGTACTATGAAGCGCCTTCCGATCAACTTTGCGGCATTTGGCTGAATCTGGGCTGAAAGTATATCCCGGTACACTTCAGAATTCATCCGGCTACTCTTGTCTGCTGTTATGTCATCAATAAACACAAGTGACCCAGTGCCATTGAAAGCCATGCATGCCCATGCTATCACGTTGCCTCCACCATGTTTTACAGAGGATGTGGTGTGCCTTGGATCATGTGCCGTTCCCTTTCTTCTCCAAACTTTTTTCTTCCCATCATTCTGGTACAGGTTGATCTTTGTCTCATCTGTCCATAGAATACTTTTCCAGAACTGAGCTGGCTTCATGAGGTGTTTTTCAGCAAATGTAACTCTGGCCTGTCTATTTTTGGAATTGATGAATGGTTTGCATCTAGATGTGAACCCTTTGTATTTACTTTCATGGAGTCTTCTCTTTACTGGTGACTTAGAGACAGATACACCTACTTCACTGAGAGTGTTCTGGACTTCAGTTGATGTTGTGAACGGGTTCTTCTTCACCAAAGAAAGTATGCGGCGATCATCCACCACTGTTGTCATCCGTGGACGCCCAGGCCTTTTTGAGTTCCCAAGCTCACCAGTCAATTCCTTTTTTCTCAGAATGTACCCGACTGTTGATTTTGCTACTCCAAGCATGTCTGCTATCTCTCTGATGGATTTGTTCTTTTTTTTCAGCCTCAGGATGTTCTGCTTCACCTCAATTGAGAGTTCCTTAGACCGCATGTTGTCTGGTCACAGCAACAGCTTCCAAATGCAAAACCACACACCTGTAATCAACCCCAGACCTTTTAACTACTTCAGTGATTACAGGTTAACGAGGGAGACGCCTTCAGAGTTAATTGCAGCCCTTAGAGTCCCTTGTCCAATTACTTTTGGTCCCTTTAAAAAGATGAGGCTATGCATTACAGAGCTATGATTCCTAAACCCTTTCTCCGATTTGGATGTGAAAACTCTCATATTGCAGCTGGGAGTGTGCACTTTCAGCCCATATTATATATAGAATTGGATTTCTGAACATGTTTTTGTAAACAGCTAAAATAACAAAACTTGTGTCACTGTCCAAATATTTCTGGACCTAACTGTAGTAGTTATATTCTTGTACATAGGGGCAGTATTATAGTAGTTATATTCTTGTATATAGGGGCAGTATTATAGTAGTTATATTCTTGTATATAGGGGCAGTATTATAGCAGCTATATTCTTGTACACAGGGGCAGTATTATAGTAGTTATATTCTTGTACATAGGGGGCAGTATTATAGTAGTTATATTCTTGTACATAGGGGGCAGTATTATAGTAGTTATATTCTTGTACATAGGGGCAGTATTATAGTAGTTATATTCTTGTATATAGGGGCAGTATTATAGTAGTTATATTCTTGTACATAGGGGCAGTATTATAGTAGTTATATTCTTGTACATAGGAGCAGTATTATAGTAGTTATATTCTTGTATATAGGGGCAGTATTATAGTAGTTATATTCTTGTACATAGGGGCAGTATTATAGTAGTTATATTCTTGTATATAGGGGCAGTATTATAGTAGTTATATTCTTGTACATAGGGGCAGTATTATATTAGTTATATTCTTGTACATAGGGGAAGTTATTATAGTAGTTATATTCTTGTACATAGGGGCAGTATTATAGTAGTTATATTCTTGTACATAGGGGCAGTATTATAGTAGTTATATTCTTGTACATAGGGGGCAGTATTATAGTAGTTATATTCCTGTACATAGGGGCAGTATTATAGTAGTTATATTCTTGTACATAGGGGCAGTATTATAGTAGTTATATTCTTGTATATAGGGGCAGTATTATAGTAGTTATATTCTTGTATATAGGGGCAGTATTATAGTAGTTATATTCTTGTACATAGGAGCAGTATTATAGTAGTTATATTCTTGTACATAGGGGGCAGTATTATAGTAGTTATATTCTTGTACATAGGGGGCAGTATTATAGTAGTTATATTCCTGTACATAGGAGCAGTATTATAGTAGTTATATTCCTGTACATAGGGGCAGTATTATAGTAGTTATATTCTTGTACATAGGAGCAGTATTATAGTAGTTATATTCTTGTACATAGGGGGCAGTATTATAGTAGTTATATTCTTGTACATAGGGGGCAGTATTATAGTAGTTATATTCCTGTACATAGGGGCAGTATTATAGTAGTTATATTCTTGTACATAGGAGCAGTATTATAGTAGTTATATTCTTGTACATAGGGGTCAGTATTATAGTAGTTATATTCTTGTACATAGAGGACAGTATTATAGTAGTTATATTCCTGTACATAGGGGCAGTATTATAGTAGTTATATTCTTGTACATAGGGGGCAGTATTATAGTAGTTATATTCTTGTACATAGGGGGCAGTATTATAGTAGTTATATTCTTGTACATAGGGGGCAGTATTATAGTAGTTATATTCTTGTACATAGGGGGTAGTATTATAGTAGTTATATTCTTGTACATAGGGGGCAGTATTATAGTAGTTATATTCTTGTACATAGGGGCAGTATTATAGTAGTTATATTCTTGTACATAGGGGGCAGTATTATAGTAGTTATATTCTTGTACATAGGGGCAGTATTATAGTAGTTATATTCTTGTACATAGGGGTCAGTATTATAGTAGTTATATTCTTGTACATAGGGGCAGTATTATAGTAGT
Organism: Anomaloglossus baeobatrachus; assembly: GCF_048569485.1. NCBI lineage: Eukaryota > Metazoa > Chordata > Amphibia > Anura > Aromobatidae > Anomaloglossus > Anomaloglossus baeobatrachus. Next base: position 17,572,028 of record NC_134353.1, read on the forward strand.
TATATTCTTGTACATAGGGGGCAGTATTATAGTAGTTATATTCTTGTACATAGGGGGCAGTATTATCGTAGTTATATTCTTGTTTATAGGGGTAGTATTATAGTAGTTATATTCTTGTACATAGGGGCAGTATTATAGTAGTTATATTCTTGTACATAGGGGGCAGTATTATAGTAGTTATATTCTTGTACATAGGGGGCAGTATTATAGTAGTTATATTCTTGTACATAGGGGCAGTATTATAGTAGTTATATTCTTGTACATAGGGGGCAGTATTATAGTAGTTATATTCTTGTACATAGGGGTCAGTATTATAGTAGTTATATTCTTGTACATAGGGGCAGTATTATAGTAGTTATATTCTTGTACATAGGGGTCAGTATTATAGTAGTTATATTCTTGTACATAGGGGCAGTATTATAGTAGTTATATTCTTGTACATAGGGGGCAGTATTATAGTAGTTATATTCTTGTACATAGGGGGCAGTATTATAGTAGTTATATTCTTGTACATAGGGGTCAGTATTATAGTAGTTATATTCTTGTACATAGGGGCAGTATTATAGTAGTTATATTCTTGTACATAGGGGGCAGTATTATAGTAGTTATATTCTTGTACATAGGGGGCAGTATTATCGTAGTTATATTCTTGTTTATAGGGGTAGTATTATAGTAGTTATATTCTTGTACATAGGGGGCAGTATTATAGTAGTTATATTCTTGTACATAGGGGGTAGTATTATAGTAGTTATATTCTTGTACATAGGGGCAGTATTATAGTAGTTATATTCTTGTACATAGGGGGCAGTATTATAGTAGTTATATTCTTGTACATAGGGGGCAGTATTATAGTAGTTATATTCTTGTACATAGGGGCAGTATTATAGTAGTTATATTCTTGTACATAGGGGGCAGTATTATAGTAGTTATATTCTTGTACATAGGGGTCAGTATCATAGTAGTTATATTCTTGTACATAGGGGCAGTATTATAGTAGTTATATTCTTGTACATAGGGGTCAGTATTATAGTAGTTATATTCTTGTACATAGGGGCAGTATTATAGTAGTTATATTCTTGTACATAGGGGTCAGTATTATAGTAGTTATATTCTTGTACATAGAGGACAGTATTATAGTAGTTATATTCCTGTACATAGGGGCAGTATTATAGTAGTTATATTCTTGTACATAGGGGGCAGTATTATAGTAGTTATATTCTTGTACATAGGGGGCAGTATTATAGTAGTTATATTCTTGTACATAGGGGGCAGTATTATAGTAGTTATATTCTTGTACATAGGGGGTAGTATTATAGTAGTTATATTCTTGTACATAGGGGGCAGTATTATAGTAGTTATATTCTTGTACATAGGGGCAGTATTATAGTAGTTATATTCTTGTACATAGGGGTCAGTATTATAGTAGTTATATTCTTGTACATAGGGGCAGTATTATAGTAGTTATATTCTTGTACATAGGGGTCAGTATTATAGTAGTTATATTCTTGTACATAGGGGCAGTATTATAGTAGTTATATTCTTGTACATAGGGGGCAGTATTATAGTAGTTATATTCTTGTACATAGGGGGCAGTATTATCGTAGTTATATTCTTGTTTATAGGGGTAGTATTATAGTAGTTATATTCTTGTACATAGGGGGCAGTATTATAGTAGTTATATTCTTGTACATAGGGGGTAGTATTATAGTAGTTATATTCTTGTACATAGGGGCAGTATTATAGTAGTTATATTCTTGTACATAGGGGGCAGTATTATAGTAGTTATATTCTTGTACATAGGGGGCAGTATTATAGTAGTTATATTCTTGTACATAGGGGCAGTATTATAGTAGTTATATTCTTGTACATAGGGGGCAGTATTATAGTAGTTATATTCTTGTACATAGGGGTCAGTATTATAGTAGTTATATTCTTGTACATAGGGGCAGTATTATAGTAGTTATATTCTTGTACATAGGGGTCAGTATTATAGTAGTTATATTCTTGTACATAGGGGCAGTATTATAGTAGTTATATTCTTGTACATAGGGGGCAGTATTATAGTAGTTATATTCTTGTACATAGGGGGCAGTATTATAGTAGTTATATTCTTGTACATAGGGGTCAGTATTATAGTAGTTATATTCTTGTACATAGGGGCAGTATTATAGTAGTTATATTCTTGTACATAGGGGGCAGTATTATAGTAGTTATATTCTTGTACATAGGGGGCAGTATTATCGTAGTTATATTCTTGTTTATAGGGGTAGTATTATAGTAGTTATATTCTTGTACATAGGGGGCAGTATTATAGTAGTTATATTCTTGTACATAGGGGGTAGTATTATAGTAGTTATATTCTTGTACATAGGGGCAGTATTATAGTAGTTATATTCTTGTACATAGGGGGCAGTATTATAGTAGTTATATTCTTGTACATAGGGGGCAGTATTATAGTAGTTATATTCTTGTACATAGGGGCAGTATTATAGTAGTTATATTCTTGTACATAGGGGGCAGTATTATAGTAGTTATATTCTTGTACATAGGGGTCAGTATCATAGTAGTTATATTCTTGTACATAGGGGCAGTATTATAGTAGTTATATTCTTGTACATAGGGGTCAGTATTATAGTAGTTATATTCTTGTACATAGGGGCAGTATTATAGTAGTTATATTCTTGTACATAGGGGGCAGTATTATAGTAGTTATATTCTTGTACATAGGGGGCAGTATTATAGTAGTTATATTCTTGTACATAGGGGCAGTATTATAGTAGTTATATTCTTGTATATAGGGGCAGTATTATAGTAGTTATATTCTTGTATATAGGGGCAGTATTATAGTAGTTATATTCTTGTATATAAGGGCAGTATTATAGTAGTTATATTCTTGTACATAGGGGCAGTGTTATAGTAGTTATATTCTTGTATATAGGGGCAGTATTATAGTAGTTATATTATTGTATATAGGGGCAGTATTATAGTAGTTATATTCTTGTATATAAGGGCAGTATTATAATAGTTATATTCTTGTACATAGGGGCAGTATTATAGTAGTTATATTCTTGTACATAGAGGCAGTATTATAGTAGTTATATTCTTGTACATAGGGGGCAGTATTATAGCAGTTATATTCTTGTACACAGGGGCAGTATTATAGTAGTTATATTCTTGTATATAGGGACAGTATTATAGTAGTTATATTCTTGTATATAGGGGCAGTATTATAGTAGTTATCTTCTTGTACATAGGGGCAGTATTATAGTAGTTATATTCTTGTACATAGGGGCAGTATTATAGTAGTTATATTCTTGTACATAGGGGGCAGTATTATAGCAGCTATATTGTTGTACACAGGGGCGGTATTATAGTAGTTATATTCTTGTACATAGGGGGCAGTATTATAATAGTTTTATTCTTGTACATAGGGGGCAGTATTATAGTAGTTATATTCTTGTACATAGGGGGCAGTATTATAGTAGTTATATTCTTGTACATAGGGGGCAGTATTATAGTAGTTATATTCTTGTACTTAGGGGGCAGTATTATAGTAGTTATATTCTTGTACATAGGGGCAGTATTATAGTAGTTATATTCTTGTATATAGGGGCAGTATTATAGTAGTTATATTCTTGTACATAGGGGCAGTATTATAGTAGTTATATTCTTGTACATAGAGGACAGTATTATAGTAGTTATATTCTTGTACATAGGGGCAGTATTATAGTAGTTATATTCTTGTATATAGGGGCAGTATTATAGTAGTTATATTCTTGTACATAGGGGCAGTATTATAGTAGTTATATTCTTGTACATAGGGGCAGTATTATAGTAGTTATATTCTTGTATATAGGGGGCAGTATTATAGTAGTTATATTCTTGTACATAGGGGACAGTATTATAGTAGTTATATTCTTGTAAATAGGGGCAGTATTATAGTAGTTATATTCTTGCACAAAGGAGAAGTATTATAGTAGTTATATTCTTGTACATTGGGGCAGCATTATAGTAGTTATATTCTTGTACATAGGAGCAGTATTATAGTAGTTATATTCTTGTACATAGGGGCAGTATTATAGTAGTTATATTCTTGTACATAGGGGCAGTATTATAGTAGTTATATTCTTGTACATAGAGGACAGTATTATAATAGTTATATTCTTGTACATAGGGGCAGTATTATAGTAGTTATATTCTTGTATATAGAGGACAGTATTATAGTAGTTATATTCTTGTACATAGGGGCAGTATTATAGTAGTTATATTCTTGTACATAGGAGCAGTATTATAGTAGTTATATTCTTGTACATGGGAGCAGTATTATAGTAGTTATATTCTTGTATATAGGGGCAGTATTATAGTAGTTATATTCTTGTACATAGGAGCAGTATTATAGTAGTTATATTCTTGTATATAGAGGACAGTATTATAGTAGTTATATTCTTGTACATAGGGGCAGTATTATAGTAGTTATATTCCTGTACTCTCATGGTGTTACTTTGGGCTCGGGAGGATGAGACCTTCTATGCTGTTCCTTACACTAGGGGAACCTAGGATTTCCCTCGCCTCTGGATTCCGTGCCTTTCTATACTCCTGGGAAATATTACTCTATAATCCCCCGCTCTCCCCAGGGAGGGACAGGGCAGAAGTGAGTTGATAGGCAAGGACAGACAAGGAAAACCAAAACTCTGCCACACACAGGAATCTTGTAAGGTGCAGTTAATACCAGATGGAAAGAAACAGGATTGATGACAGCAATAATTTTGTACAGACCAATAAACTGGGGTCCTAACTTCAGTGAAGGTGTCTTAAGCATAAGGTTTCTTGTATGTAACCCCACCAGATCACCCACACAAAGGTCCGGACCAGGCATGTCTACAGCCGCGCGCTTATATATAGAGCCTATGTCATACAAATGCTGCTAAACCCTCTCCCATGTAGACGATAATGCTGAGACCAAATGGTCCTCCCCAGGTACCCCTGACCAGTGCCTCTCCTGAAGTGTACAAAGCTGGGGATGACGACCATAGACACAAAAAAAGTAGATACACCAGAAGATTCATGACAACGATTATTAATTGCAAATTCGTAAATTTTTCTTCAAATTCTGATTCCCATGGTCTTTTTGCCCGTTAGACAGAGGATGGAACGCTGACGAATGAGAACGGCCTTGGCACTTATATACAGAATTCTAGAACACTGTATATAAGGCTTATAGGAGACAAATCTGGTGACGAAAACGAGGAACAAACAACTTGTTCACCCGAACGCTAGACGGTGCCTCACCTTGAGCCTTAGCAATCTCCAACTCCCCATCAGTACTGAGTGCTGACACTACAACTTGTTTGTGAAGAGTGGAGGCAAGTTCCTCACAAGGTTCCACTTCCCCCCAGTGAAAACTCCTGGACAAATATCGGCTTTAACATTCTTAGACGGAGGGCGATAAGTTCCGAAAAAATTAAACATTGTATTGAAAAACAATGACCATCGAGCTTGTCTCGATGTAAGTCGCTTAGCCGACTCAAGGTAAAGAAGTTATTTATGGTTGGTAATTACTGTAACAGGATGAATAGTTCCCTCCAGAAAATGTCTCCTCTCCTTAAATGCTAACTTGATCGCCAGTAATTCCCTTTTACTAATATCGTAATTATATTCAGCTGAAGATAGTTTCTTGGAAAAGAAAGCACAAGGACGCAGTTTACCAAGAGATGGACCCTGAGACAATACAGCCCCCACCCCCACTTCTGACTTATCCAACGCCACCGTAAAAGGCTGAGACACATCAGGCTGTATCAATACGGGTGCTAATGAGAAGCATTTTTTAAGATGGTCAAGCATATACAAAGCGTCCTCAAACCAACTAAAGAAGTCCAACTCAACACGGTGAGTTGAGTTAAAGTCAAAGAGCTCAATTTTGGTCTCATCTGACCACAGCACCTTCTCCAATCACTCTAAGAATCATCCAGGTGTTCATTGGCAAACTTCAGACAGGCCGGCTGCACAAGGGTCTTCTTCAGATGGGCCAGCTGCACATGGGCCTTCTTCAGACAGGCCGGCTGCACATGGGCCTTCTTCAGACGGGCCGGCTGCACATGGGTCTTCTTCAGATTGGCCGGCTGCACATGGGCCTTCTTCAGACGGGCCAGATGCACATGTGCCTTCTTCAGACGGGCCGGCTGCACATGGGCCTTCTTCAGACGGGCCGGCTGCACATGGGCCTTCTTCAGATGGGCCGGCTGCACATAGGTCTTCTTCAGATGGGCCGGCTGCACATGGGCCTTCTTCAGACAGGCTAGCTGCACATGGGTCTTCTTCAGACGGGCCGGCTGCATATGGGCCTTCTTCAGACAGGCTAGCTGCACATGGGTCTTCTTCAGACGGGCCGGCTGCACATGGGCCTTCTTCAGACGGGCCGGCTGCATATGGGCCTTCTTCAGACAGGCCGGCTGTACATGGGCCTTCTTCAGACGGGCCGGCTTCATATGGGCCTTCTACAGACGGGCCGGCTGCACATGGGCCTTCTTCAGATGGGCCGGCTGCACATGGGCCTTCTTCAGACGGGCCGGCTGCATATGGGCCTTCTACAGACAGGCCGGCTGCACATAGGTCTTCTTCAGATGGGCCGGCTGCACAAGGCCTTCTTCAGACGGGCCAGCTGCACATGGGTCTTCTTCAGACAGGCCGGCTGCATATGGGCCTTCTTCAGACAGGCCGGCTGCACAAGGCCTTCTTCAGACGGGCCAGCTGCACATGGGCCTTCTTCAGACGGGCCGGCTGCACATGGGCCTTCTTCAGACGGGCCGGCTGCACATGGGCCTTCTTCAGACGGGCCGGCTGCACATGGGCCTTCTTCAGACGGGCCGGCTGCACATGGGCCTTCTTCAGACGGGCCGGCTGCACATGGGCCTTCTTCAGATGGGCCGGCTGCACATAGGTCTTCTTCAGACGGGCCGGCTGCACATGGGCCTTCTTCAGACGGGCCGGCTGCACATGGGCGGAGAAGTGGTGAGAAGAATTGAAGCTTTGACGCAGTCTTGAAGGCACAGGATGGCGACCGCTAAATATTGAGAAGATTTACATTTCTTTTCCCTTCATTCTTTTTGCATTTTGCTAATTGAGAAGAACAAACCAGTAAGCTTCTTACTGTGCAGCATTTACCTCCCCGCTGCCGAAATCTTCTGCACGGCGCTGTATATTGTGGAGTATAATGTAATATATTCTATTGTTTTCTACAAAGTTAGCCGAAGTATTATAGAAGTTTTCCTGTTCCCGTGAAGTCCCTCATCTTCGCCCCTCGTGTCTCCGCTCATGGCCGGGGCTGACGTCAGCCGGACTCTCATCGTCTCCAATGTTTCCTTTCTTGCGTACGTAACAGGATCTTGTGTGTTTTGCTCTTTTATTACAGAAGTGGCATCTTGTTATTATTCCTATTATTAAGCTGCTCCCGCTATTCTGTGCCATGTGGCGCCTGACGCCCGGCTTAGTGGCAGCAGACAGGCGCGGAGTGTGCCTGACATCCGCAGTCATTACGTCCTTGTGCGGTACTAGAAAGGATTATGTAACCTCGCTCTTCACTTTTCATCAATGGTAAGGTGTGTGGCACTGAATGATCCTTCCTACACGCGGTGCCCCCCTCCCCGGCTCAGATACTTCTCCTTCAGCCAATGACGAGCGCTGGATTCCAGAATGGAGGCTGTGAGACGCTGGCAAAGCCGAGACCGCGGTGTACGACAATACCGATGACATCAGCGGTCACTAAGAGCTGCTCTGGTGACATCACAGCCGCAGCCCAAACACTGGGGTCACACATTACACACGTTAGCACAGCAGAGGAGTCGTTACAATAGCATCCAGCCTAGACAATCCTCTGAGGTCTGTGATATATTTTACCTGCACTGATACATTGTAACAAACAGTAGAGAGAGCTTTGTGTCGCGGGCGGGGAGGAGGGTGTCAGCACACCGCGCTCACCCCTTCTGCTCGGGTCCGGCAGCTGCTCAGTGGTGGCTCGAGCTGTGGGCCGGATCCCGGGGGTTTCTCGAGCGACACTCCTCACCCGTGAGTGAAAGGGGGGATTGTTGGGTGTGGGGATTGTTATAGTTCGTGACGCCACCCACGGTTGTGGTGATTTCACCACCGCTGCTCAATACGGGGATCCCGGGGATGGTGATGCGGAGCAGCCAGGTGTTGTGTTGCCCCTCCGTGGGCAGGGGTTGGTGATCCCGGGGCCCGGTGATGGTTTGGGAGGTGCGGGGCCTGTTGGGCGCAGGGACGCGGGGGCAGCGCTGTGCCTTGCGGCACTGTGGTACTCACTCAGCCTGAGACTTGGACACAGTTCGTACAGTAAACCAAACGGCTGGTAGGACGGTCCCACAGACGGCTGCACCTGCACTCCCGGTAGGTGACGGTGATGTCCCTCTTCCTTGCACCTATGGTTGACTTGTGGTAGCGGTGGATTCCCTCCGGTTACCCGCTCCCCGGCTACAATCTGGGCCGGAGGAGCTCTACACTTTGCCCGCAGGCGCTGGCCCTGAGAGACTGGTGCCGTGGCGGTGGCAGTGTCTCTCTGCTTCAGGTTGAGCTGTTGCCTTCTATCGGGTCTTTGGTGTTGGGGGATCTGCGTCCCCTTCACTGACGGATTTGGCAAATTTGGCGACTCCTAGCCTTGCCGGGGTCCGAGAGCCCCTGCCCTGGTGCTGACTGTCCTTCAGAACACTGCTCCAGACCACCGGGCACACAGCCACCGGGGTCCTTCCAGGAACTTCCAAACGGTCCCCCTCCAGACAGTCACCGCCGTTGCTGACCTTGCTGTTCTGGCCCTACACAAAGCTGGACCCTTCAGGCTTTCTTTCCTTCTTGTCACCTCACTTGCTTTCCTCCTTTTCTACTTTTCTACTTTCACTTCTTGTTTACTCCTTCACTTAGCTCCTCACACTTGCCCTCCCTGGGCTAATCTGCCTGGTATTCCCGCCTCCAGAGTTGTGAGCTCCTCGGTGGGCGGAGCCAACCACCTGGCCCACCCCCTGGTGTGCATCATCAGACTCCTGGAGGAAGGCAACAAGGATTTGTAGTTTAGCTGTGATGTGCCTACCTGGAGTGTGGGGTGTGGTGGTGTTGTGACCTGTGACCCCTGGCTTGCCCAGGGCGACACATTCCCCCTTAGCAAAATGCAGACCGTCCGCGGGCTGCCGTCCTACACCGGTTTTATTTTTCTGTAAAAGGGGGTAACAAAGTTAGAAAGCATGCATAACATTTTTAATCATAACTCTTCCCAAAACGGGAGGCACATTTACTTTAACGTTGCAACGGTATACGGTCACGGTTTCCGCTCTCTCCCACCCAAGCAACCTGGCCCTGATGCTGCCCCTAAAGCCCAGGCAGCACCCCTTGACCCACAGTCCAGCACAAGTTACCCGAGCGGGATCTGTCCTTCCCTCCAGAGGGTGGCCACCGGTTCCTTTGGTGGCTAGGCCCTGGCCTGCTCTGCTCAGGGCCCTCCCTCCAACCTGCCTCTCCGGAGGCGGCATTGCGGAAACGGTAACGGTAACCAACATATTTACAAGCCACTTAACGTTTGTGGTGCCCTGCAAGTTCACGGGCTTGTCCATGGATAGTTCCCATGCAAAACTTTAAACGGTCCCCACTGGGACAACGGTGCCGGCTCCGGCCGGTTCAATCACATCTGACAATCAGGTGAAACTTCGGTCATTATCATTTTTCTCATTTTCAAAACTTTCAAACTTCAAACAAACTAACAACCACTCCTTTACATTTGCGGACCCCTTTTACTCATAGAACGGTCTCCCTGTACCTAAGTGGGGGTCTACCTAGGTTGGAACGGGTGGACCTTCGGGGCCCGGTGTCAGTGTGGCTAGACAGTGGGGTAGAGGGAACAATCGGTTCCTCCTCCCTGCTATAGTGTGGAGCAGGCGGAGGTGTAGGGGGGCTGGGTACAGGTTCATCCCTGGGCACTGGCACTGGTTCTGGCTCACGGTTAACCGCTTCCACTACTTCTTCATCCACGGGTTGTGGGAACAGTATCACTGGAAGTATCACCGCGCCGTTCTGTGTAGGCCAGTTTGCTGGGAAGTCACCCATTACAGTGTGGATTACCTCTGCTGCCTTCTCCATGGGTGGAGGAACCGGTACTTCAGCCTCTGCCTTCAACGCTGGGGGGCATTTTTTTAGATGGTCCCGGGAAACTGTGGCCAGGGTGCCCCCTTGGTCACGACTGATCTGGTAGGTCTTCCCATTTCCCCATTCTGTGGGTTGTATGACGTAAGGGACTTGTTCCCACTGATCATCCAGCTTGTGGGCTTTTCTCTTCCGCTTCAGCACCACATCTCCTGGCTGGAAAGGACCTGCGGGCGCCTTCTGATTGAACCAGTGCTCCTGTTGTTCTCGACTTCGACTGAGGTTTTTCTCCACATATTCCTGGATTTGCCGGTACTGTGCCCTCCTCCGGCTTTCCCACTCTACCGTTGAAGGGAGCGCTTCTGGGGTCTCCAACCCCATCTCCAGATCCACCGGCAGGCGGCCAGGCCGAGCCCTCATCAGATACGCTGGAGTGCACTTCGTCGAGCTGGACGGGATATTATTGTACATGTCGACCAAGTCGGGCAACTTTTCCGGCCACATGTTCCGTTCTTCCAGCGGTAGCGTCTTGAGGAGCCCCAGGACCAAGTGGTTCATTTTCTCGCACATGCCGTTGGTTTGGGCGTGGTACGGAGTGGTCCGGATCTTCTTGCAGCCGTACAACTGGCAGAATTCGTGAAATACTTCTGCTTCAAAAGCCGGGCCTTGGTCAGTCAGCACCTTCTCGGGGTACCCATGGGGTCGGCAAAAATAAGCCTGGAACGCTCGAGCAGCGGTTCGACCAGTCAGGTCCTTAACGGGGACTACCACCATAAATCTTGAGTAGTGGTCTACCATGGTCAATGCGTAGGTGTACCCACTTCGGCTAGGGGTGAGCTTGACATGGTCTAAGGCGACCAGCTCCAGCGGCTGATGGGTGACTATGGGATGTAACGGTGCCCTCTGGCTAGTCTCGTCCTTTCTCCTCAGCGTACAAGGACCGCACTCTCGGCACCAGGCTTCCACCGATTCACGCATCCCACTCCAATAGAACCGCTCCCTCAACAGCATCTCCAGCTTCTTCCACCCAAAGTGGCCAGCGCCATCATGGTATGCCCGCAGGACAGTAGCGACATCAGCTTGAGGAACGATTAACTGGCAGATTTTCTCATGGGTCTTCGGGTTGATCAGCTCACGGTACAGCTTCCCTTGGTGTAGGTAAAGCCGTTTCCGTTCTTTCCACAAGCGTTGGGCTTCGGCTGGAGCGGCAGGGTCTATTCCCATAGCACCTTGTTCCACCAGAGTCTTGACAAGGCGGACAGCCGGCGCTTGGTCCTGGGCGTCCTGCCACTCTTGACTGGGCCGTGGGTCCAGATCCACCCTTTGCTGACATACTTGTACCCTCTCAGTAGGCGGCTGGTGGAACGCAGGCAACTCGATCTCCTCGAGGTCGTCATCCTCGCACCCCTCTTCTGACAAATGGGGCATCCGGGAGAGTGCATCGGCATTTATGTTGACACGACCAGCTCGGTACTTTATGGTGAAATCATAATTAGCCAGCCGGGCTACCCACCGCTGCTCCAGCGCGCCCAACTTGGCCGTATTCAGGTGGGTCAGCGGATTGTTATCCGTAAACGCGGTGAATTTTGCTGCCGCCAAGTAGTGACGGAACCGCTCCGTGATAGCCCACACCAACGCCAGTAGCTCAAGCTTGAAGGAGCTATAGTTCTCGGGGTTCCTTTCGGTCGGTCGGAGTTTTCGGCTGGCATAGGCAATCACCTTCTCCCTTCCATCCTGGACCTGGGATAGGACCGCTCCTAGCCCCACGTTACTGGCGTCCGTATGGAGGATGAATGGGCGCCCATAGTCAGGGTACGCCAGGACCTCTTTTCCGGTCAGGGCCGCCTTCAACTGGCAAAAGGACTCCTCATGCTTGTCCTCCCAGGACAGTGGGGCTCCAATGGGTCTACCACCTTTGGTCTGTCCCACGAGGAGATCTTGCATGGGGGCAGCCATCTTCGTGTACCCCTTTATAAAGCGCCGATAGTACCCTACCAGACCCAGAAACTGCCTTACTTCTCTCACTGTAGTTGGTCTCGGCCAGCTCTGGATGGCAGTGATCTTCTCAGGGTCGGGGGCGACACCATCCGCACTCACCACATGCCCTAGGTACTGCACCCTGGGTTTCAGCAGATGGCATTTTGAGGGCTTCAACTTCATCCCATACCCGGCAAGGGACGCGAACACCTCGGCCAGGTGCTCCAGATGGGCTTCATACGTCTGGGAATAAACAATCACATCATCCAAATATAGCAGGACGGTCTCGAAGTTTAAATGTCCCAGACAGCACTCCATCAACCGTTGGAAGGTCCCGGGGGCATTGCACAGCCCAAACGGCATGCTATTGAATTCGCAAAGCCCCATCGGGGTGGTGAAGGCAGTCTTCTCCCGGTCCTCTGGGGCCACGGCCACTTGCCAGTATCCGCTGGTGAGGTCAAGGGTCGAGAAGTAGTTTGCAGTTCTCAGTGCAGCCAAAGACTCTTCAATACGAGGTAATGGATAGGCATCTTTATGGGTTATCTGATTGATCTTCCGGTAGTCCACACACATCCGCATGGTACCATCCTTCTTCTTGACCAGTACCAACGGAGCGGCCCAGGGACTACAGCTGTCCCGAATAACCCCTGCCTCCTTCATATTCCTCAACATATCTTTGGCACACTGGTAATGTGCAGGGGGAATAGGTCTATACCTCTCTTTGATAGGGGGATGTTCACCTGTGGGGATGTGGTGTTGGACCCCCTTGATCTGCCCAAAGTCTAGGGGATGCTTACTGAAAACCTGTTCGTACTCCTGCACCACCCTGTATACCCCTGCCCTGTGATGTGTAGGGGTATCATCAGTGCCTACATGTAGCTGTTGGTGCCACTCCTTTGTGTCCCCCTGGGGTGGGGGAGTGCTGGTGGTAGGTGGGAGTGTGGATGGACTGGCTTTATGGATAGTGTGAGGGTCCAGGGTGAGCAGCTTGGCAATGGTGGCATACCGGGGGAGCCTGACTTCTTCCTCCCCACAGTTCAACACCCTCACAGGCACTCTCCCCTTCTTCACATCCACCACCCCCCGGGCGGCCATTACAGTAGGCCAGTGCTCGGAGGGCATGGGCTCCATCATTGCAGGGTAGTCACGCCCCTGAGGCACAACTGCTGCCCTACACCAAATCATCATCTCACTTCTAGGGGGCACAAGCAACGGGGCCACATCCATCACTCTCACTCCACCAATCTCTCCTCCTGTTGAATTTACATGCTGGCGGTACATTAAGGCTCGAATCTCACGCTGCACAGCTCTCTGTCGGCTCCCCGCCGCCGTGGCGGCCAGCTGTTGCAATAGGGCCAACACATCACCCATACAGTGCTCCATTACATTGGTCCCTAGCACTATCTTCGGATTATGGTCACTGGGCTCATTCATGATCACAATCATACCCTGATGTTGCAGTTCAGCTTGCCCCACTGTCATGGCCACCTGCTTATACCCCACTTGGGTCAAGGGGAGTCCATTGGCAGCAATCAGCGTTATACTAGTATCTGGGGGTGCCAGCTCATCCGCCCCCCAATACCGCTGGTATAATGTGTATGGTATGGTGGTTACCTGGGATCCAGTGTCCAAGAGACCCATCACCGGTATACCGTCCACAACCACGGGAATGATGGGTCGAGCTCCGATATACCGATCCCGCCAGTCCGAGGGGCCACGAGGTTCTACTCCTGAGGATTGGCCCGAGGCCCCAGGGGTTGCTCGTTTAACGGGCACTCTCGAAGGTAATGCCCCGGCTTACGGCACTTGTAGCAGATTGGAGGCCTTCTCCGCGGGGGATTAGCACCTCTCCGATGCATCCAGGGTACATCTTCAGGGCTGTCAGCAAGCTGCATCTGTGCTGGAGGCTGAGATCTAGTCAGAGGTTGTAGTGCAGCAAGGATTTTGGCAAGGTCTCCATCCATGCGACGGACCTGGGCTGCCAGCTCTTCTACTGTGCTGCTCGAGGCTGCAGGTACTAGGGAGGTTGGTTTGGCTGAGGCCGCCACAACGGGAGCTGTCTCGACGGGCCACGGGACGGGCTCCAGAACTTCGGCAGCTAGGGGCTGTAGTGCTTTGATAGCACGCTCCTTTAACACAGCAAAGTCCACATCAGGGTGTTCCAGGGCCCACAGCCGGAGTTGTTTTCGATCCTCAGGGGACCTCATCCCCTGCGCAAATTGCTCCACTAGCATCTTGTTGCTATCCGCCTCATTAATAGAGTTTACCCGCTTCAGCGTGCGGAGGGCGGTCTGCAGGCGTAGAGCATAGTCCCGAATGCTATCCCCAGCTCGTTGTCGGCACTGGTAAAACTGCATCCTCAGCTCGGCTTCAGTCCGGGTCTCGAAGGCAGTCTGTAGCTTCTCAAAGATGGTGGCTACCGAGAGCCGGTCCCCCTCGGCCCAGGTCTCCGCTTCCTGCTCAGCCGCACCGGTTAGCTGGCCTAGCACTATCGCTGCACGTTGCTTATCAGTCAGGGGGTACAGCTCTAGCAACGGGCCAAGCTTTTTCCGGAAGGCCTGTAGGGCATCCGGTTTCCCATCATACTGCGGTAGCCAGGCAGCTCCGGGTGCATAGGGCAAGGAGAACGGCATGACCTGAGCGAGCGCGGGGGCCGCGGCACCTCCCGCCGGTACAGCCGGGACTTGGGCCGGCCCATTCCCATCCGCGGGTGCCGCTGCGACTGCGACCACCGCTCCTCCAGCGGCTCCGTCGGGCGCAGACATCTTGTTTCCGTCCCCCTTAGCTCTTTCCGGCCCCTCCTCTCTCGGGGCGGGGTTTTGGCCTTCGCGCCTCTACTGCTCGAGAAGACGCTCGAGCGGGAACTTTTCGCGCCAAAGATGGCGGCTTCTGAAATTTTTCTGCCGGATACCTCCGGCGGTAACAAGGCGCACCTCTACCAGACGGCAGAGCAGTAAGATCCTGTTCGTGACGCCAAGTTGTCGCGGGCGGGGAGGAGGGTGTCAGCACACCGCGCTCACCCCTTCTGCTCGGGTCCGGCAGCTGCTCAGTGGTGGCTCGAGCTGTGGGCCGGATCCCGGGGGTTTCTCGAGCGACACTCCTCGCCCGTGAGTGAAAGGGGGGATTGTTGGGTGTGGGGATTGTTATAGTTCGTGACGCCACCCACGGTTGTGGTGATTTCACCACCGCTGCTCAATACGGGGATCCCGGGGATGGTGATGCGGAGCAGCCAGGTGTTGTGTTGCCCCTCCGTGGGCAGGGGTTGGTGATCCCGGGGCCCGGTGATGGTTTGGGAGGTGCGGGGCCTGTTGGGCGCAGGGACGCGGGGGCAGCGCTGTGCCTTGCGGCACTGTGGTACTCACTCAGCCTGAGACTTGGACACAGTTCGTACAGTAAACCAAACGGCTGGTAGGACGGTCCCACAGACGGCTGCACCTGCACTCCCGGTAGGTGACGGTGATGTCCCTCTTCCTTGCACCTATGGTTGACTTGTGGTAGCGGTGGATTCCCTCCGGTTACC
The DNA here is from genome assembly GCF_048569485.1 of Anomaloglossus baeobatrachus. Classification (NCBI taxonomy): domain Eukaryota; kingdom Metazoa; phylum Chordata; class Amphibia; order Anura; family Aromobatidae; genus Anomaloglossus; species Anomaloglossus baeobatrachus. The sequence continues at coordinate 17,587,662 of NC_134353.1, forward strand.
CGCTCCCCGGCTACAATCTGGGCCGGAGGAGCTCTACACTTTGCCCGCAGGCGCTGGCCCTGAGAGACTGGTGCCGTGGCGGTGGCGGTGTCTCTCTGCTTCAGGTTGAGCTGTTGCCTTCTATCGGGTCTTTGGTGTTGGGGGATCTGCGTCCCCTTCACTGACGGATTTGGCAAATTTGGCGACTCCTAGCCTTGCCGGGGTCCGAGAGCCCCTGCCCTGGTGCTGACTGTCCTTCAGAACACTGCTCCAGACCACCGGGCACACAGCCACCGGGGTCCTTCCAGGAACTTCCAAACGGTCCCCCTCCAGACAGTCACCGCCGTTGCTGACCTTGCTGTTCTGGCCCTACACAAAGCTGGACCCTTCAGGCTTTCTTTCCTTCTTGTCACCTCACTTGCTTTCCTCCTTTTCCACTTTTCTACTTTCACTTCTTGTTTACTCCTTCACTTAGCTCCTCACACTTGCCCTCCCTGGGCTAATCTGCCTGGTATTCCCGCCTCCAGAGTTGTGAGCTCCTCGGTGGGCGGAGCCAACCACCTGGCCCACCCCCTGGTGTGCATCATCAGACTCCTGGAGGAAGGCAACAAGGATTTGTAGTTTAGCTGTGATGTGCCTACCTGGAGTGTGGGGTGTGGTGGTGTTGTGACCTGTGACCCCTGGCTTGCCCAGGGCGACACATTTGTGCAGCTGATGTGGTTTTTGTTGTCAATCTCATTATGGCTGATAGATGATGGAACGTTCCAGCCCTCGTCATGTTTTGGGTTTGCTCTACACCATTTTTGAGCAAAATCTGCCACTTTATCCTGCTCTTGACATTTTTAACAAGTGGGTGTGGTTAGTTATGTAAATTAGGTTTTAGCCCAATTTGTGAATTGCAACTATATAAAAAAAAAGAAAAAGTTGAAAAGAATTGCAAATGCATCCAAGTAAGCGTGTGGTGTAAAAAGAGGAGTACCACTACCAAATAAAAATGTACTATCTCAACATGAGCCAAATTTGTCAGTGTAGCCTACAGCAAAAGTGACTTTAAGAAGGACTGACATAATAACATCCCTTACACTGCACGAATCCTGGTAAATCGGAGACTAAGCAGAAGAATGAGGGGTGAGAGGGCAGCGAGCTGCAGGCAGTAGGGTGGCGAGTTGCAGGCAGGACTGTGGTGAGCTGCAGGCAGTAGGGTGGCGAGTTGCAGGCAGGAGAGCGGCGAGCTGCAGGCAGGAGGGTGGCGAGCTGCAGGCAGGAGGGTTGCGAACTGCAGGCAGGAGGGTGGCGAGCTGCAGGCAGGAGAGAAACAAGCAGGAGAGCAGCGAGCTGCAGGCAGGAGGGTGGTGAGCTGCAGGCAGGAGGGTGGCGAGCTGCAGGCAGGAGAGAAATAAGCAGGAGAGCAGCGAGCTGCATGCAGGAGGGTGGCGAGCTGCAGGCAGGAGAGAAACAAGCAGGAGAGCAGCGAGCTGCAGGCAGGAGGGTGGTGAGCTGCAGGCAGGAGGGTGGCGAGCAGCAGGCAGGAGGACGGCGAGCAGCAGGCAGAAGGACGTCGAGCTGCAGGCAGGAGAGCGGCGAGCTGCAGGCAGGAGGGTGGCGAGCTGCAGGCAGGAGGGTGGCGAGTTGCAGGCAGGACCGTGGTGAGCTGCAGGCAGGAGGGTTGCGAGCTGCAAGCAGTAGGGTGGCGAGTTGCAGGCAGTAGGGTTGCAAACTGTATGCAGGAGGGTGGCGAGCTGCAGGCAGGAGAGAAACAAGCAGGAGAGCAGCGAGCTGCAGGCAGGAGGGTGGTGAGCTGCAGGCAGGTGGGTGGTGAGCTGCAGGCAGGAGGGTGGCGAGCAGCAGGCAGGAGGACGGCGAGCAGCAGGCAGAAGGACGGCGAGCTGCAGGCAGGAGAGCGGCGAGCTGCAGGCAGGAGGATGGCGAGCTGCAGGCAGGAGGGTGGCGAGTTGCAGGCAGGAGGGTTGCGAGCTGCAGGTGTGACGCCCTGGGCAAGCCAGGGGTCACAGGTCATGACACCACCACACCTTACACCCCGGATAGGTACACCGAAGCTACCCAAAAATCCTTGTTGCCTTCTTCCAGGGGCTGGTGTTCACACCAGGGGGTGGGCCAGGCGGTTGGCTCCGCCCACCGAGGAGTTCACAGTCCTGGAGGCGGGAAAACCAGGCAGATAGAGTTTGGAGGAGGAAGTGAAAGGAGTCTAGTTTGGAAGTTGAGTTAAGAACAGTTAGTGAAGTTGAAGGAAGTGGTAGAGGAGCAAAGGAGAGGAGTTAAAGTAGAAGAGAAAGTGACAGCTGAGAAAGCCTGATGTTGGCCCGGGTGTGTGCCCCGGACTGAGAGAGCAAGGTCAGCAGACGGCGGTGACCGTCTGCAGGAGAGGCTGAGCGGAGGTTGCCGAAAGGACCGTGGACGGGTGGTGGCCCGGCGGTACCGGAGCGGTATATAAATTGAAGCCAGCACCATTGGCAGGGGCCTTTCGGATCCCGGCAAGGCTAGGAGTCGCCGTGAATTTGCCAAATCCGTCAGTGAAGGGGACCTCCTGGGTCTCCCAACAGCTAAGTCCCGATTGAAGGCAACAGTCCAACCGTAGGAGAGAGACACCGCCACCGCCAAGGCACCAGTTTCTCAGGGCCAGCGCCTGCGGGCAAAGTGGGGCTCCTCCGGCCCATATCCAAGTCGGGGAGCGGGTTACCAGTGGGAACCCATCGCTACCAACATCAACTTAGGTGCAGGAAAAGGGACCGTCACCGTCAACTACTGGGGAAAAGCAACAGCAGCCGTCCGTGGGAACCGTCTTTCCAGCCGTGTGTTTTACCGAGAACTGTGTCCCCGTCTCAGGCTGAGTGAGTACCACAGTGCCGTGAGGCACAGTGCTGCCCCCGCGTCCCTGCACCCCACCAGGCCCTGCACCGGCCCCGCCATCCCTCATCACCCACCTCATCACTGGGCCCCGGGACAACTACCCCCTACCCACGGAGGGGAGAACCAACAACTTTGCTGCTCCCTGTCACCGCTCCCGGGATCCCCATACAGAGCAGCGGTGGTGTCCACACAATCACCACAACCGTGGGTGGCGTCACGGACAATAAACAATCCCAAAAACCAATCCCCTTTCATTCACGGGCGAGGAGCGCCGCTCGAGTCCCCGGGATCCGGCCCATCGCTCGAGCCACCGAGTAGCAGCAGGCTGCGGCAGCAGCGGCAGCCGGACCCAAGCAGTGGGAGAGTGCGGCGTCCCCTCCTCCGCCCGCGACAACTTGGCGTCACAAACAGGATCTTACCGCTCTGCCGTTGGGTAGAGGTGCGCCTTGTGACCACCGGAAGTGTCCGGACGAAAAATTTCGGAAGTCGCCATCTTTGGCGCGAAAAGTTCCCACTCGAGCGTCTTCTCGAGTAGTGGAGGCGCGAAGGCCGAAACCCTGCCCCGATAGAGGAGGGGCCGTAAAGAGGCTAAGGGGGACAAAATGGCGACTGGTCTCATGTAGCCGCGGCTATAAAAGCAGAGACACCAGGACTCTGCGGCCATCTTGTTGCTAATTCCTGGAGGGTACGACTGCTAGGATGTCCACTCCAACTAACAGCAGCGAAACGCCTGCGCCCGGCACAGCGGCGTGGGTGGAGGACCGGGCCGCCCCGCTGAATCAAATTCTGCAGGCCCGCATGCAGCTCCTCCTGGAGGAGTGGGAGGCCGACATGGCGGACGTGGTGGCTACTATGCGGAGATGCGAGGTGGAGAAAGATTTGGAGGAATGGGTAAGAGACCCACGTCCCTGTATTCCCGAGGGATCGGCCGCTGCGGCTGAGGGGCCCGGCCTACACCCGTTCACCCTGCTGTCTTCCCCGCTACCCGCGTTAGCCGCTGCCGCCCCGCCACTAGGCCCGCTACCTGTTCAACCGGTAGCGGTACCCTGCCCGTCCGCCCCAGCGGACCGACAGGCTGCAGACGCCCGGCACAGCCTTGAACTGCTTCCCCAGAGGCCACCGGAACCGAAGCCCCTTACTGAAAATGTGTTGGAGGCCCCGGCAGTGATTGCACCAAGTTCCATGCCCGAGCCCGGGACTGTGGCGTGGATGAGGGCCAGAGTAGTTGCGTTCAACCAACGTCAACAGAGTCAGATCCTCTGGATGATGGAGCAGTGGACCGATGAGATGGAGATGCTGATTGCAGCTACCCCGATGCACGGGGCGGGAACAGAGGTGAGGGAGCCGACTGGTGACCCACAACCCTATGTCCTACCAGGACCGGCCGCTGCGGCTGAGGGGCCCGGCCCAATCTCGACCCACGCCTCACCCGTACCGTTACCTCGGCGGTGCCTCAGTGTTGGCCAGCCTGACCTACTGCCCCACGCTACAGAGGAAGGAGCTGAGGTGCTGGATACTGAAAGTCAGGAGGCTGCGGCAGCTGGCGGCAACCCGCCTGACGTAGATACAAGTGACAGTGACTCCAGCGACTCCAGCCCTGGTGCTGAGCCCGCCCCTGAAGGTGAGGAGGCAAGTGAGCGTCTCCGCTATGTGGGGGAACCGGTAGTTTATTACACTGCACGCAATGGTGGGAATGGATACCGGGCGCCTATGTCACAGCAAGCATGTCACAGCATATTTGATATGCTGGTGGCAGAGAACCAAGCGGACACAGAAGACTCAGAGTAAGGGCAGCGGAGCACCGTTGCACCGTCCCCGTTGGGACCACAGGAAGTGTGTGTGTTTAGAAGTTGAAAGTTTTTGAAAAATGAAAGATGATAAGTGATCGAACTGAAGATTTACCTGATTACCGTGATTTGGAACCGGCCGTTGCCGGCACCGTTGTCCCCGTGGGGACCGCTTGAAAAGTAGCATAAGGAACTCTCTATGAACAGGCCCGAGAACTTGCAGGGCAACCACAAACGTTAGTGGCATGTAGATAAAAATGTGTTTGTTGCAGCTACCGTTACCGCCTCCGGAGAGGCAGGTTGGAGGGAGGGCCCGCAGTGGAGCAGGATGGGGCCCAGCCACCACTGGAACCGGTGGCTACCCTCTGGAGGGGAAGGACAGATCCCGCTCGGGTAACTGGTTCAGGACTGGGGTCAAGGGGTGCTGCCTGTTTCCTAGAGGCAGCATCAGGGCCAGGTTACTTGGGTGGGAGAGAGCGGCAGCCACAACCGTTACCGTAACGTTTAAGCAAAGTGCCTCCCGCTGTGGGATGATGTTATTATACTTGTCTTGTGTCTTTTTATCTTTTCAGAAAAATAAAACCGGTGTTGGACGGGCAGCCCGCGGACGGTCTGCATTTTGCTAAGGGGGAATGTGACGCCCTGGGCAAGCCAGGGGTCACAGGTCATGACACCACCACACCCTACACCCCGGATAGGTACACCGAAGCTACCCAAAAATCCTTGTTGCCTTCCTCCAGGGGCTGGTGTTCACACCAAGGGGTGGGCCAGGCGGTTGGCTCCGCCCACCGAGGAGTTCACAGTCCTGGAGGCGGGAAAACCAGGCAGATAGAGTTTAGAGGAGGAAGTGAAAGGAGTCTAGTTTGGAAGTTGAGTTAAGAACAGTTAGTGAAGTTGAAGGAAGTGGTAGAGGAGCAAAGGAGAGGAGTTAAAGTAGAAGAGAAAGTGACAGCTGAGAAAGCCTGAAGTTGGTCCGGGTGTGTGCCCCGGACTGAGAGAGCAAGGTCAGCAGACGGCGGTGACCGTCTGCAGGAGAGGCTGAGCGGAGGTTGCCGAAAGGACCGTGGACGGGTGGTGGCCCGGCGGTACCGGAGCGGTATACAAAGTGAAACCAGCACCATTGGCAGGGGCCTTTCGGATCCCGGCAAGGCTGGGAGTCGCCGTGAATTTGCCAAATCCGTCAGTGAAGGGGACCTCCTGGGTCTCCCAACAGCTAAGTCCCGATTGAAGGCAACAGTCCAACCGTAGGAGAGAGACACCGCCACCGCCAAAGCACCAGTTTCTCAGGGCCAGCGCCTGCGGGCAAAGTGGGGCTCCTCCGGCCCATATCCAAGTCGGGGAGCGGGTTACCGGTGGGAACCCATCGCTACCAACATCAACTTAGGTGCAGAAAAAGGGACCGTCACCGTCAACTACTGGGGAAAAGCAACAGCAGCCGTCCGTGGGAACCGTCTTTCCAGCCGTGTGTTTTACCGAGAACTGTGTCCCCGTCTCAGGCTGAGTGAGTACCACAGTGCCGTGAGGCACAGCGCTGCCCCCGCGATCCTACACCCCACCAGGCCCTGCACCGGCCCCGCCATCCCTCATCACCCACCTCATCACTGGGCCCCGGGACAACTACCCCCTACCCACGGAGGGGAGAACCAACAACTTTGCTGCTCCCTGTCACCGCTCCCGGGATCCCCATACAGAGCAGCGGTGGTGTCCACACAATCACCACAACCGTGGGTGGCGTCACGGACAATAAACAATCCCAAAAACCAATCCCCTTTCACTCACGGGAGAGGACCACCGAGCAGCAGCAGGCCGCGGCAGCAGCGGCAGCTGGACCCGAGCAGTGGGAGAGCGCGGCGTCCCCTCCTCCGCCCGCGACACAGGCAGGAGGGTGGCGAGCTGCAGGCAGGAGAGAAACAAGCAGGAGAGCAGCGAGCTGCAGGCAGTAGGGTGGTGAGCTGCAGGCAGGAGGGTGGCGAGCAGCAGGCAGGAGGACGGCGAGTTGCAGGCAGGAGGGTTGCGAGCTTTAGGCAGGAGGGTGGTGAGCTGCAGGCAGGAGGGTGGCGAGCTGCAGGCAGGAGGGTGGTGAGCTGCAGGCAGGAGGGTGGCGAGCTGCAGGCAGGAGGGTGGCGCGTTGCAGGCAGGAGGGTTGCGAGCTGCAGGCAGGAGGGTGGCGAGCTGCAGGCAGGAGAGAAACAAGCAGGAGAGCAGCGAGCTGCAGGCAGGAGGGTGGTGAGCTGCAGGCAGGAGGGTGGCGAGCAGCAGGCAGGAGGACGTCGAGCAGCAGGCAGAAGGACGGCGAGCTGCAGGCAGGAGAGCGGCGAGCTGCAGGCAGGAGGGTTGCGAGCTGCAGGCAGGAGGGTGGCGAGCTGCAGGCAGGAGAGAAACAAGCAGGAGAGCAGCGAGCTGCAGGCAGGAGGGTGGTGAGCTGCAGGCAGGAGGGTGGCAAGCAGCAGGCAGGAGGACGGCGAGCAGCAGGCAGAAGGACGGCGAGCTGCAGGCAGGAGAGCGGCGAGCTGCAGGCAGGAGGGTGGCGAGCTGCAGGCAGGAGAGAAACAAGCAGGAGAGCAGCGAGCTGCAGGCAGGAGGGTGGTGAGCTGCAGGCAGGAGGGTGGCGAGCAGCAGGCAGGAGGACGTCGAGCAGCAGGCAGAAGGACGGCGTGCTGCAGGCAGGAGAGCGGCGAGCTGCAGGCAGGAGGGTTGCGAGCTGCAGGCAGGAGGGTGGCGAGCTGCAGGCAGGAGAGAAACAAGCAGGAGAGCAGCGAGCTGCAGGCAGGAGGGTGGTGAGCTGCAGGCAGGAGGGTGGCAAGCAGCAGGCAGGAGGACGGCGAGCAGCAGGCAGAAGGACGGCGAGCTGCAGGCAGGAGAGCGGCGAGCTGCAGGCAGGAGGGTGGCGAGTTGCAGGCAGGAGGGTGGTGAGCTGCAGGCAGGAAAGAAACAAGCAGGAGAGCAGCGAGCTGCAGGCAGGAGGGTGGCGAGCAGCAGACAGGAGGATGGCGAGCTGCAGACAGGAGAGCGGCAAGCTGCAGGCAGGAGGGTGGCGAGCAGCAGACAGGAGGATGGCGAGCTGCAGAAAGGAGAGCGGCAAGCAGGCAGAAGGGCGGCGAGCTGCAGGCAAGAGAGAAACAAGCAGGAGGGCAGCGAGCTGCAAGAAGCAGGGCGGTGAGCTGCAGGCAGCAGAACAGCGAGCTGCAGGCAGGAGAACAGCGAGCTGCAGGCAGGAGGGCAGCAAGCATCACACAGGAGGGCAGCAAGCAGGAGAGAAACAAGCAGGAGGGCAGCAAGCTGCAGACAGGAGGGCGGCGAGCAGCAGGCAGGAGAGAAAAAAGCAGGAGAGCAGCAAGCTGCAGACAGAAAGGCAGCGAGCATCAGACGGGAGGGCGATGAGCTGCAGGAAGGAGGGCAGTGAGCTACAGGTAGGAAAGCAGCGAGCTGCAAATAGGAGGGAAATAAGCAAGAGGGCAGCGGGCAGCAGGCAGGAGGGCAGTGAGCTGCAGGCAGGAGGGAAACAAGCAGGAGGGCAGCAAGCAGCAGGCAGGAGAGAAGCGAGCATGTGGGCAGCGAGCAGCAGGCAGGTGGGAAGCAAGCACGTGGGCAGTGAGCAGCAGGGAGGAAGGCAGCGACACCTCCCTTCATATTCCAACATGATAATGACCCCATACACCTCCCTGACCACCATTTCCTTGCTACTAAGTAGATGGTAAAGGTGCAGGACAAGCGTCTCCAGACCTAAACCCTATGGAGCATCTGTGGGGCCTCCTCACACGGAAGGAGGAGGAGCGACATCTGTGATGTCATCATGGAGGATGAAGAGGCTCCAGTGGCTCCTGTGAATCTCTAGTGACCTCCAGGCCCAAGAGAGGTAAGGCTGTGCTGGAAAATAATGGTGGTCACACAACATATTCACATCAGGAGCACAATTTGGCCATTTTCATGTGGGGTGTACTTACTTTTGTTGCCAGTGGTTTAGACATTAATGGCTGTGTACTGAGTTTAGAGGACACCAGATTTAGACTGTTATACAAGCTGCAGACTGACTACTGTACATTGTATACTGTATATTGCAATGTGGTAGTATTGCATTATATGAATCAAGTGACTAAATGATCGTAGGTTTATGTCCCCTAAAGGGACTAAAAATAAAAAAAAATGTTTTGAAAAATATATTACAAAATTAAAGTTTGCATGCCCCCACTTTTTGCCAGTTTAAAAATGAGCAAAAAAACACATTTAGTATTTACACATCCATAAATGAAACTATGAAATTAGCCCATATAGTAAACACCATAAAGAGAAAAAATATGCAAAGCCACAATATTGCTGTTCTTTCCTGCAGCTCCCTGAAACTTATGCACTAAAAAAGTGATTAACATCAAATGTAACCAAAATAGTATAAAAACGCTGGAGCTCAAGACACAAGAAAACAAGCGAAGAAAACGAGTGAAGAAAACGAGCAAAGAAAACGAGCAAAGAAAACGAGCAAAGAAAATGAGCAAAGAAAAGGAGCGAAAGAAAGGAGCGGAGTAAAGGAGCGAAGAAAGCGAGCAAAAAATAGGAGCAAAAAATAGGAGAAAAGAAAAGGAGCAAAGGAAAGGAACGAAGGAAAGGAGCAAAGAAAGGAACGAAGGAAAGGAGCAAAGAAAAGAGCGAAGGAAAGGAGCAAAGAAAAGGAGTGAAGAAAGCAAGCAAAGAAAATGAGCGAAGGAAAGGAGCAAAGAAAGCGAGCAAAGAAAAGGAGCGAAAGAAAGGAGCGGAGTAAAGGAGCAAAGAAAGCGAGCAAAGAAAAGAAGCGAAGGAAAAGAGCAAAGACAGCGAGCAAAGAAAAGGAGCGAAGAAAAGGAGCAAAGAAAAGAAGCGAAGGAAAAGAGCAAAGACAGCGAGCAGAGAAAAGGAGCGAAGAAAAGGAGCAAAGAAAAGAAGCGAAGTAAAAGAGCAAAGACAGCGCGCAAAGAAAAGGAGCGAAGAAAAGGAGCAAAGAAAAGAAGCGAAGGAAAAGAGCAAAGACAGCGAGCAAAGAAAAGGAGCGAAGAAAAGAAGCGAAGAAAAGGAGCGAAGAAAAGGAGTGAAGAAAAGGGGTGAAGAAAGCAAGCAAAGAAAACGAGCAAAGGAAAGGAGCGGAGAAAAGGAGCGAAGAAAAAGAGCGAAGAAAAGGAGTGAAGAAAGGAAGCAAAGAAAACGAGCGAAGGAAAGGAGCAAAGAAAAGGAGCGGAGAATAAGAGCAAAGAAAGCGAGCAAAAAATAGGAGCAAAAAGTAGGAGCAAAGAAAAGGAGCGAAGAAAAGAAGCGAAGAAAAGGAGCGAAGAAAAGGAGTGAAGAAAAGGGGTGAAGAAAGCAAGCAAAGAAAACGAGCGACAGAAAGGAGCGGAGTAAAGGAGCGAAGAAAGCGAGCAAAAAATAGGAGCAAAAAATAGGAGAAAAGAAAAGGAGCAAGGGAAAGGAACGAAGGAAAGGAGCAAAGAAAGGAACGAAGGAAAGGAGCAAAGAAAAGAGCGAAGGAAAGGAGCAAAGAAAAGGAGTGAAGAAAGCAAGCAAAGAAAATGAGCGAAGGAAAGGAGCAAAGAAAGCGAGCAAAGAAAAGGAGCGAAAGAAAGGAGCGGAGTAAAGGAGCGAAGAAAGCGAGCAAAGAAAAGAAGCGAAGGAAAAGAGCAAAGACAGCGAGCAAAGAAAAGGAGCGAAGAAAAGGAGCAAAGAAAAGAAGCGAAGGAAAAGAGCAAAGACAGCGAGCAAAGAAAAGGAGCGAAGAAAAGAAGCGAAGAAAAGGAGCGAAGAAAAGGAGTGAAGAAAAGGGGTGAAGAAAGCAAGCAAAGAAAACGAGCAAAGGAAAGGAGCGGAGAAAAGGAGCGAAGAAAAAGAGCGAAGAAAAGGAGTGAAGAAAGGAAGCAAAGAAAACGAGCGAAGGAAAGGAGCAAAGAAAAGGAGCGGAGAATAAGAGCAAAGAAAGCGAGCAAAAAATAGGAGCAAAAAGTAGGAGCAAAGAAAAGGAGCGAAGGAAAGGAACGAAGGAAAGGAGCAAAGAAAAAGAGCAAAGGAAAGGAGCAAAGAAAAGGAGCAAAGAAAGCGAGCAAAAGAAAATCATTGAAGAAAAGGATCAAAGAAAAGGAGCAAAGAATAGGCGCAGAGAAAGCAAGCAAAGAAAACGAGTGAAGAAAAGGAGCAAAAAAAGGAGCAAAGAAAAGGGGCGAAGAAAAGGAGCAAAGAAAAGGAGCAAAGAAAAGGAGCAAAGAAAAGGAGCAAAGAAAAGGAGCAAAGAAAAGGAGCGAAGAAAAAGAGCGAAGTATAGGAGCAAAGAACAGGAGCGAAGTACGGGAACAAAGAAAAGGAGCGAAGGAAATGAGCAAAGAACAGGAGCAAAGAAAGGGAACAAAGAAAAGAAGCGAAGGAAAGGAGCAAAGAAAAGGAGCGAAAAATAGGAGCAGAGAAAGCAAGCAAAGAAAATGAGCGAAAAAAAGAGTAAAGAAAAGGAGCGAAGAAAGCGAGTGAACATAACGAGCAAAGGAAAGGAGCAAAGCAAAGGAGCAAAGAATAGGAGCAAAGAAAGCGAGCAAAGAAAAGGAGTGAAGAAAGCGAGCAAAGAAAAGGAGTGAAGAAAGCGAGCAAAGAAAAGAAGCAAAGGAAAGGAGCAAAGAAAGCTAGCAAACAAAGTGAGCAAAGAAATCGAGTGAAGGAAAGGAGCAAAGAAGAGGAGCGAAAATAGGAGCAAAGAAAGCGAGTAAAGAAAAGATCAAAGAAAGCGAGCAAAGACAAGGAGTGAAGAAAGCGAGCAAAGAAAAGGAGCAAAGAAAGTGAGCAAAGAAAAGGAGCAAAAAAGCGAGCAAAGAAATCGAGTGAAGGAAAGGAGCAAAGAAGAGCGAAAATAAGAGCAAAGAAAGCGAGCAAAGAAAAGGATCAAAGAAAGCAAGTAAAGACAAGGAGTGAAGAAAGCGAGCAAAGAAAAGGAGCAAAGAAAAAGAGCAAAGAAAAGGAGCGAAGAAAAGGAGTGAAGAAAGCAAGCAAAGAAAACGAGCGAAGGAAAGGAGCAAAGAAAAGGAGCGGAGAATAAGAGCAAGGAAAGCGAGCAAAAAATAGGAGCAAAAAAAAAGGAGCAAAGGAAAGGAGCAAAGAAAAAGAGTGAAGGAAAGGAGCAAAGAAAAGGAGCAAAGAAAGCAAGTGTGAAGCCCCGCAAGTATTGTGTCGGTGCATTACCTTCAGGGACTCCACGTGGATGAAACCGTCTGGTCACAGGTAGGGAACCTTCTTCTAGGATTGTCGTGACGCCACTCTCAGAATTGCGGTCAGTGGGGACCGCCACTGCAGATTGAGGGACGCCTGGGGCTGATGGTGGGTGCAGTCAGTTGTAATAGCCTCCTGAGAGTGAGGCAAGCCCCAGGACCCTGTGTAAGTGTGTAGAACCACAAGGCGCAGAATAACTCAACACAAGCAGAATGTCTTTCAGGGGTTTTACTCACAGAAGGTGGCAGAGTGAGTAACCCGGGCGTAGCTGGGATGAACCAGGCTGGAACCAGGTGTCCTTCAGGCTGACTGATGAGGGTGACTACCGACTCGCCTTCCTTAGCCCTTTGCGTTTTGGGGTAACCCCGACTTTTAGTCCCTATGGGGGTCACCCAGGGAAGTTGCTGAAGCCTCTCTCCCCTTCGTTTTGGCCCGTTTGCTTGTAGCCTGGACCAGGACACTCCGGCTGCTTGCCTCCTGTGAACTATGGGCCCTAACTGTGGCGACGTGGCTGCGGACTCTGTAGTGTGGTCTTGGGGGTATGAAGTGCCCCCTCATGCAGGTTTGGCAAGGAAAGGTGGATCTATCCCTGCACTGGGACCTGCTACCCGTTTGGGCCTGGTAACTCCCTAGCAGTCTCCTTACTTCCCACTCCGTTGCTCTCTCTTTAGCTGAAGATGGATTTCGGGTAGCACTACTAGGTGACCGTTCTCCCCCGTCGGTAGTCACTGCGCGGACGCTGTTAGACTGCCACAGCCCCAGGGGTCTGCTCCTGATGTCTGCTCTCCCTGGACTGCTGCACTAAAACCGGCTCACTTGAGGGACCTGCACTGCTGCTCCTGTGTCAGCTCCACTTCCATGCTCCTCACTCCTCCACACTCTGCTTCAGACTGTTCTCCTCCTTCTCCCTCTTGTGCCTGCCTACGCCACCTAGCAACTAGGCTCTCCACCACACCCCTCAATTGGAGATGGAGGCTCTGCCCCCTCCACCCTTCCAGTGGAGGTGAAGGCTTTGCCCCCTCCTGGGATCCCCAGGGGTCCTCTCAAAGGTACATGTGTGAGACCTGATCACTATGCGCCTGTGTAGTCACACCTTGGTCAGCCTTCTGGATTACCTGTATTGTACTGTCCCCAGCATGGGTGCAGTACTCAGTGGTGCCTGACCAGGTCAGGGGCGCCACATTCCCCCTTAGTTATCACCAGCACGTCCTCGGGCTGCAAGACAACATTTTAAAATGCATAAAACATTAAAACATGGTAAAACATTTTAAAACCACCAGGTACCATACATCACCACCCTCCACCCACAAGTCCGTTAACCCACCCGAAACCCTTTCAGGAGGCAGGTCACCGGTTTCTTTTGGTAACCAGGTCTGGGCCATCCACTTCCCCAGACCTTTCCTCCAATCTTCCTCTCCCGTTGGCCGCGCCTTCAGCCACTTCTGGCAGGATGTAGAGGCGGCTTTCATGGTCTAGTGGTCTTCAGGGCATACCTGGCCTGGTGAAGCCGCGCCTTCAGCCACTTCTGGCAGGATCCAGAGGCGGCCTTCACGGTTGGTGCTGACCAGGTACCCTCTTTGTGGTGGAGAGCCAGGCCCCATAAACAGGCGTGCTCCCTGGTTGCAGGTGAGCCAGGCCCCATAAACAGGCGTGCTCCCTGGTTGCAGGCGAGCCAAGCCCCTAAACAGGCTGGCTCTGGTGGTGGTACCTCTGGGGTAACTATGTACACTGCGAGAGTTTGTGGCTATAGCCAGTTCATAGCCTTAAGGTTCATGGGTTTCTCACATTAGTTCATGTGGGCGCATGCTTAAACTTGTAAACGTTGCAAACTGGTCAAAACTGTAACTTGCTGTACTTCTTTCTTTACTTTACGCAGATTCCTCCTCACCAGGGCTTGGGCCTGTAGGGCTGCGGCACCTGTTGCTTTCTCCATCTCTGTCTTTTCTTTCTTCTTCTGTATCTGTTTCTTTTTCTGTATCTGTTTCTTTTTCTGTTGAGACAGCAGGTTCACTGTAAGGATTGCTGGAACATGGTGTAACATCCAATGCATACCATCCCCTTTCTCCTTGGTGCATGGTGAATTCCACTGAATCTCCTGTCCGTAGGTTCCTTCCTGGATGTCCTCTGGGCAAATGGGCTCTAACGTCTCTTCTGTTAACAAAGATGCCTTCCTTCATACCAGGAGCTACTATGAAGCCATATCCTGATTTCAAGCTGAAGTCTTCTACTACACCACGACAAAGTGGACCTCTGACCTGTGATTTGGCTCTTCTTAAAGACCGTTTCTCTTCCAAGTCTCTGGCTGTCACTTCATCTTTCTTCTCTGGAGATTGCTGTGCAGGGGAAAACTTTGTTCTGCTGCGGCGCCGTGTCTTGCGGGCTGGATTCTGCTGGGTTGCTACTTCACTGCTTGCAGGCTCCCAGGTAAGGTTTCTGGACAAATCTTCCTCTTCATCCCAGCGGGAGTACGGCAGCATCTCTGGCTCTGGGCATGGATCCACTACTGATGGCTCCGGGGTCAACTTCTCAGCCTCCTGGCCTCCTCTCCCCCTTAGTTCTTCTGAGCACTCCTGTTGTGGCAGCGCTGGGGATGGGTGTTCATCAGCAGGCCCGGGCGGGGGACTCTTTGGCGTGGTTGCTGCAGGAGTCGCCTTGGGAGTGTGCGGAGGGAGCAGATACCGGTCCACCATCTCCTGTGGGAACTGGGCCTCTAGATCAGCCTTCAGCTTCCAGTATGCGGGGTCCTCTCCTATCAGGGACTTCCTAGACTGGGGAGCGGTGTCTGCTCTGGCCTTGCAGGCCGGGGTAAACAGTGGTACAGTCTTGTCTTGGCGGGCCGCGCCCTGCATGGCGGCGGCCTGAATCAGCGTCGCTGTCGCAGTCTCACTCAGGGTCGCAGCTGGAGTCTTAGCGGGCATCGCTACCGTGGCCGGTTCTTGGCGGGCCGGGCAGGGCATCGCTGCGGCGGCCTGAATTGGCGTCGCAGCTGCGATGGGATCTGTGCAGGCTGGGCTGGGCGTCGCTGCAGCGATCTGGGCTTGGCGGGCCGCACCTGGCGTGGCTGCGGCCTGGTTCAGCACCTCGCCTGCGGCGTGGATGAGCGTCGCTGCTGCGGTGGGGTCTTGGCGGGCCGGGCCTAGCAAGGCGGCGGCCTGGGTCAGCGTCACACCCGCGGCATGGATGAGGGTCGCGGTGGCAGCCGGATCTTTGCGGGCCGGGCAAGGCATTGCTGCAGCGGCCTGGGCTTGGCGGGCCGGGCAGGGCATCGCTGCTGCGGCCTGGTCCAGCGTCGCCGCGCCGGGCGCCTCTTCAGGGACCGCGGGCGTGGCAGCAGGGGTCGGGGCACTCGCGCTGGCAGGGGCAACATCGGGGTCTGAGTCGTCGCCGCTCGGTCTGGCACTCGTCGCGCAGCTTTTTCCTCATAGGCCTGCACCGCGGCAGCCATCTCCAGAAGCGCCGTGCGTTCCTCGCTGATCTGTCGTATGACCCTGGCCTCCAGTTGGTCGCATAGCTGGGCAAGCTCCCGACACCACCAGGCAGCGGAGCCTGGTTCTGGATCTCTGTGTTCAGACGCCATTTCCTCTAACAGCAGACTTCTGGCACCCTTTCTGTCCCGACGTCTCCGAACGCCTCTGCTCTCATCACTTGCGAGGTCAGGACTCTGCAGGGGATCTCTGGGTAGCCACACCTCTTCGTGGGCGGTAACTTCTCCCAGCGCGGGCTGCTGTTGTTTTTCAGCGCGCTTTTCATGGTGGCAATATGGCGGCGCTTCCAATTTTTCAAGCGGACCGCCCAGGCACATGGTCACCTGTCTGGACAGGTCTAGTCCTTATCCTGTTCGTGACGCCAGATGTGAAGCCCCGCAAGTATTGTGTCGGTGCATTACCTTCAGGGACTCCACGTGGATGAAACCGTCTGGTCACAGGTAGGGAACCTTCTTCTAGGATTGTCGTGACGCCACTCTCAGAATTGCGGTCAGTGGGGACCGCCACTGCAGATTGAGGGACGCCTGGGGCTGATGGTGGGTGCAGTCAGTTGTAATAGCCTCCTGAGAGTGAGGCAAGCCCCAGGGCCCTGTGTAAGTGTGTAGAACCACAAGGCGCAGAATAACTCAACACAAGCAGAATGTCTTTCAGGGGTTTTACTCACAGAAGGTGGCAGAGTGAGTAACCCGGGCGTAGCTGGGATGAACCAGGCTGGAACCAGGTGTCCTTCAGGCTGACTGATGAGGGTGACTACCGACTCGCCTTCCTTAGCCCTTTGCGTTTTGGGGTAACCCCGACTTTTAGTCCCTATGGGGGTCACCCAGGGAAGTTGCTGAAGCCTCTCTCCCCTTCGTTTTGGCCCGTTTGCTTGTAGCCTGGACCAGGACACTCCGGCTGCTTGCCTCCTGTGAACTATGGGCCCTAACTGTGGCGACGTGGCTGCGGACTCTGTAGTGTGGTCTTGGGGGTATGAAGTGCCCCCTCATGCAGGTTTGGCAAGGAAAGGTGGATCTATCCCTGCACTGGGACCTGCTACCCGTTTGGGCCTGGTAACTCCCTAGCAGTCTCCTTACTTCCCACTCCGTTGCTCTCTCTTTAGCTGAAGATGGATTTCGGGTAGCACTACTAGGTGACCGTTCTCCCCCGTCGGTAGTCACTGCGCGGACGCTGTTAGACTGCCACAGCCCCAGGGGTCTGCTCCTGACGTCTGCTCTCCCTGGACTGCTGCACTAAAACCGGCTCACTTGAGGGACCTGCACTGCTGCTCCTGTGTCAGCTCCACTTCCATGCTCCTCACTCCTCCACACTCTACTTCAGACTGTTCTCCTCCTTCTCCCTCTTGTGCCTGCCTACGCCACCTAGCAACCAGGCTCTCCACCACACCCCTCAATTGGAGATGGAGGCTCTGCCCCCTCCACCCTTCCAGTGGAGGTGAAGGCTTTGCCCCCTCCTGGGATCCCCAGGGGTCCTCTCAAAGGTACATGTGTGAGACCTGATCACTATGCGCCTGTGTAGTCACACCTCGGTCAGCCTTCTGGATTACCTGTATTGTACTGTCCCCAGCATGGGTGCAGTACTCAGTGGTGCCTGACCAGGTCAGGGGCGCCACACAAGCAAAAGAAAATCATTGAAAAAAAGGAGGAAAGAAACCGAGCGAAGAAAAGGAGCAAAGAAAAGGAGCAAAGAGTAGGAGCAGAGAAAGCAAGCAAAGAAAAGGAGCGAAGAAAAGGAGCAAAGAAAAGGAGCAAAGAAAAGGAGCAAAGAAAAGCAGCAAAGAAAGGGAGCAAAGAAAAGCAGCAAAGAAAAGGAGCAAAGAAAAGGAGCAAAGAAAAGGAGCAAAGAAACGAGTGAAAAAGGCAAGGAAATAAAAGGAGCAATGAAAACGAGTGAAGAAAAGGAAAGAAGAAAATAAGCAAAGAAACACTGATCCATCTACAGAAAAATAAAAAAGTTACAGGTCTCAGATGTTTTTTTACCAAGTTCTGCAATGTTTTACCCTCTGATACATACTCTGCACGCTTAGTGTGATTGTGATGGTAGTGACCCGCAGAGCCGTGTTGTCCGATCATTTTCACTGCATTATAAAAGCTATAAAAACAAAACTTGAACAACAATGACTGAATTGCATTATTTTTACCATTTCACCACACTATTACTGTACAAAGTCATCATACAAAGAAAAAAATAATATAATGATGACAACTGGACAAAAGGGAGAAAAAAACTTCAAGTACAAAAACTAAAACATCGGCCAATCAGAAAGGAATTCATGGATTTAGTGTAAATAACAGATTCCAGGTGGCGCCCCCTGCAGGGCACTGCTGATAACTGAAGATAGAGTTCACCTTATGCTGATAGGCAGAAAGAGCCCATAGCAGCAATGTATTCGGGAACCGATACATGTGCATTAAAGGGGTAGTGAAGCCCCTGGAGGTGGATGTGGGGGAGCACATACTTTGGAGCCCAGATGTTGAGAAGCTGGAAAGATCTTCTCCACTGCCTGTCTCAGCGTATATCAGACTGATGTCATCTCAGTGCAGTCCGATGTTTCACACACACCATAAATTTGTATGGTGTGCCTAATTCGAGGTACACTTCCATTTGCACCATGCATCTGGAGACACAGACTGCTGTATATACATCCGTAGGAGACACTGATATGGCTGTATATACATCACATAGGAGACACTGATACTCCTCTATATATATGTCCCATAGAAGACACTGATACTGATGTATATACATCACACAGGAAACACTGAAACTCCTCCATATACCTTACATATGTGACACTGATGCTGATGTATATACATTACATACTGTAGGAGACACTAAGGGGTACTTTGCAAGTTGCGACATCGCTAGCATCGGCGCGATAGTCCCCGCCCCCATCGCACATGCAATATCTTGTGATAGCTGCCGTAGTGAACATTATCGCTACGGCAGCTTCACACGCACTTACCTGCCCTGCGACGTCGCTCTGGCCGGCGACCCGCCTCCTTCCTAAGGGGGCGGGTCGTGCAGCGTCACAGTGACGTCACACACCGGGTGGCCAATAGAAGCGGAGGGGCGGAGATGAGCGGGACGTAAACATCCCGCCCACCTCCTTCCTTCTGCATAGCCGGTGGAGGCAGGTAAGGAGATGTTCCTCGCTCCTGCGGCTTCATACACAGTGATGTGCGCTGCCGCAGGAACAAGGAACAACATCGTATCTCCTATTGGTGCGACATTATGAAAATGACCGACACTACACAGATCACCAAGTTTCGACGCTTTTGCAATCATTTATCGGCGCATCTAGGCTTTACACGTTGTGACGTCGTTACCGGCGCCAGATGTGCGTCACTTTTTATTTAATCCTGACGATATCGCAGTAGCGATGTCGCAACGTGCAAAGTACACCTAAGACTGCTGTATACATTACATAGGAGACACTGAGACTGCAGTATATAAATCACATAGGAGACACTAAGACTGCTGTATACATTACATAGGAGACACTGAGACTGCAGTATATACATCACATAGGAGACACTAAGACTGCTGTATATTTATCATATAGGAGACAATATGACTGCAGTAATCATCACATAGGAGACACTGGCTGTTGTATTCATTACATAGGAGACACTGCGACTGCTTCCTTCTTCATCAGGATGGGAGTGCAGGGCACTAACTTTGCCCACACAGAATGTCCTGATGCTGGTACTGGCAAGCGTCAGGACATAATCATTTGTTGCATGCACATTCTCATGATTTAGGGAGAAAATAACGGGTCTGGCGGCCTAATCACTGGTATCCCCTGGAATATGCCCACAGGCTGGAAGAAATTACATTGTGGGCTATTTATGACCTGCGGACCGGAGGTTCCCTCTTCTGCTATAGGGTTTCCAGAAATGATAATTCCGGACGGATCTATAAGTGGCTCCTGGATTATATTACTGTATAGTATAATACCGCGTTTGCCTGAAAATAAGACCTTCCCCGAAAAGAAGTCCTACCAAGATTTTGCAGGATTTTTGGAACATGCTTGAAATATAAGCCCTACTCTAAATATAAGCCCTAGTTACAGTCAGGGCAGGAATTAAGGGGAGTCAAACTGAACAGTTACTCAGGGCCCCCACTCTTTTAGGGACCCCAGCGTTTCTATTCCGAGGGTTATGATTATTTAAGGACCTTTGGTGACTTTTCAGTCATGTGACCATGATGTAAGCAAAGGTCTCGTAGTTACAGGAGACAGGCTGGTAAGCAGGACTGGCATTAGGGGGAAGGGAGAACAAACTGGAGTGATGCTTTAAGGTGCATGTAAGGCCTCATTCAGACATGCATTTTTCAGATTTTCATCCATGGTTTGTCCATGTCTCTTTTCCTTACATCGGGGTGACATCCATATTTATGGTTCCCAAAGAAATATTTTTTGTAATACAGCTGAGCAAATAGATTCTACGGACCCCGATCCGGCGGCCATGTCAGTAGCCTGTTGTCTCCGGACCAGAGCCATGTGAGCCTCCTACATCAGACCGGCAGCCTCGGTGCCTCTTCTGATTAATCGACCCTGAGGGACGTCATCACTGCGACGAGATATGTCTGAACAGGCTATAAACTACCACCGATCGGCTTCCATGTAACCTACTGGTGCCACACAAGAACAGCTGTGTGGCTCTAGTCTAAGGATAAATGCTTACTTTCCCAAGATCTGAGGACCTGGGTCTGATTCTAGCACTTTGAGGGAACTTACCTCAACACCTCAAGTCAACAATCTACCCAAAAAGTGGGCAAGGTTGAAATATGGACCCTCAAAGTCAATGCAACATGAGAGGGCTGATTGCCCTATTATAGGGTCAGGAGCCTTGACCTCTGTCTCACTAGGGTTTAATTTGATTAACCTCCAAGCTGTATCTGTCCCATTAGTGTCCCGGGGCTTAATCACCACAGAGAACAGCTACAGGTAGACAATTCCAGACTTCTCCTACCATGAAATAAGAAGAAGCAGTCGGCAGATGAATCACGGATGGCGTCCGTGTTGTCTATCCTGTCACGAACCCATACACTTGCATAGTGATCTACAAAGGACAAGGCCTTATAGACTATAATGGGTATGTGAACACGTAAGGGACGGAACACAGACGTGAAGACTGGTGTCACACTGTGTCTGGCTTGAAACTTGTCGAGTGTCAGGACTACTTCTGACACTGTTCATACAGCAGAGTCGGAAACTCCACACGATGCTGCTTTTGAGTTGCACAGACAGGCTCAGGCGTCAACCAGCTGTGCTCTTGTTAGTAATCAGGCTTGCAGGAGTTAATATCTGCTAGCCTGTGGAGTACTGCTTGAGTCACATGTTGCAGGAGACCTATCACAGTTACCTTTTTAAGATGGTGGAGTCTGTTCTCCCATGCCGATTATAGCTTTTTGCGATCCCGATTCTTGTCCTTTGATAACCTGTTGCTTGTGAGCTTCTGTGTGCTGTTTGGTGTGTTGTGTGTTGGTGTGATCACGTATTGTCTATACCTCTGTGAGTGATTGCTGTGGGTTTAAGGTTTGTTTTAACCCCGTCTGTTTATTTGTGTGGGATTTATCACTCTTGTCTCGGCCCTCTCCTGGGTGGAGGGACAGGGGCCAATAGACCAGGGTTGTTCAGGAGCTAGGGCAAGGAAGGCGGCTCCAACATCACCACCTTCAGGTGTATCTTTGGGATCAGGGTCAGCAAGGGTTCTCCTAGCCTGAGGGTCAGTTTAGGCTCCCGTGTCCCTAGTGATCCTGTTACACCCTGTGACAGCTGGACGTCTGAATGGGGCCTGATTCTAGATAAATCAGGTCTGGGGTCGTATAGGAGCGGACGTTTACAGAGATGGAATACTATATTTTCTGCAGTATTAGTAGAATGAGATGGGTAATGACGGTGGTAGTAACAGTGGTACGAGATGGAGTATTATCAGAATAGTATTATTACAGTATGGAGGTGTGTAGTATTATGAGAGGTCGTGTTACTGTGTGCAGATCCGGGCACCATCTTCATTATTGTCTGGCGTAGTAGGGCCGTGTGCAGCGTCTGATGGCGCCTCGTCCGAGTGAACAATCACCACATATTATTTATATACAAAGACTCTGGGCGCAGGTCACCTTTATTTTTTTCTCCGGTGTAGTCGGCATTTTTTTTTAATCTTTAAATTCTTATAAAAGTCGCCCGTTGTTCCTACGTTTTTGTGCAAAACCAAAAAGTCCTTTGGATTTTGTCTACAACCTTTATTTGCCACTTTTTTAGTGCATGTTCCTCTAATGTGGCATGAAGTGTTGTCCGTGTGTGCATACGATCGCCGCAGGCGCAGGTCGGCAGCACATTCACACATACATTCAGCAACTTTGTACAAAGTCACAATTGATGAAAAAGTTGAAAACATCTGGAAACACCAAACCGAGCCAAAGGCCACAGTGACAAACAGACAACAAAAAATAAAACAGATGAACAAGGAAGGAAGACGATAAAAAAAAATAGCACAAACGACAAAAAAGCTCCAAACGCAAAGAGAGTGGGGTCCTCGGAGCGACACACAGATAATCACATCCCTACAGTCAGGAGCGTAGGACACCAAGATGTGGGTGAATCACAACCAGCTTTTATTTCCTTGAAAAAATAAACATTTTTCTGTTTTCACTTTCATCTGATACAAAAACTGATAAATAGAAGAGAAGAGCAGCTGACAGAAGACTCCAGCATCAGAGACAGACAGAGTCCTAACAGTTCTCAGATACAAGCATGTGTACAATACCAGGATGGGTGCGGAGCGCACCCCTAGCAGCATGTGACCCCATCGGGGACTACTCTAGCATCATACACACACACTAAGTGCCTGACAGCAGGAACAGTCCATGTCCACTACAATATACAGTATATACAGCTGAGGGCTACCGCCGTGCAGCCAGCAGAGAACTCCTCAGCATCCGCCATAGTCCTATGTGCAGCAGCTGGAGCTGTCCACCATGGAGGTGCTGAACTCCCTTCATCTCCGAGCTCCCATATATACATCACATAGATAACAGATGCCATGCAGGGAACAGCCGAGCCACAAGCCAGACTAGATCCAAGAGCTGACAATCCTGCAGGAGATAAGCCACATCTCCAAGGAGTAGAGTAAATCCGGGTCATGGCCACCCGGCTCCTTTACAGGGTGCTGAAGGACAGTCCCATGGAGTAAAAGCCAAGTCCCTTGAGTTTCTCCTCAGTCCTGCTCTTCTGCTTCAGGTGCACCTTGCCATGTCTCTTTTTCTCGTCACTCCTGGCAAACCTCCTGCCGCACAAGTCACAGGAGAAGGGCTTCTCCCCGGTGTGGGTCCTGATGTGCGTGGTCAGGTGGTCACTGCGGCTGAAGTTCCGCAGGCAGATCCTGCACTGGAAGGGCTTGTGGCCAGTGTGGATCCTCAGGTGCCGGTTGAGCTCATCGGACCTGGCAAAGCTCCTGATGCAGCTCTCCACCGGGCAGGCGAAGGCTTTCTCATGGGGTTTGGGGCGAAAACACTTGGCTGGAAACTTGTTCCTGCGGTATTTCCTTCTGGGTTCTGCCAGGGGGATCCCAGCACTGACTGGGGTGATGGTGTCAGCTGTTGGGGAGAGACCCAGAAAATCAGTAGAGATGATTGGAGGAGATTGGTGCTGAGGACTTTCCTCTTGGTGCATCAGCCCTGGCACTGAGATTGGTTGGCTCAGCTGGTACTTGGCATCTGGTAAGAGCTGAGGCTTTAAGTCAATCTGAGTCTCAGTGAAGTCATAGGTGTCAGATTGAGACGTGAAGTCCATGTTGTACAGGGCAGACTCCTCCTCAGGCAGCTGTGAATGGCAGCAGGCTGGCATCATGTTTTCCACTTTAGATTCCCAGGGGTGAAACACAGGAGGAGAGCTGCCGGGGGGCAGGAAGCCATCTGTGGGGTAGGAGGATTGTCCAAAGTTCTGAGGGGCCTGTGAGTCCCATGGGGCACTGAAGGAATCCAATGGTGGGGAGATGGGGGACAAGTCCATGTCATGCTTGTTGGGGAGAACTTTGGAGTCAAAGAAGCATTGGTTGGAGCAGGAGCTGCCCAGGTTGGGTGAGCTGGGCACCTGGTGGAGGTCCTCAGTGCTGCTGAAGGCAGAGTACAGCTGGCCACCATAGCCCTGCTGCACCGAGATGTTCAGATTGGGCTGACTGCCGGAATAAAGGTCCATGTGGTTCTGGATGGTCTCAGAAACCGAGTACAGCGACTCCTGCCGGTGCAAGCGAGGGGGTGCAGAGAAAGGAGACAGTCCTAGGATCCCAGACATGATGTTAAACAAGGCTTCTGGGTCATGGCTGTGCTCGGGGACCGACTCTATGAAGAAGCTCCCGGAGTAGTTCAGAGGGAGGGGTGGGGAGGGCTGGCTGCTCAGGTACAAGTAGTCAGGGGCTTCCTCCTCTGAAGGGCTGCCATAGACACCTGAGGGGAACAGAAAGAGGGGTGAGGTCAGTGCCAGAACATCCCATCACAAGCATTTACAACCATTGCACCCCAACTACCATGTATTACCGCACCCATCCACCAACCATGGCAGTCATCAACCATGGCTCCTCAAATCTTCAGCCATAGCACCTCCATCCCCAACCATTGCTCCCCCATCCATCTACCCCAATCCACAAACCATTGCCCCCCCATCCACCAGACATTGCCTCCTCATCCATCTACCATTGTAGTCATTGACCATTGCTCCCCCATCCCCAACTATTGCTCCCCCATCCATCTACCCCCATCCACCAACCATTACCCCCATCCACCGGACATTGCCTCCTCATCCATCTACCATTGTAGTCATCGACCATTGCTCCCCTAATCTTCAGCCATAGCACCTCCATCCCCAACCATTGCTCCCCCATCCATCTACCCCCATCCACCAACCATTACCCCCATCCACCAGACATTGCCTCCTCATTCATCTACCATTGTAGTCATTGACCAATGCTCCCCTAATCTTCAGTCATTGCACCTCCATCCCCAACTATTGCTCCCTCATCCACCAACCATTGAACCTTCATCCATCTAACATTGTTCCCCAATCCAACAATCATTGCACCCCCATGCACCAACCATTGCACCCTCATTAATTGCACCCCCATCCACCAATCATTGCTCCCCAATCCAACAACCATTGTACCCCCATCCATCTACAATTGCACCCCCCATCCATCTACCATTGCACCATCCACCAGCCATTACCCCCATTCATTTACCATTGCTCCCCCATGCACCAGCCATTACCCCCATTCATTTACCATTGCTCCCCCATGCACCAGCCATTACCCCCATTCATTTACCATTGCTCCCCCATGCACCAGCCATTACCCCCATTCATTTACCATTGCTCCCCCATGCACCAGCCATTACCCCCATTCATTTACCATTGCTCCCCCATGCACCAGCCATTGCACCCCATTCATTTACCATTGCTCCCCCATGCACCAGCCATTACCCCCATTCATTTACCATTGCACCATCCACCAGCCATTACCCCCATTCATTTACCATTGCTCCCCCATGCACCAGCCATTACCCCCATTCATTTACCATTGCTCCCCCATGCACCAGCCATTACCCCCATTCATTTACCATTGCACCATCCACCAGCCATTGCCCCCATTCATTTACCATTGCACCATCCACCAGCCATTGCCCCCATTCATTTACCATTGCTCCCCCATGCACCAGCCATTACCCCCATTCATTTACCATTGCTCCCCCATGCACCAGCCATTGCACCCCATTCATTTACCATTGCTCCCCCATGCACCAGCCATTACCCCCATTCATTTACCATTGCACCATCCACCAGCCATTACCCCCATTCATTTACCATTGCTCCCCCATGCACCAGCCATTGCACCCCATTTGAGCCCCCTTATGCTCCCTTCACATGTTGCATCCGTGCTGTAATCCCTTGTACAGGGATCTGCAGCAGCCTCAGTGGATCTCCTGCCTGATCCTCCCCCAGCTGCTGCTTTCTCATGGTCCCCCCATATCTGCACATGATGCGTTCTCCCCCGCAGCTGTATACAGAGGTATCCCCTTACCTCCAGTGTAGTGGGGGGCTGCTGGCTGCTCCGGGCTCTGCTCCCCTTCCTCCTTCAGGTCACAGTCCTCGGGGTATTTGGGGTAGATGGAGTCCTGGCAGGAGGGGTCCATGATGCAGATCTGCATGTAGGGCAGCGGTGTGCCGGGCTGCTGCTGCTGCTGCTGGAGGAGCTGGCTCTTGTGTCCATGCTCAGCCTCGCCTCCCCCTTTTATATGCAGCAGGGGCAGCCCCTGATCTTCCGCTGCCTGGGATCTCTCCATTTCAGGAGTCTCCAGTGATGCTGCTGTGACGTATATGCCCATATATGGACTCAGGATGTAGGATGGGGACTCCCAAAAAGGAGATCTCTCCTGGCTGAGCCGCCCCCCGCCCCCCGGCCGCTGCTGCTGCTGCTGCTGCTTCTTGTTGTGATGTTTTTTTCTTCTTTTAATAAAACCTGTGCAGGAAAGTTGTGAAATCCCAACACTTCAGGAGCAAAGCTGGGGGGAAGGAAAGGTAAGGGTGCTGGGGGGAAGGAAAGGTAAGGGTGCTGGGGGGAAGGAAAAGGGGGCTGGGGTGGGGTGCAGAGGCATGGGTGCTGAGGGGAAGGAAAAGGGGGCTGGGGTGGGGTGCAGAGGTATGGGTGCTGGGGGAAGGAAAGGTAAGGGTGCTGGGGGGAAGGAAAGGTAAGGGTGCTGGGGGGAAGGAAAAGGGGGCTGGGGTGCAGAGATATAGGTGCTGAGGGGAAGGAAAAGGGGGCTGGGGTGGGGTGCAGACGTATGGGTGCTGGGGGAAGGAAAAGGGGGCTGGGGTGGGGGGCAGAGGTATGGGTGCTGGGGGAAGGAAAAGGGGGCTGGGGTGGGGGGCAGAGGTATGGGTGCTGGGGGAAGGAAAGGTAAGGGTGCTGGGGGAAGGAAAGGTAAGGGTGCTGGGGGGAAGGAAAGGTAAGGGTGCTGAGGGGAATGAAAAGGGGGCTGGGGTGCAGAGATATAGGTGCTGAGGGGAAGGAAAAGGGGGCTGGGGTGGGGTGCAGACGTATGGGTGCTGGGGGAAGGAAAAGGGGGCTGGGGTGGGGGGCAGAGGTATGGGTGCTGGGGGAAGGAAAAGGGGGCTGGGGTGGGGGGCAGAGGTATGGGTGCTGGGGGAAGGAAAAGGGGGCTGGGGTGGGGTGCAGAGGTATGGGTGCTGGGGGGAAGGAAAAGGGGGCTGGGGTGGGGGCAGAGGTATGGGTGCTGGGGGAAGGAAAAGGGGGCTGGGGTGGGGGGCAGAGGTATGGGTGCTGGGGGAAGGAAAAGGGGGCTGGGGTGGGGTGCAGAGGTATGGGTGCTGGGGGAAGGAAAAGGGGGCTGGGGTGGGGCGCATAGGTATGCGTGCTGGGGGAAGGAAAAGGGGGCTGGGGTGGGGTGCAGAGGTATGGGTGCTGGGGGGAAGGAAAAGGGGGCTGGGGTGGGGGGCAGAGGTATGGGTGCTGGGGGAAGGAAAAGGGGGCTGGGGTGCAGAGGTATGGGTGTTGAGGGAAGAGCAGGGGGCTGGGGTGCAGAGGTATGGGTGCTGAGGGAAGAGCAGGGGGGAGGTGTGCAGAGGCATGGGTGCTGAGGCAAGAGTAGGGGGCTGGGGTGGGGTGCAGAGGTATGGGTGCTGGGGGAAGGAAAATGGGGCTGGGGTGCAGAGGTATGGGTACTGGTGGTGGGGCAAGGAAAAGGGGCTGGGGTGCAGAGATATGGGTGCTGAGGGAAGAGTAGGGGGGAGGTGTGCAGAGGCATGGGTGCTGAGGGAAGTGCAGGGGGCTGGAGGGCTGAGGTATGCGTGCTGGGGGAAGAGCAGGGGACTGGGGTGGGGTGCATAGGTATGGGTGCTGAGGGAAGAACAGGGGGCTGGAGTGGGGTGCAGAGGCATGGGTGCTGAGGAAAAAGCATGAGGCTGGGGTGGGGTGCAGAGGTATGGGTGCTGGGGGGAGAGAACAGGAGGCTGGGGTGCAAATTTATGGGTGCTGAGGGAAGAGCAGGGGGCTGGGGTGCAGAGGCATGGGTGCTGAGGGAAGAGCAGGAAGCTGGGGTGCAGAGGGATGGGTGCTGAGGGAAGAACAGGGGGCTGGGGAGCAGTGCAGAGGTATGGGTGCTGAGGAAAGAGCAGGGGACTGGAGTGCTGAGGTGTGGGTGCTGGGGCAATGGAACAGGGGGCTGGGGTGGGGTGCAGAGGTATGGGTGCTGGGGGAAGAGCAGGGGGCTAGGGTGGGGTGCAGAGGCATGGGTGCTGAGGAAAGAGCATGGGGCTGGTGTGCAGAGGTAAGGGTGCTGTAGGGTGGGAACAGGGGGCTGGGGTGGGGTGCAGAGGTATGGGTGCTGGGGGAAGAGCAGGGGGCTAGGGTGGGGTGCAGAGGCATGGGTGCTGAGGAAAGAGCATGGGGCTGGTGTGCAGAGGTAAGGGTGCTGTAGGGTGGGAACAGGGGTCTGGGGTGGGGTGCAGAGGTATGGGTGCTGGTGGAAGCAATAAAGGGCTGGGTGCTTGGGAAATGAACAGAGGTCTAGGGTGGTTGCAGAGTTATGGGTGCTGGGAGAAGGATCAGGGGACTGGGGTGCAGAGGTATGGGTGCTGGGCTGTTTGTTTCTAATGGTTTGTGATGGTCTGTATACCCCTCCCCAGACCAGTGCTCAAATCCTACACCACCTGCTGCTGCCTCCAGGTGGTGAGCGCAGGTACTGCAGCCAATCTGCTATAGTCACATATTAGGATAGGTGGAGAATGAAGGTGATATGTGACCTCTCGCTCTGCTCTCTCCTGGGGCCGCCATGTGGACAATAATGACTTCTTGCTCTCAACTATATTTGGTCCTGACCATCACAGGGTCCAGTATCCTCTGCTGCCCCCTAGTGGCCAGGACTGGAATGTCTGTTCGGTGTCCGTCCATTGTCTATGATGATTGTCTATTGTTTTTATATAATGGGTGCAGCCTTTGCAGCTATTCAGGGGTCCAGGAGGTCAGGGGGCCACATCCACCTCCAAAGCCGGAGGAATTGTGCATTATGAGGAGCTGTTGGACTGCAATGGGTTCATCTACTCCTCTTACACAGAGGCCTCTTCTGTCTGTGTCCGCTCATGTATTACCAGTCTATATAGCTCCAACATATTCCGCGGTGCTGCACACAGTATGTGGCCCTAACATTGGGGCATGGGTTGCCCTCTTCCCCACTGGGGACTGGGCTAGGGTCGGGTACCAAAGGGGTCGCCTACAGGGTGGCATTTACAGGATGGCCTCACAACTGGGGCCCCAATCCACTAGTTTAGGACCTGGGTGGGGGGAGGAGCGGCCACCAGGGGGAGTTAGAAGCCACACACAGTAATTCGGAGAGTTCTCCAGCAGGAGTGACAGTGAACGGACGTGTTTCCCGGTAGCTCCTGTGGGACATAGGAGTTTAACGGTCGCTGTGGAGGATACCGTGTCAGTTCCCCCGGGACCAGCGCTGTTCAGGGTGCAGCACCCTAGGGTGGTTCAATTCCACGTTGCATTACCAGACTCTGCCAGACGGAGAGGTTCCATGCTTCTCTGACCACACACGTTTCCAGAGCCAAGTAGATCCGGGATCAACCGGAGTCCATCACGGCAGTGACCAGTACTACTGGACTG
Organism: Anomaloglossus baeobatrachus; assembly: GCF_048569485.1. Taxonomy (NCBI): domain Eukaryota; kingdom Metazoa; phylum Chordata; class Amphibia; order Anura; family Aromobatidae; genus Anomaloglossus; species Anomaloglossus baeobatrachus. The sequence continues at coordinate 17,616,663 of NC_134353.1, forward strand.
ATGACTTAAACTGTGAGTAAACTACGCCTTGAACCCGCAGAGACTGTGTCAGCTTATCCTTACCGGCGTCGCCGCTTCCAAGGGACTGCCAACCCCGTCATCCACCCGGGGCCCGCTCCGCCTGTGGGGAGCGACACCATCCCGGCTGCTGTAACACCTGCCCCAGTGAGGATCCAAGCAGCGGCGGCTACCCCCTGGCCGCACACCACAGGTGGCGTCACGACAAACTTTCCCTAATCACCACGCTTTCCCAACCATTTACTGCACGCCTCGGGGCAACGGAAGCGGTCATGGCCACCCATGAAAACGCCTGACCCAACCCTCAACAGCCCGGCAACGAGTAGGTTAACCACCTGCCCCGTGGGGCGCTGCATTTGGCGTCACGAGCCCATCAAATCGGCTACTGTATGCCTTATGGACTATCTAGTTCTGGACTGTTTATTTGAAAAATTACACCTCAGGGGCCATTAGAAGACAACAAGTGACCAGAGTGTGCCCGCCCTTCGTGGGTTGGCAGGAAAAAGTGGTGCAAAAGTCTAAGCCCGTCCCTTCCCATGTTGCTGGAGGAGAAACAAAACTGATAAAGAATGTGGGCGGAACCAACTCTCTTGGAGACTGGAAAAGAAGGGAGAGTTAAGGGAGTCGAGAGTTGGAAGAGCACGAGAAAGTACATACCAGGCCCATCGGAGGTGTTGGGTGTCAGTCACGGCATACCCTGCCCGTCAAGGGGGCACACCGGTGCGCCCAATCTTTTAGCGTGCTCGGGAAATGGAGGAAGAAGTACAGCGGGTGACTCAGGAACTTCAGCGAGCGCAGCTGGGCGTCATCTGTGACTAGAGGGCGTCCATGCTGAGGATGGTGGGGGCCATGCAGGCCTATGAGGAACAGTTACTTTGGCGCCCTGGCCTAGCCAGGTCATCACAGATAACATACAAACACCCCACCCCCATTAGACAGGGACACCAGCCAAACACAAAACCCTTGTTGCCTCTCTCCAGGGTCTGAAGTCCACACCAGGTGGGGCGGAGCTAAGCGGTTGGCTCCACCCACCGAGGAATTCACCGTCCTGGATGTGGGAAAAGTGACAGTTGAGAGTTGAGTAGTGAAGTGAGAGGAATGAGCACTTGGGTGTCTGGGTTTGCGGCCCAGGCACTGACAGCAAGGTTGGCAGACGATGGTGGCCGTCTGCAGGAGTGGTGGAGCAACGCGAAACCGTAGGACCGGGGACGGGCGACGGCCCGCCGGTACCGACCGGGGAGCGAAGTGAAGCCAGCACACACAGGCAGGGCCATCGGACCCCGACCAGGCTTGGAGCCGCCGACAATAGTCAGATCCGAATGTGACTGGAACCCCAGGGGTTTCACAACAGCAAAAGTCCCGATTGAAGGCAACCGCCCACACCGTGAGGGTATACAGCTACCACCTAAGGCTAGAGACCCAAGGGCCAGCGCCTGCGGGCAAACGGGCTCCTCCGGTACCCATACACCGGGGAGCAGACTACCGTTGGGAATCCATAGTAGTCAGAAGAACATCAAGGTGCAGGGAAAGACAGCCGCCATCACCTGTCCGGGGAGGGACACTGCAGCCGGCTGCGGGACCCGTCCATCCAGCCGTTTGGTCTACCGAGGACTTTGTACCTTTCTTGCTGAGTGAGTACACCCGTGCCATCCGGCACCGCGCCGCGCTGTCCCTGCAACCCTGCACCTCACCGACCCTGCCTCCCCGTCACATCACCGGGCCCCGGGACCACTGACCCCTACCCACAGAGGGGGAAAACAACATCCCAGCTGCTCCCTACCATCGCTCCCGGGATCCCCGTCACCAGCAACGGTGGTGCCCATCTTCACCACGACCCGTGGGTGGCGTCACGGACTAAATCCCCCAAACCAACCACCCCTTTCACTCATGGGCGAGGAGCGCCGCTCGAGTCCCCGGATCCGGCCCACCGCTTGAGCCACCGAGCAGCCATCGCAGCAGCGCCGGACCCGAGCGTTAGCGAGAGCGCAGCAGCAACGGCGTCCTCCCCGCCCGCGACACTACCACCAATCCTGGATGAGAAGAAGTCGGAAGACAGGTCTGCGGTGGAGGAGGCCGAGACCCCAGTCGCCATTGCAACCGGTGACACCCTCCAGGATCCCTCACACCACCAGCCATCCCCCACTGAAGACCCGGCAGCTGCGATTGAGGTTGCTGGGAACCTCAGAGCCACCTCACCGGTTACAGAAGACCCGGCGACCACCCCCGAGGCTGCTGAAAACCCAGTGACAGTCCCCCAGGTTGCTGAAGTACCGATGACCGTTCTCCTGGTCACGGAAGAATCGGCGACTGTTCCCCAGCTCACAGAGGATCCGGTGACCAGTTCCCAGGCAGCTGCAGACCCGTCTGAGACTAACCAAGCCCAGGGAGCTGAGGCGTGCACCGTGGCGCCAGAAGAACCCCTACCCAGTCTGGTATGGGAAAAGGGACAGGTTCAGCTAAGCTGAGAGGCCACTGTGAATCGGGCAGCTTGCCACTACACCATTGCCCAGCTGTATGTGGAGGAGCAGCAGCGACGGGAGCAAAAGCGGGCAGTTGAGACCCGAAACCTGGCAGCTAAGCAGCGGGCCCGACAGTTCCATCCATCTGAGTGGGGTCCGCTGCACAGAGGTACTGTGACTCGGTGTGATATTGAGCGGGGGTGGGGGTTCATTTCGGAGTCGGGGCTGAGCAAGGAAGTGTTTGTGTCCCGGCGTGATGTTGAATCCCACCTCCAGCGGGGCCATCCAGGCCGGGATCTCTACCCGGGAGACCGGGTTGTGTATACACGGCACAGGGGAGAGCGGGGCTGGTATGCCCTGGATGTGGGACTTTGTTGGGAGGAGGAGGCCGAAACCGGAGCAGGGCACACTCTTGTTAGGCGTCCAGAGCCAGTCCCCGCTTCCCAATCATCACCTCGTGTACTCCGTATACAAGATAAATATACCCAAACTGATGGGGAGGATTCCTGTAGATCGGCTGGTCAGGAGCCAACCAGTCCCCAGTGAAATAGTGGGGTTTTTTTCTTCCCATTTGCTAAGTTGACCTGATCCTGGTTTAAATGAACATTTGTGCCTCAGCACTGCGGGTGGCCAGGACTCCTTTTTGTATATAGTTGAACCAGTTGTGCACCCTACCAGAATTAGGGTGACAAAGAACTTTGCTCTGAACAGAAGATGTTTAATAATAGTGAGCGGTACACTGACGAGTGTGCATTGGGACTCCGCCATATTTTTTACTGCCTTATCAAGTTACAGTGAAGATGTTTTACCTGTTTTATATTTGCACAGTTTTTATAATGTAAAAAGATTTATATTAACTATTGCTGGTTACAAATGTTTTGATGACCTGTGACTAGTATTGTTGAACATGTTTGAAACGTATTGCTGCCTTCCCATAATGGGAAGAATGTTCACCTGTTAACCTGTTGCATACATGCATATAAAAATTGCGGTGTTAACTGTGTTTTGTTGCAGCCCAGGAGTGCTGCCATTTGCCATGTGGGAATGTGGCGCCCCTTAGGCTCTGGTCGCCACAGGGTACTGCACTCCACTTAGGTTGTAGTACTGATCATGGATCTAGGGAAGGTCAGTGTCCGTTTCATCATGCGCAACCACATACACACATGGTTGCCCACTTCCCCACAGGGACTGGGCTAGGGTCAGGTACCAAAGGGTTCGACTACAGTGTGGCATTTAGAGGATGTCCTCACAACTGGGACCCCAATCCACTAGCTTAGGACCTGGGTGGGGGGAGGAGCGACCACCAGGGGGAATTAGAAGCTACACACAGTAATTCAGAGACTTCTCCAGCAGGAGTGACAGTGAGCAGACATGTTTCCTGGTAGCTCCTGTGGGACATAGGAGTTTAATGGTCGCTGTGGAGGATACCTTGTCAGTTCCCCCAGGACCATCGCAGTTCAGGGTGCAGCACCCTAGGGTGGTGCAATTCCACGTCACCGGACGGAGAAGTTCCATGCTTCTCTGACCACACGTTTCCAGAGCCAAGAGGTACCAGGATTCCAGGGCCTAGATCACGGTCAGACTCAAGGGAATCCACGCTACTGGCATAGGGAACAGTACTCTACCTAGTACAGAAGGGACTTTAAGTGCTTCAAGCCACAGGGACTAAGACTACTGTGTCGCCAGGGGTTAAGGGGATACCCAGAACCGGGCCAAGGGGTTGCTTCTGGAAAGGGGATCACGGTGTCGTGGCCCGGTCCGTGCTCCCTGGTTCCACAATAAAAAGGGGGGTTATGTTCGTGACGCCACCCGTGGAATGTGATCAGAGATGACCACCGCTGCTGCAGAACCTCCGGGGTGATGGAAGGCAGCTTGAGATGGGACGGCTCCCCACGGGTAGAGCCTTTTCCCCGGGGCAGTGTGTTAGTCTATGGGGGGAGTGCAGGACACGAGCACAATAAACAGGCAGACTCACGGTTTTGCAGTTTCTTTGTCCTTTACTGTAGATGGCATTCAGCAGAGTACTGTCCACGGAGTCTGTGAGGGGTTCAGGGCTTCTCCCACCCAGCCGGGCCGTTTTGGCTTCCTTGCCTGCACTGTGTGTCTGTGGCCCTGCGGCTGTGTGAACTATGCAGCTGGCTCTGCTTCTGCTCTGCTCCTAGGTACCGACCTGACAGGCAACTCGAGTCCTTCCTAGTATGTTCCTGAACTCTCCTATGTTGCTTGTGTCTGTGGTACAGGTGAAAGATCTGGAATCTTCACTTCTCTGGTGGTAACTGTGCAGCATGTAACCTGCAGTCTCGGATCCAGCATCCGTTCTGTGTGCTCCACTGGGGATGAGCTCAGCAATGCTCTGCCTCCCAGGAATGTTCTCTGTGTAATCTGTCTCCTTTCCTCAGACCCTCAGCTAGGCCTGGAATTGGTCAGTGGATCCTGAGGTGAGCTAAAGCCAGCTTCCAACCTGCAGAGATCTTGTCTCCTCAGTGCTCTGCACTGAACTTCCAAACTGAAACTACTTCTGACCATTTCCTCCCCCCCAGCAGAATATACAGGGAAGCAGCTTGGTCTCCCCCTTCTGGCCAGGAGGTCTTGGTGTTGTGTGTGGGGAGTTAACCCTTTGTGTTGTTACTGTGGCAACCCTGGGGTGTCACATTCCCCCTTAGTGAAGAACAGTACTCCGGGACTGTGAAACAAACAAACAAGTTATCACAACAATTGTATATATACAGAGTCTCAAAAGGAAAAAATACAAAAACCTTAAAGCTCAAAAAGAGTCCCAAATGTTCAAAAATATATAAGTGTTCATACAGTATAGTCTCTGTAGGTACTGGGCTTTTGGTCTTAACGTTGCAATTAAATAAACATTTCAATCAACAAACACTTATTAAAGGTGTCTCTACTCTGGTCATAAGTGCAGTAGGCCTCACGGCCCTCGGGCCACCAACAATGTGATCAAGTTGTAACTCTCCGTGCTGCCACCTTACACCACTCTTCTCTCACCTTTTCTGTACACTAAACTGTTACGGTTTTTCATATAAACATTATAACATATGTACATTTTATATGCAATTTCACATTAGTCTTTATATCTTGCTGGTATCTGACCCTGAGTACTACGCTGTGACCTGCGTACTGCTGGTGTACTGGGTGTACTTAGCATAATGGTGTGGGTGGAAGTGTACCTATTTGGTGTTTCTGGTACTTGTGTGGAAGGTGGACTGACTGTAGGACTGGCAAGCTCACTGGGACCAGGAATCTGTTCTTCCTCTACGGTTTCAACTTCCAGTTCTCCTTGTCTTGAGACTTCTTGTGGTATGGGTTCTGATTGTGGTTCCACCACTTGAGGGAAGGCGATCATTGGGACTACTACTGCTCCATAGTAATTTGGCCATGTTTTTGGAAAATCTCCTAAGACTGTATGGAATACATCTTCTTCCTCCTTGACAGGTTGTACCTGTATGGGTAAGGTGACTTTTGGTGTCTTCAGGGTTTCAGGACACGGTTTGAGTTGATCTCTTGACACGACAGCTGATGTCCTCCCTTCATCCTTACTGATGAGACACACTTTGGGATTATCCATACTGGATGGTAAGACTGTATATGGGGTGGTTTCCCACTGATTATCCAATTTGTTTGTGCGCCGTTTCCTCTTGAGAACTTGGGCACCAGGTTGCAATGGGGTTGCTAGAGCATGCTGGTTGAAGGTTCTCTCCTGTCTTCCCCTAGCTTGTTGGAGACTTTTCTCTACGCACTCTTGTACTTGGCGATACTGCTGCTGACGTAGGGTATCCCAATTGGATTCTTGAACTTCTGCATCTGGCTTCAGAATTCCCATATCTAGATCAATTGGCAGTTTACCGGGCCTTGCACGCATGAGGTAAGCGGGGGTGCAGTTTGTAGAACTCACCGGGACATGATTGTACAAGTCCACCAAGTCTGGCAATTTCTCTGGCCATTGATTTCTTTCTGACTCTGGTAAGGTCTTCAACAGGTCAATCACAATATGGTTCATCTTCTCACATAAGCCATTTGTTTGGGGGTGGTATGCTGTTGTGCGGATCTTTTTACAGCCATACATGTTGCAGAATTCTTGGAAGATCTGTGATTCGAAAGCTGGACCTTGATCTGCAAGGACTTGTTCTGGGTAACCATGGGGTCTGCAAAAGTACGTCTGGAATGCTTTAGCTGCTGTTCTAGCTGTAAGGTCTTTCACGGGTACCACCACTAAGAAGCGTGAGTAATGGTCCACGATGGTTAAGGCATAGACATAGCCGGACCGGCTTGGTGACAACTTGACGTGGTCTAATGCGACTAGCTCGAGTGGTTGCTTGGTTACTATGGACTGGAGTGGAGCTCTCTGGTTCTGTTGATCCTTTCTTCTGAGGTTGCATGGTCCGCATTTTCTACACCAATCTTCAATTGATTTTCTCATGCCAACCCAGTAGAATCTTTCTCTTAAGAGCACTTCCAACTTTTTCCAACCAAAATGACCAGCACCGTCGTGGTAAGCTTCCAGAACCATCTTGACGTCTCTCTTGGGCACGATGATCTGCCAGACCAACTCATGTGTTTTTGGATTGGTGTGCCTTCTACAGAGCTTCCCTTGGTACAGGAACAATTTACCTCTCTCTTTCCAGAGATGTTGTGTCTCAGCTGGGGCATTCTGATTAGGGTATGCACCTTGTTGTGTAAGCAGTTCTTTCACTAGCTTCACAGCTGGATCACTGTCTTGTGTGTCAGCCCATCCGTGGTGTGCTAATGGGTTGAGAGTTGCCTGCTGTTGTTTTTGGTAGACACTTGGTTGATACTGTCCCACCTTAGGACGGTGAAAGGCCGGTAACTCAATTTCTTCCAGTCCCTCCGGTTCCTCTTCCACGTCCCCCGAGTGTGGCATCCGGGATAAAGCATCTGCATTCCCATTCTTGTGGCCTGCCCTGTACTTGATGACAAAGTTGTAGTTTGACAGTCGGGCTATCCATCGCTGTTCCAGCGCACCTAGTTTTGCAGAGTCCAGGTGGGTCAACGGATTGTTGTCAGTAAAGATGGTAAATTCTGCAGCTGCCAGGTAGTGTTTGAAACGCTCGGTTACAGCCCAAACTACTGCCAGTAGTTCTAACTTGAAGGAGCTGTAATTCTCTGGGTTTCTTTCTGTAGGCCGGAGCTTCCTGCTTGCAAAAGCAATAACTTTCTCTTTGCCTTCCTGCTTTTGAGACAATACTGCTCCCAGTCCTACGTTGCTGGCATCCGTGTACAAAATGAAGGGTTGATGGTAATCTGGATATGCCAGGATCTCTTCTCCTGTCAGTGCCCACTTCAACTTCTTAAAGGACTGTTCTCTCTCATCACTCCACTGGAAAGGAGGATTTCGGGCTGCAGACTTCTTTGACTGTCCTACCAGGATGTCTTGTAGGGGAGCTGCTAGCTTCGTGAACCCTTTTATAAATCTTCTATAGTAGCCTACCAGTCCCAGGAATTGCCTCACCTCTTTCACGCTGGTGGGTCTCGGCCAATCTCTGATCACGGTAACTTTTTCAGGATCTGGTGCTACCCCTTCTGAGCTCACGACATGTCCCAGGTACTGTACCCTTGGCTTTAGAAGGTGACACTTGGATGGCTTGATTTTCATGCCGTATCCGGATAAGGCTTCAAACACTTCTGCCAGGTCTTGTAGATGCTGTTCATAGGTCTTGGAGTAGACTATGACGTCATCCAGGTACAGGAGGACAGTTTCAAAGTTCTTATGTCCTAGGCAGCACTCCATCAGTCGCTGGAAGGTTCCAGGTGCGTTGCAGAGTCCAAACGGCATACAATTGAACTCACAGAGGCCCATCGGCGTGGTGAACGCTGTCTTCTCCTTGTCAGCCTCTGCCACAGGAACTTGCCAATACCCACTAGTCAGATCTAGGGTGGAAAAGTAAGTAGCGGATTTTAATGCAGCCAATGACTCTTCTATCCTAGGTAATGGGTATGCATCCTTGTGTGTAATGCGGTTGATCCGTCTGTAGTCTACACACATCCTCATGGTCCCATCTTTTTTCTTAACTAGCACTAGTGGGGCTGCCCAGGGGCTACAACTGTCTCTTATTACCCCTGCTTCTTTCATTTCTTTGAGCATGTCTTTGGCGCATTGGTAGTGAGCCGGTGGTACTGGTCTATACCTCTCCTTTATTGGTGGATGGTTACCAGTGGGTATAGTGTGCTCTACCCCTTTGATCTGCCCAAAGTCTAATGGGTGTTTGCTGAATATTTGTTCATATTCTTTCACTACCCTGTATACTCCATGCTTTTGATGGGAGGGTGTAGAATTGGTACCTACATGTAGCTTTTGGCACCAATCCTCCAGCTTTCCCTCTGAGCCATTGTCCTCCGCCTGATTTGACGGCTTCAAGGGCTCAACGGTGGTGATGGCGTTGTTATCAACCGTATATAGCTTAGCCATGGTAGCATACTTAGGTAGGGTGACCTCATCTTCCCCACAATTTAGAAGGCGTATTGGCACTCTCCCCCTGTGTACCTCAACTATTCCTCTGGCCGTCAGTACAGTGGGCCTACTGTCTGAGTACACGGGTTCTACCAGGGCCTGATAGTCTCGCCCTCTGATGCCTATTGCGGCTCTACACCAGACCAGCATTTCTGTTTTGGGAGGAATTACAATAGGTATTGGGTCACTTACCCTTGCACTGCCAATTTCACCTCCTGACATTTCTACCTGCTGCTTCAGCATCAAGGCTTTAATTTCCTTCTGCAGGAGTCTCTGTTGCCCAGGTTTGGCAGTCTCGACGATCTGCTGCAAGACAGTAATTACCTCTGCAAAACAATTTTCAATTACATTCATTCCTAGCAGCATAGTTGGTTCACGTTCTCGTCGGTCAACATCAACAATGATAATACCCTGATTCTGCAATTCTACTCTCCCAATCTTAATGGTCATTTCTCTGAAACCAACCTGTGGTACTAATTCACCATTGCTAGCCCATATATTCAATGCAACATTAGATGGACCACTGCTAACGTCTGAATCAGCCCAGTACCTCTTATAAAGGACATGCGGAATTGATGATATTTGGGAACCAGTGTCCAGCAAGGCGTTGAGCGGAATGCCATCCAGCACGATGGGGATGACTGGACGTCCCCCCACATACTTGTCGTGCCAGGGTGAAGGACCTTGAGAGTTCATTCCTGAGGAGCGGCCCGCCTCCCCAGGGGATCCCCATTTAAAGCACATTCACGGGCAAAGTGACCTGGCTCATTGCAACGGCGGCAAATGGGCTGTCCATCCGGCTGGTAGCGGTCGCTGGGTCGTCCTCTCGTCGCTTGGTATCTCCTAGGCCTCACCCATGGGACATCCTCCTTGCTGGTCGCCAGCTCAATCTTGGGTGCAGACTTGGATCCACGCAGCTCCTGGACGATTCTAGCCATGGAAGCAACAGTGTCTGTAAGGGCTTCAAGCTTTTGATGTAGAGCCTCATTAGTGATCGGCTCCAGGTGGTTAGCAACAGCCGCTGACATGGCCGATGTCACCGGCACTACTGGCTGCTGGGGTGCCACTGTAAGGTGTTGAACAGAGTCTATATCCTGCGGCTCCTCCACCTGCTGGAGGCGGATGGCTCTATCCTTTAGCTGGGCAAATGTTAGTCCTGGATCCTGGATCACCATCATGCTCAGTTGTCCCCGGTGGGAAGGGGATGAGAGTCCATCCAGGAATTGGTCTATCAGCAGCTTATCTGCTCCAGGGGCTAAGGCAGGTTCTGCTAATTTAAGTGCTCTGAGCGCCTCCTGCAAGTTTAAGGCAAAGTCTCTTGCGCTCTCTCTAGGTTTTTGCTTGCATCCAAAGAACCTCATTTTAGCCCGGCTGCCAGCAGTGGATTCAAAAGCTGCTTTTAGTCCAGCTATTATATGCTCTACAGTGTCCTTTGCATCGTCCGGCCAGGATGTAGCCTCCCGCTGGGCATTGCCAGTTAACTGTCCCATAAGCATACCAACACGCTGAGCTTCTGTCAGGGGGTACATGCTGTAGTAGATTTTTAGCTTTCCGATAAAGTCATTAAGTGTGTTGGGCTCACCTGAGTACTGCGGCAGCCACACTGCACCCGGGGTGTACGGCATCAGGAACGGCATGATAGGTGCCGCTGCACCGCCGGGTACAACAGCGTCTCCCTGCTGCGACATCTTTGTGCCCCCTTAGTTAATTTCACCAGTCTTCTTGACAGCAAGCCTGGGACACTTTTTTGCGTTTTCGTTCGGGTCGCAGCACCGAGCGCACCTCCTCTGCAAGCGGTGGGCGGAGTCTTAGTTTAGGCGCGATGTTTTCCCGCGCGTAGCAGGTAATGGCGTGATTAAAGATGGCGCCTGGAAAATTTTACCAATGATGTTTTTGGATTTTTCCAGGTATCTTTGCAAAGTTTAAAGTCCGTTCTTTGTTGCAACAATTCACACTGCAAGTCTTTTATGCGATGCAATAAGTCTTTACAGGCGCACGTCACCCGGGTTGCAGCCGGGTCCAGTCCGCATCCTGTTCGTGACGCCAAAGTTGTGTCGCCAGGGGTTAAGGGGATACCCAGAACCGGGCCAAGGGGTTGCTTCTGGAAAGGGGATCACGGTGTCGTGGCCCGGTCCGTGCTCCCTGGTTCCACAATAAAAAGGGGGGTTATGTTCGTGACGCCACCCGTGGAATGTGATCAGAGATGACCACCGCTGCTGCAGAACCTCCGGGGTGATGGAAGGCAGCTTGAGATGGGACGGCTCCCCACGGGTAGAGCCTTTTCCCCGGGGCAGTGTGTTAGTCTATGGGGGGAGTGCAGGACACGAGCACAATAAACAGGCAGACTCACGGTTTTGCAGTTTCTTTGTCCTTTACTGTAGATGGCATTCAGCAGAGTACTGTCCACGGAGTCTGTGAGGGGTTCAGGGCTTCTCCCACCCAGCCGGGCCGTTTTGGCTTCCTTGCCTGCACTGTGTGTCTGTGGCCCCGCTGCTGAGTGAACTATGCAGCTGGCTCTGCTCTGCTCTGCTCCTAGGTACCGACCTGACAGGCAACTCGAGTCCTTACTAGTATGTTCCTGAACTCTGCGTTTGTTGCTTGTGTCTGTGGTACAGGTGAAAGATCTGGAATCTTCACTTCTCTGGTGGTAACTGTGCAGCATGTAACCTGCAGTCTCGGATCCAGCATCCGTTCTGTGTGCTCCACTGGGGATGAGCTCAGCAATGCTCTGCCTCCCAGGAATGTTCTCTGTGTAATCTGTCTCCTTTCCTCAGACCCTCAGCTAGGCCTGGAATTGGTCAGTGGATCCTGAGGTGAGCTAAAGCCAGCTTCCAACCTGCAGAGATCCTGTCTCCTCAGTGCTCTGCACTGAACTTCCAAACTGAAACTACTTCTGACCATTTCCTCCCCCCCAGCAGAATATACAGGGAAGCAGCTTGGTCTCCCCCTTCTGGCCAGGAGGTCTTGGTGTTGTGTGTGGGGAGTTAACCCTTTGTGTTGTTACTGTGGCAACCCTGGGGTGTCACACTACAAAGCGCAGTGAGGAAGGGCCCACAGACTACTGGACTGGTACTGACCTCCCGTGGATCCGGGATCGACCGGAGCCCATCACGGCAATGAGCAGTACTACTGGGCTGGCGACTGAAGCTGTGAGTAAACTACACCTTGAACCCACAAAGACTGTGTTAGCTTATCCTTACCGGCATCGCTACCCTGCGCTCTGGAGCTTCCAAGGGACTGCCAACCCCGTCATCCCCTCGGGGCCCGCTTGTAACGCCTGCCTGGATCAACAGACTCAGATGGGATGGGATGTAATGGACAGACTAGAGGGAAGCCACTCACCAAGCAGGACCCCCAGAACCCTGAAACCCTTTAACCCCTATACAGGGATTTAGAATTACACAGGGCCCTGGAGATCACTACCTGTGGAAGGCTGCAGTCCGATGAGAGTAGTCGTCAGGCAGGGTCAAACCAGGAATAGCAGAACAGGGACAGAATCGGCAGACAAGGACGTAATCAGAAAACGTACCAGAGGTCAAATCCGGATCGGGCAGCGAGGTACAAAACCAGTAGGCAGGAGGGTAGTCAGGAAACAAGCAGAAGTCAGCACACAGGAATCACAAAACAGAATATGGCGGATCAGGAGCCAGGAAATCAGAACTATCTCTGGCATAGGTCAGCAGACAGGAGGGGAACTAAGAAGGGTGTGGTGTCTTCCCATTGGCTGTAGCTGAACGCTGGCAACTTCACACGCCACCCACAGTCAGCCAGTGGTACTGCAGATCCCAAGATAACCCAGCCCATTGGATGATCGGAGCCTGCGCCCACCGGTGCTGCTGGCATCGACTCCTCTCCTATCACCAGCACCATCCACGGCAGGAACACGGAGTCTCCTGGCGATTGGAGCAGAAGTCGCTGGAGCGGACTCCGGTAGTGACATAACACCACTCCGCCTGTGAGGAGCGACACCATCCTGGCTGCCATAACACCTGCCCCGGCGAGGAATTCTGCAACGGTGGCTAACCCCAGCTGCATACCACAGTTGGCATCACGACAAACTTTTCCTAATCACCCCACTTTCCCCACCATTTACTGCACGCCTTGGGGCAACGGAACCAGGCAAGGCCACCCGTGACAACGCCTTACTTGACCCTCATCGGTCCGGCAACGAGTAGGCTAACCACCTGCCCCGTGGGGCGCTGCACATGACCATGTCTTAGCTGGATGTGATGTGCCACCACCATGACACCTTGTCCTGCACAGTAGAAATGGCCGCACACTGCTGTCTCCTGAGGGGTTTGGATGCTTTTGTCAGTGAACCCCCAGAATAAATTATTAGAGGATAAAAAGGACAATTTCCCAGGCCGGATATGTCCAGGTCAGTGGGGCCTGGGGAGGGGGGCAGCCCGGGTATGTCCAGGTCAGTGGGGTCTGGAGAGGGGGCCAGCCCGGGTATGTCCAGGTCAGTTTCATCTGGGGAGGGGGCCAGTCTAGATATATCCAGTTCAGTGGGGCCTGTGGAGGAGGCCAGCCCGGATATGTCCAGGTCAGTGGGGCCTGGGGAGGGTGGGAGCCCGGGTATGTCCAGGTCAGTGGGATCTGATAAGGGAGCCAGCCCGGGTATGTCCAGGTCAGTGGGGTCTGGGAAGGGGGCCAGCCCAGGTATGTCAAGGTCAGTGGGGCCTGGGAAGGGGGCCATCCTGGATAAATGTTCAGGTCTGGGGGGGAGGCCAGCCCGGATATGTCCAGGTCAGTGGGGCCTGGGGAGAAGGCCAGCCCGAATATGTCAGTTGCAGGAGGCCAGCCTGGATATGAGGGGCTGCTGATAAGTCTTTGGCTTCGTGATCTTTTTCTGTTTCTATGGTAACAAATGTTACTGACATGCCCACCAGGGCCATGGGACACTCGGAACCAAAACTCGGAACAAAAAAACCACTAAGGGGAGGGCGTCTGTGTTCTGGGATAAGGAGTGCGTGCTGCTAGTGGACTACCTTCAAAAGGGTTCCACCATCAATGGAAGGTATTACATTGAACTTTTGTACAAATTGAAGGCAGCTCTGAAGGCCAAAAGGTGCGGTAAGCTGTCCAAAGGAATCTTGTTCCTGCAAGACAACTCCTCCGCTCACACTGCACAAGCGACCACGGCAACACTGGCAGAGCTGGGCCTCCAGCTGGTTGACCACCCACCTTATTCACCAGATCTAGCTCCCTCCGACTATCATCTGTTTCCAAACCTGAAGAAACACCTCAAGGGAATACCGATGTTAAGCCAGCTTTACACGTTGCAATTAGTTGTACAATCGCATTTGCGATGTGACACGCCCAGGTTGCATACGGGATCTTATGAGATCACACGTAGGTCGTTCATTTGCTGTCACACGTGCGTTAGTAGTCTATGTTAAATTGATCAATTTTGTGTGCGCTCCTTTAGATCATGTGTTCTGTGACGTATGCATTGGGCACCCTTTTTTTTTTTTTTTATTGACTTGCCAAGCGTGTGTAATGTGTAGGGATGCGTTTTTACTATGTCATCTGCCATTCAGCTCTGTTACATGGCTGCTAACAGCAGACACAGACAGCCATGTAGCAGAGCTGAATGGCAGATGACAGCAGACACAGACAGAGCCGCACTGTCAGAATGAAATCGGGTGAACTTCACCCGACTTCATTGTCATGCTGCGTCTCTGTCTGTGTCGCGTCCTGATTAGCGGTCACCTGTGAAGGACTCACCGGTGACCGCTAAACTCCTGAGTAACTGAATTGAGCAGCCCTCTCTCATACTCACCGATCCCCGATCTCCGGCGCTGCACGGCATTCACACTGCTCCGGCGGCTTTTACTATTTTGAAAAAGCACGCCGCCCATTAAACAATCTCGTATTCCCTGCTTTCCCCGCCCACCGGCGCCTATGATTGGTTACAGTGAGACACGCCCCCACGCTGAGTGACTGGTGTCACACTGCACCCAATCACAGAAGCCGGTGGGCGTGTCTATACTGTGCAGTGAAATAAATAATTTAATAATTAAAAAAAACGGCGTGCGCTCCCCCCCCAATTTTAATACCAGCCAGATAAAGCCACACGGCTGAAGGCTGGTATTCTCAGGATGGGGAGCTCCACGTTATGGGGAGCCCCCAGCCTAACAATATCAGCCAACAGCCGCCCAGAATTGCCGCATACATTATATGCGACAGTTCTGGGACTGTACCCGGCTCTTCCCGATTTGCCCTGGTGCGTTGGCAAATCGGGGTAATAACGAGTTAATGGCAGCCCATAGCTGCCACTAAATCCTAGATTAATCATGTCAGGCGTCTATGAGATACCCTCCATGATTAATCTGTAAGTTACAGTAAATAAACACACACCCGAAAAAATCCTTTATTAGAAATAAAAAACACAAACATATACCCTGGTTCACCACTTTAATCAGCCCCAAAAAGCCCTCCTTGTCCGGCGTAATCCAGGATGATCCAGCGTCGCTTCCAGCTCTGCTGCATGGAGGTGACCGGAGCTGCAGCAGACACAGCCGCTCCTGTCACCTCCACACAGCAACTGAAGACAGCCGCGCGATCGGCTGAGCTGTAACTGAGGTTACCCGCTGTCACTGGATCCAGCGGTGGCCGCGGGTAACCTCAGTGACAGCTCAGCTGATCGCGTGGCTGTCTTCAGTTGCTGTGTGGAGCTGACAGGAGCGGCTGTGTCTGCTGCAGCTCCGGTCACCTCCATGCAGCAGCGCTGGAAGCGACGGTGGATCATCCTGGATTCCGGCGGACATGGAGGGCTTTTTTGGGCTGATTAAAGTGGTTAACCAGGGTATATATTTGTGTTTTTTATTTCTAATACAGGATTTTTTCGGGTGTGTGTGTTTATTTACTGTAATTTACAGATTAATCATGGAAGGTATCTCATAGACGCCTGACATGATTAATCTAGGACTTATTGGCAGCTATGGGCTGCCATTAACTCCTTATTACCCCGATTTGCCAACGCACCAGGGCAAATCGGGAAGAGCCGGGTACAGTCCCAGAACTGTCGCATATAATGTATGCGGCAATTCTGGGCGGCTGCTGACTGATATTGTTAGGCTGGGGGGCTCCCCATAACGTGGAGCTCCCCATCCTGAGAATACCAGCCTTCAGCCGTGTGGCTTTATCTGGCTGGTATTAAAATTGGGGGGGACCGCACGCCGTTATTTTTAATTATTAAATTATTTATTTCACTGCACAGTATAGACACGCCTGTGACGACATGGACTCTCATGGGTTAAAGTTTCTTAAAATCCAGCCAGACAGCATGATAGATTGTCTATAGATGGGGGAGAAGTCCCTCATTGTTTTTACAAGACTCTTGTTGACTCAATGTAATTGTGTTGGCCACTGAAAGCCAAACGTATTGTTTCTCCAGACATTTCCAGTAACCATTGTATTGTAGTTGTGTATTGATAATGTAATTACCTTAGTAGCCATTGTCTAGTCGGTGACTCCCAGTTTACATGTACACCCTCAGTCTTTCTATGCACATCATTTAAATGAACATTATCAATGCAGCTTGAAATTCCTCCAATGGGAGAAGCAATCTTGTCCAACCAATCGATGAGGACGCAGTGTATCCAAGTGGAAGGTTGTGGCTATAAAAAGGACTTCTTTAAGCCACCAAGGGTTGTTGATGGATGCTGATGGATCCAGTCTAAGCTCTTTGGAGCTGACTAGAGGATCAGGATATCTTATGGCTTCAATCTAGGGACTCCGGACCCGGTTGGAGACCATATCCACAGCCTAGGGATTTTGACTCCGGCTGCCAGGATTTTATCATCAACCCAGGACTACCTAAGGAGGACACACAGGTTGGGACAGTTCAGTCACCTGTTACAGACTTTGCAGACCTCAGACAGCTTGGAACCTGTGAGACATGGACATTCTAATCCCTGGTGAGCCAGCGGAAGGGTGAAGCTCTGTTGCCTGTTACATTTGTGTGTTTTGCTGGTTATGTGTTATGTGCTGTTAATTGTTTGGGGATCCAATAAAGTCTAATTATTGTGGTTCCCTAACCCTGTGTTGTCTGAGTAGTGTTACGCCCACGGTTAAGGAGGCCGGCGTTCAGTTGGGATGAGCCCTGACCCACGCTGTCTTTCTAAAGGCGGTGGGTTTTAGTGGACGAGAGCGCCCACTGAGCCTTGTGTCTCCACAATTGGTGGCAGCGGTGGGATACTACTCAGCCTGGTTTACCCAGGGGAGCTGCAGCGGACTGGTGTTTTCGGACACCGTCCAGGGCTCAACAACCAGGCAGGCACATAAGCACACCCAGCAGGCCATAGGGGAGGCATTCAGGTTTTGGACGCTGCCATGTCCAACCCCACCAGCTCAGCCATGGGACAAGGACAAGAGAGGAGTTACGACCGCTGCAGTAAATGGATGCTGCAGGATCTGTGCCGGAGGCGAGAGATTGTCTGCTGGAGCGCTGAGACTCGGTCGGACTTGATCCGGAAATTAGTCCGTTGGGATGCCCAGAATGATGCAGAGGACGATGAGGATCCCGCCGATATTGACCCAGAGGATGTAGACTATGTGCCACATCATGGATCTAGTGACAATTGGGAATCAACTTTGTCCAAAATGGCCCAAGCCACAGCGTTGTTGGATGCATTGGGGCCTAGATCCTCAAGAGAAGAGAGGGCTTATGTTCTGGAATATGTTTATGGGATTCCAGCTGCCGTACTGCTAACACCAGCCGGTCGAGAAGGATGGTCCCGCTACCCAGCAGAAGCTCCAAAACAAAGGACTACAGACAGGGCCTGTGACTCGCCCAATCTATGGCGCTGTTATACATGTGGGCGCAATGGACATCTAGATAAAGATTGTCTCCAAAACCGAGGCCGCATGCTTGGAGCCCGTCTGCCACTCCAACCAGTCAACATATGCCGAGATGAACCAACGAGACCTGAGGAATGCTACTCCCAAGAAACACCAATAGTTGAGGAAGTGGTTTATCCAGTCCACACCCTACGGCAGGCCGGACACCGTACACCAGCCAACCTCCATCCCCACATCCAGACGGTCAAGGTCGGTGATATACAGGCTCAGGGACTTCGAGACATTGGATCTTCCACCACTCTGGTAAGCCCAGTTATTGTTTCTCCAGAAGACCCTGTACCAGATTCCCAATTATCCATCTCCCTGGCTGAGGGCCAGCGCTCAGACGTCCCTCTGGCATGTGTGCAGTTGGACCTAAAAACTGACCAGGGAGAGGTCGAGGTGGAGCTTGTGGACAACCTCCCCACACCTGGTATTTTGGGGACCAACCAGGAAGTGATCGATGTGGGGATTGTGAACAGCCTCCCCATTCCTGACATTGTGGAGACTGACCAGAGCAAGGCTGATGTGGAGCTTATGGACACCGTCCACACACCTGTTGTTTCGGGGACTAGCCAGGAGGAAGTTGAAGTGGGGTTCATAGATGGCCCCACCAAGCCTGTTGTTTCGGATACCACTCAAAGGGAAGTGAAAGTGGGGCTTGTGAATTACCTGCTCACACCAGTCATTTTGGAGAATGACCTAGGACAAGGACTAGCCAGTCAGTTTGAAGAAGCCATCACCCACCTCCAAGCCAAGCAGGACCCTGATGTGGATCTTTCTAACATCTTTTCCAGGGATGGTTTGCATTCCCGGTCTCCATCATCCACTTCTGAGCCAAGAACCGTGAGTAAGCCTAACCACACTGTGGCTATTGACTGGGGGAGGATTGATAGTGGCAGATTTGTGCAGGCCCAATTCATGGACCCCACCTTAGTGCTTGCCCACAATATGGCTGCTCAACTTGGGGGAGGTAATCAGGGGGAGGTGTATAGATGCAAGCCTCTGTTGCTGACCTCACCATTAAAAAGGACAATGCCGTCAAGAGGAGAAGGATGATCGGAAGCCTATCATGTCTGGCTAATATTAAGAAGGGGGAGGAATGTGACGACATGGACTCTCATGGGTTAAAGTTTCTTAAAATCCAGCCAGACAGCATGATAGATTGTCTATAGATGGGGGAGAAGTCCCTCATTGTTTTTACAAGACTCTTGTTGACTCAATGTAATTGTGTTGGCCACTGAAAGCCAAACGTATTGTTTCTCCAGACATTTCCAGTAACCATTGTATTGTAGTTGTGTATTGATAATGTAATTACCTTAATAGCCATTGTCTAGTCGGTGACTCCCAGTTTACATGTACACCCTCAGTCTTTCTATGCACATCATTTAAATGAACATTATCCATGCAGCTTGAAATTCCTCTAATGGGAGAAGCAATCTTGTCCAACCAATCGATGAGGACGCAGTGTATCCAAGTGGAAGGTTGTGGCTATAAAAAGGACTTCTTTAAGCCACCAGGGGTTGTTGATGGATGCTGATGGATCCAGTCTAAGCTCTTTGGAGCTGACTAGAGGATCAGGATATCTTATGGCTTCAATCTAGGGACTCCGGACCCGGTTGGAGACCATATCCACAGCCTAGGGATTTCGACTCCGGCTGCCAGGATTTTATCATCAACCCAGGACTACCTAAGGAGGACACACAGGTTGGGACAGTTCAGTCACCTGTTACAGACTTTGCAGACCTCAGACAGCTTGGAACCTGTGAGGCATGGACATTCTAAATCCCTGGTGAGCAGCGGAAGGGTGAGACTCTGTTGCCTGTTACATTTGTGTGTTTTGCTGGTTATGTGTTATGTGCCGTTAATTGTTTGGGGATCCAATAAAGTCTAATTATTGTGGTTCCCTCACCCTGTGTTGTCTGAGTAGTGTTACGCCCACGGTTAAGGAGGCCGGCGTTCAGTTGGGATGAGCCCTGAGCCACGCTGTGTTTCTAAAGGCGGTGGGTTTTAGTGGACGAGAGCGCCCACTGAGCCCCGTGTCTCCACAACGCCCACCGGCTGCTGTGATTGGGTGCAGTGTGACACCTGTCACTCAGCGTGGGGGCATGTCTCACTGTAACCAATCATAGGCGCCGGTGGGCGGGGAAAGCAGGGAATACGAGATTGTTTAATGGGTGGCCGGCTTTTTCAAAACAGTAAAAGCCGCCGGAGCAGTGTGAACGCCGTGCAGCGCCGGGGATCGGGGATCGGTGAGTATGAGAGAGGGGGATAGACTGACATGGACAGAGAGTGAGGGACAGAGATAGTGACCGACTGACAGAGATTAGTGAATGACAGACATTGTGAGGCGCTTCAGAACGCAGCTTTTCAGCTGCGCTCTGAAGCGGACCTTTTTTAAGCTGCGGTGCAGAGTGCACACCTGCGCACATAGCCTCAGACACCAAAATCGTATGAGGGATGTCACACGTTTCAATTGACTAGGTTCGTGCAACAAAACGCTCAATTCTTGACAAAGATACGATGTGTATGCGATCAACGGCTTTGCGTTCAATCCTGATCGCACGTAGATGTCACACGCAGATACCTCACAAACGATGCCGGATGTGCGTCACTTACAACTTGACCCCAACGACGGATTGTGAGATATATTGAAGCGTGTGTTGGGGGCTTAAGAAGTGTGTTGTCATCAGTGGAGAGTATGTGGAGTAAATGTAAAGTTTCATCATGCTATCTCGTTTCTTTCTAGGTAAAGGCAAAGACTTATCAGCAGCCCTTCGTATGTCCAGGTCAGTGGACCCTGGGATGGGGACCAGCCTGTATATATCCAGGTCAGTGGGGCCTGGAGAGGGGGCCAGCCCAGATATATCCAGGTCAGTGGGGCCTGGGGAGGGGGCCAGCCCAGATATATCCAGGTCAGTGGGGCCTGGGGTGGGGGCCAGCCCAGATATGTCCAGGTCAGTGGGGCCTGGGGAGGGGGCCAGCCCAGATATATCCAGGTCAGTGGGGCCTGGGGTGGGGGCCAGCCCAGATATGTCCAGGTCAGTGGGGCTTAGGGAGGGGGCCAGCCCAGATATATCCAGGTCAGTGGGGCCTGGGGAGGGGGCCAGCCCAGATATGTCCAGGTCAGTGGGGCTTAGGGAGGGGGCCAGCCCAGATATATCCACGTCAGTGGGGCCTGGGGAGGGGGCCAGCCCAGATATGTCCAGGTCAGTGGGGCCTGGGGAGGGGGCCAGCCCAGATATATCCAGGTCAGTGGGGCCTGGGGAGGGGGCCAGCCCAGATATGTCCAGGTCAGTGGGGCCTGGGGAGGGGGCCAGCCCAGATATATCCAGGTCAGTGGGGCCTGGGGAGGGGGCCAGCCCAGATATGTCCAGGTCAGTGGGGCCTGGGGAGGGGGCCAGCCCAGATATATCCAGGTCAGTGGGGCCTGGGGTGGGGGCCAGCCCAGATATGTCCAGGTCAGTGGGGCCTGGGGAGGGGGCCAGCCCAGATATATCCAGGTCAGTGGGGCCTGGGGTGGGGGCCAGCCCAGATATGTCCAGGTCAGTGGGGCTTAGGGAGGGGGCCAGCCCAGATATATCCAGGTCAGTGGGGCCTGGGGAGGGGGCCAGCCCAGATATGTCCAGGTCAGTGGGGCTTAGGGAGGGGGCCAGCCCAGATATATCCACGTCAGTGGGGCCTGGGGAGGGGGCCAGCCCAGATATGTCCAGGTCAGTGGGGCCTGGGGAGGGGGCCAGCCCAGATATATCCAGGTCAGTGGGGCCTGGGGAGGGGGCCAGCCCAGATATGTCCAGGTCAGTGGGGCCTGGGGAGGGGGCCAGCCCAGATATATCCAGGTCAGTGGGGCCTGGGGAGGGGGCCAGCCCAGATATGTCCAGGTCAGTGGGGCCTGGGGAGGGGGCCAGCCCAGATATATCCAGGTCAGTGGGGCCTGGGGAGGGGGCCAGCCCAGATATGTCCAGGTCAGTGGGGCCTGGGGAGGGGGCCAGCCCAGATATGTCCAGGTCAGTGGGGCCTGGGGAGGGGGCCAGCCCAGATATGTCCAGGTCAGTGGGGCCTGGGGAGGGGGCCAGCCCAGATATGTCCAGGTCAGTGGGGCCTGGAGAGGGGACCAGCCTGTATATATCCAGGTCAGTGGGGCCTGGGGAGGGGGCCAGCCCAGATATGTCCAGGTCAGTGGGGCCTGGGGAGGGGGCCAGCCCAGATATGTCCAGGTCAGTGGGGCCTGGGGAGGGGGCCAGCCCAGATATATCCAGGTCAGTGGGGCCTGGAGAGGGGGCCAGCCCAGATATGTCCAGGTCAGTGGGGCCTGGAGAGGGGACCAGCCTGTATATATCCAGGTCAGTGGGGCCTGGGGAGGGGGCCAGCCCAGATATATCCAGGTCAGTGGGGCCTGGGGAGGGGGCCAGCCCAGATATATCCAGGTCAGTGGGGCCTGGAGAGGGGGCCAGCCCAGATATGTCCAAGTCAGTGGGGCCTGGGGAGGGGGCCAGCCCAGATATATCCAGGTCAGTGGGGCCTGGGGAGGGGGCCAGCCCAGATATGTCCAGGTCAGTGGGGCCTGGGGAGGGGGCCAGCCCAGATATATCCAGGTCAGTGGGGCCTGGGGAGGGGGCCAGCCCAGATATGTCCAGGTCAGTGGGGCTTGGGGAGGGGGCCAGCCCAGATATGTCCAGGTCAGTGGGGCCTGGGGAGGGGGCCAGCCCAGATATATCCAGGTTAGTGGGGTCTGGGGAGGGGGCCAGCCCAGATATATCCAGGTCAGTGGGGCCTGGGGAGGGGGCCAGCCCAGATATGTCCAGGTCAGTGGGGCTTGGGGAGGGGGCCAGCCCAGATATGTCCAGGTCAGTGGGGCCTGGGGAGGGGGCCAGCCCAGATATATCCAGGTCAGTGGGGCCTGGGGAGGGGGCCAGCCCAGATATGTCCAGGTCAGTGGGGCCTGGGGAGGGGGCCAGCCCAGATATGTCCAGGTCAGTGGGGCCTGGGGTGGGGGCCAGCCCAGATATGTCCAGGTCAGTGGGGCCTGGGGAGGGGGCCAGCCCAGATATGTCCAGGTTAGTGGGGTCTGGGGAGGGGGCCAGCCCAGATATATCCAGGTCAGTGGGGCCTGGGGAGGGGGCCAGCCCAGATATGTCCAGGTCAGTGGGGCCTGGGGAGGGGGCCAGCCCAGATATATCCAGGTCAGTGGGGCCTGGGGAGGGGGCCAGCCCAGATATGTCCAGGTCAGTGGGGCCTGGGGAGGGGGCCAGCCCAGATATGTCCAGGTCAGTGGGGTCTGGGGAGGGGGCCAGCCCAGATATATCCAGGTCAGTGGGGCCTGGGGAGGGGGCCAGCCCAGATATGTCCAGGTCAGTGGGGCTTGGGGAGGGGGCCAGCCCAGATATGTCCAGGTCAGTGGGGCCTGGGGAGGGGGCCAGCCCAGATATATCCAGGTTAGTGGGGTCTGGGGAGGGGGCCAGCCCAGATATATCCAGGTCAGTGGGGCCTGGGGAGGGGGCCAGCCCAGATATGTCCAGGTCAGTGGGGCTTGGGGAGGGGGCCAGCCCAGATATGTCCAGGTCAGTGGGGCCTGGGGAGGGGGCCAGTCCAGATATATCCAGGTTAGTGGGGTCTGGGGAGGGGGCCAGCCCAGATATATCCAGGTCAGTGGGGCCTGGGGAGGGGGCCAGCCCAGATATGTCCAGGTCAGTGGGGCTTGGGGAGGAGGCCAGCCCAGATATATCCAGGTCAGTGGGGCCTGGGGAGGGGGCCAGCCCAGATATATCCAGGTTAGTGGGGTCTGGGGAGGGGGCCAGCCCAGATATGTCCAGGTCAGTGGGGCCTGGGGAGGGGGCCAGCCCAGATATATCCAGGTCAGTGGGGCCTGGGGAGGGGGCCAGCCCAGATATGTCCAGGTCAGTGGGGCCTGGGGAGGGGGCCAGCCCAGATATGTCCAGGTTAGTGGGGTCTGGGGAGGGGGCCAGCCCAGATATATCCAGGTCAGTGGGGCCTGGGGAGGGGGCCAGCCCAGATATGTCCAGGTCAGTGGGGCCTGGGGAGGGGGCCAGCCCAGATATGTCCAGGTCAGTGGGGCCTGGGGAGGGGGCCAGCCCAGATATGTCCAGGTCAGTGGGGTCTGGGGAGGGGGCCAGCCCAGATATATCCAGGTCAGTGGGGCCTGGGGAGGGGGCCAGCCCAGATATATCCAGGTCAGTGGGGCCTGGGGAGGGGGCCAGCCCAGATATATCCAGGTTAGTGGGGTCTGGGGAGGGGGCCAGCCCAGATATGTCCAGGTCAGTGGGGTCTGGGGAGGGGGCCAGCCCAGATATATCCAGGTCAGTGGGGCCTGGGGAGGGGGCCAGCCCAGATATATCCAGGTCAGTGGGGCCTGGGGAGGGGGCCAGCCCAGATATATCCAGGTTAGTGGGGTCTGGGGAGGGGGCCAGCCCAGATATGTCCAGGTTAGTGGGGCCTGGGGAGGGGGCCAGCCCAGATATATCCAGGTCAGTGGGGCCTGGGGAGGGGGCCAGCCCAGATATATCCAGGTTAGTGGGGTCTGGGGAGGGGACCAGCATGGGAATATTCAGGGAGGCCCCTTTCACACATCCGTTTTTTGGCATCAGTCACAATCCGTCTAAATGTGAAAAAAACGGATCGTTTTTTTCTCATTAACTTGTATTAGCGATGGATGTTACATCTGTCATATGACCTATTCGACTAAAAATTCTCTCTCGCTCTCTCTCGCTCTCTCTCTCTCTCGCTCTCTCTCTCTCTTATACGGACCCCACCCTTCATCCAGTCCTGACCCCCAGATCCTCCTAGATTCCTCCCTGCATCAGGTGGAGCAGCCTGAACACACACATATACATCAGACCAGGAATCTATGCTCTTGTATGGGGTTTATGATACTTGATGGTCTGCAGATCCGGCCATCTTGGCGCCCCCTGATGTATAGTGGAGGATTCTGCAGTCCATGCACCTTCCAGAACTGCCTGACGAGTTATCCTCCACTGACTATGATTCTCAGTGCAGAGTACATGTGGTGCACACACCCCTATACTGGCAGGCTCAGCTATAGCCTTCACTTTTGGTTACCAACTATTCTGTACATTTTGTTGGTTGGTGATTTTGTATTTGGGTAACATGGCTGACACCTCCTGGACAAAACATAGTGTAAGTAATATTGACAATCCTGGTGTTACGGTCTGGTGAGGGTGCAGGTGCTATGGCCTGGTGAGGGTGCCAATGCTACAGCCTGGTGCGGGGGCTGGTCCCACGGTATGGTAAGAGTGCTGGTGCCATGGTTTGGTGAGAGTGCTGGCATCACGGTCTGGTTAGGGCACTGATGCTACTGTCTGGTGACAGTGCCGATGCTATATTCCGGTGAGCGTTTTGATGCTATAGTCTGATGAGGGTGCCGATGCTACAGTCTGGTGACAGTGCCAATGCTATAGTCCGGTGAGCGATCTGATGCTATAGTCTGGTGAGGGTGCCGATGCTACAGTCTGGTGACAGTGCCAATGCTATAGTCCGGTGAGCGATCTGATGCTATAGTCTGGTGAGGGTGCCGATGCTACGGTCTGGTGACAGTGCCAATGCTATAGTCCGGTAAGCGATCTGATGCTATAGTCTGGTGAGGGTGCCGATGCTACGGTCTGGTGACAGTGCCAATGCTATAGTCCGGTGAGCATTCTGATGCTATAGTCTGGTGAGGGTGCCGATGCTACGGTCTGGTGACAGTGCCATTGCTATAGTCCGGTGAGCGATCTGATGCTACAGTCTGGTGAGGGTGCCAATGCTACAGTCTGGTGACAGTGCCAATGCTATAGTCCGGTGAGCGATCTGATGCTATAGTCTGGTGAGGGTGCCGATGCTACGGTCTGGTGACAGTGCCATTGCTATAGTCCGGTGAGCGTTCTGATGCTATAGTCCGGTGAGCGTTCTGATGCTATAGTCCGGTGAGCGTTCTGATGCTATAGTCTGGTGAGGGTGTTGATGCTACGGTCTGGTGACAGTGCCAATGCTATAGTCTGGTGAGCGTTCTGATGCTATAGTCTGGTGAGGGTGCCGATGCTATAGTCTGGTGAGGGTGCCGATGCTACGGTCTGGTGACAGTGCCAATGCTATAGTCTGGTGAGCGTTCTGATGCTATAGTCCGGTGAGCATTCTGATGCTATAGTCTGGTGAGGGTGCCGATGCTACGGTCTGGTGACAGTGCCAATGCTATAGTCTGGTGAGCGTTCTGATGCTATAGTCTGGTGAGGGTGCCGATGCTACGGTCTGGTGACAGTGCCAATGCTATAGTCCGGTGAGCGATCTGATGCTATAGTCCGGTGAGCATTCTGATGCTATAGTCTGGTGAGGGTGCCGATGCTACGGTCTGGTGACAGTGCCAATGCTATAGTCCGGTGAGCGTTCTGATGCTATAGTCTGGTGAGGGTGCCGATGCTACGGTCTGGTGACAGTGCCGATGCTATAGTCCGGTGAGCGTTCTGATGCTATAGTCTGGTGAGGGTGCCGATGCTACGGTCTGGTGACAGTGCCAATGCTATAGTCCGGTGAGCGTTCTGATGCTATAGTCTGGTGAGGGTGCCGATGCTACGGTCTGGTGACAGTGCCAATGCTATAGTCCGGTGAGCGTTCTGATGCTATAGTCTGGTGAGGGTGCCGATGCTACAGTCTGGTGACAGTGCCAATGCTATAGTCCGGTGAGCGATCTGATGCTATGGTCTGGTGAGGGTGTCGATGCTACGGTCTGGTGACAGTGCCAATGCTATAGTCCGGTGAGCGTTCTGATGCTATAGTCTGGTGAGGGTGCTGATGCTACGGTCTGGTGACAGTGCCAATGTTATAGTCCGGTGAGCGATCTGATGCTATAGTCTGGTGAGGGTGCCGATGCTACGGTCTGGTGACAGTGCCAATGCTATAGTCCGGTAAGCGCTCTGATGCTACAGTCTGGTGAGGGTGCCGATGCTACAGTCTGGTGACAGTGCCAATGCTATAGTCCGGTGAGCGATCTGATGCTATAGTCTGGTGAGGGTGTCGATGCTACGGTCTGGTGACAGTGCCAATGCTATAGTCCGGTGAGCGTTCTGATGCTACAGTCTGGTGAGGGTGCCGATGCTACAGTCTGGTGACAGTGCCAATGCTATAGTCCGGTGAGCGATCTGATGCTATAGTCTGGTGAGGGTACCGATGCTACGGTCTGGTGACAGTGCCAATGCTATAGTCCGGTGAGCGATCTGATGCTATAGTCTGGTGAGGGTGCCGATGCTACGGTCTGGTGACAGTGCCGATGCTATAGTCCGGTGAGCGTTCTGATGCTATAGTCTGGTGAGGGTGCCGATGCTACGGTCTGGTGACAGTGCCATTGCTATAGTCTGGTGAGCGATCTGATGCTATAGTCTGGTGAGGGTGCCGATGCTACGGTCTGGTGACAGTGCCAATGCTATAGTCCGGTGAGCGATCTGATGCTATAGTCTGGTGAGGGTGTTGATGCTACGGTCTGGTGACAGTGCCATTGCTATAGTCCGGTGAGCGTTCTGATGCTATAGTCTGGTGAGGGTGCCAATCTACGGTCTGGTGACAGTGCCAATGCTATAGTCCGGTGAGCGATCTGATGCTATAGTCTGGTGAGGGTGCCGATGCTATGGTCTGGTGACAGTGCCAATGCTATAGTCCGGTGAGCGTTCTGATGCTATAGTCTGGTGAGGGTGCCAATCTACGGTCTGGTGACAGTGCCAATGCTATAGTCCGGTGAGCGATCTGATGCTATAGTCTGGTGAGGGTGCCAAACTACGGTCTGGTGACAGTGCCAATGCTATAGTCTGGTGAGGGTGCCTGTAATGCACATATTCAAATAAGGTGTATTTCAGAACAACGACAACTGATCCCCCTGTTTCTTTTTCAAACTTAAGTTCCAAGCTGCGCAGACCCTAGAGGCCTCTGTGCGGACCATGAAAATGTAACTGGAAGACTAGGAGATCATAACTTGGAGCAGGCTCTCTAATCGGCCTTCAAGTGTTTCATGTATCTCCTTATGAACCAGCGGAAGGTGTACCATAGAAATAAAATATACACCTAGTAGGTCACAAATTGCCTGGCAATAACACTTGGCAGTAGACTGGAACTGAAAGCAAGGTTCACTTCAGGAAATCACCAGAAGGAAAGACAAGCCAGGGGAGATTTAACCGGCTGCACGCACAAGGTGATAGATCAGACAAAATGAAAAAATGAAAACATCTGTTGATAGAAAAAGAATGAAAATTAGACAAAAGATGATCAGCACCAGACAGAAAATGAACCAGCAGAAAAGGGAGCTAATCACCAGACAGATGATCACCGGATCAAATGCCAAGGCATGACAGTAGCCCCCCTTCCATGAGCGGCCACTGAACCCATCGATATCCTCTACCTCTGATGTTACTGATAGAACTCTCTTAACAAACAATCCACATGCAGATCTTCCATGTTGTCCTCCAGACCGTAACCTTTCCATTAAACAAGGTACTGCAGCCGACATCTGACACGTCTTGCACCCAGGACTCGCTCTCCCTCATACTCACGATCATCCCCCAAATCCACCACAATTATGTCTCGAGGATTAGGTGTCCCCTGAAACCTTTTAAGAAGATCGGAATTATTGATCCTCCACACCATCGGGAGATAGAGTTTGACTGTCTCAGGACTGAGGATTTTTATTACCTTATATAAACCAACAAATTTGAGAGCAAATTTCTTGGATGGTACTTGAAGATGTAGATGATTTTTTGAGGATAACCAAACAAATGATACTACCCTATAAACAGGAGCCCTCCCTCCTGCGTCTGCAGTTCACAGGCCTCTTAGCCCGGTCACAAGTTACCAAAAGACCTTTTTCAACCTCCCTCCAGACCTCAATCAATTGAGAAGAAAATTTCTCCTCCTCTGTTACAGAGGACTGCAAACCAGTAAAATTCCTAAAAACCGGAGTAAAACCTCAACAGCAAAAAAAAAAAAAAGGAAATGTACTGGTAGCCATAGAGGTGCAATTATTGAGGGAGAATTCAGCAAGAAGAAGAAACTTCACCCAGTCCTCTTGATTAGATGAAACAAAACATCCTAAATACTGATCTACCTCTTGGTTCATCCTCTCTGTCTGTCCAATCGGCTTCGGAGAATAGCTTGAAGAAAATTAAAGCTTAATACATAATTTGGAGCAAAATTTACATAAAAAGCTAGGTAACACTGAACCCCTTCATCAGAAATAATGTTCTTTGGAACACCATCTAATTTAATGATATGCGAGGTGCACAATGTAGCTAGACCTTTAGCTGTAGGCAATTGCCATCTTGCTGAAACGGTCCACCACAACCCCCACTACTGTATTACTACCAGAATTAGGCAAGTTAGTGACGAAGTCAATGGACAAGTACGTCCAAGGCTGAGACTGGACCTCGTTAGGCAAGAGGAAACCTGCCAGGGCCTGGCAAGAGACTTTAGCCCTGGCACAAGCTGTACATTTACGGACATACTCCTCAACATCCTTACGAGCGATCTGCCACCAAAAGGACCTTGAAATAACTCTCCAGGTGGCAGATGAACCTGGATGCCCAGCCAACACGAGATCATGCACTTCAGTAAAAAGATCTGTACGTAAAGAGTACGGCACAAATATGTTTGTTCAGAGAAAAGCCCTCCGATGCACTATCCGGAGCCTCCCGAATGCGCTGTTTGATATCAATCCCCAGAGCACCCACCACCACCCCTTCACTAAGAATCTTAACTGGAATCTCACCCCTCAATTCAGGAACAAAGCTAAGTGACAAAGCCTCAGCCTTAACATTCTTAAATCCAGGGAGAAAAGTCACAGAAATAGTCAAACCAGGCAAAAAAAACAAAAACGAACGCCCAGCAGGCCTTTCTAGTGTTTAACCATTTGGTAGCGTTAACATAAAACAGGTTTTTATGGTCGGTAAAGACTGTCAACTTATGTTTAACCCTCTCTGACCAATCTCTCCACTTCTTAAATGCTCTCTTAACTGTCAGAAGATCCTCAATATCATACGAGGGGCTGCTGATAAATCTTTGTGATCTTTTTTTATTTCTATGGTAATGAATGTTACATCACATGAAAGCCTTATGTGTCTAATCTATGTTTTCAAAATTTTGTGTTGGTTGCTTATGGCAACAGTGTTCTACGCACGCGGGAAAACAAAATGGCGGAGTCTAATGCGATATTCACAGCAACTGAGAGCAGAGGAGGGATATAATTCTTGTTTCTGCAAGGAAAATCCTCGACGGATATTCATGGTGATATGTCGCTATGTCGCAGACATTGGGGAATCAATTCCCTTCATATTCCATAGTTAAGAACTGGGTTGCCAAATTTAAAACGGGCCACTTCAGC
This sequence comes from Anomaloglossus baeobatrachus, assembly GCF_048569485.1. Taxonomy (NCBI): domain Eukaryota; kingdom Metazoa; phylum Chordata; class Amphibia; order Anura; family Aromobatidae; genus Anomaloglossus; species Anomaloglossus baeobatrachus. The sequence goes on from NC_134353.1 coordinate 17,646,838, forward strand.
CCCAATGATGAGGAACGTCCTGGACGACCGAGAGTGGTTGTTGTTCCGGAGATCGTCGATGCTGGGCACAACCTCATACTAGAGAATCCACGAATTTCAGCTAAAGCAATAGCAGACATCATGGGGATTTCCCGTGAACGTGTTTGTGTCATTATCCATGAACATTTGGACATGAGGAAGCGATCTGCAAAGTCTGTCCCCAAATGTCTGACAACAGATGAGAGATGCATGCGAGTGACAACTTCACGACCCATTTATCAGCGTTTCTGGATTGATAAGAACTTCCTGGAGTGACTGGTCATGATGGATGAAACCTGGATTTATTTGTATGACCCTGAAAACAAGGAGCAGCCAAAAGAGCGGAGGCACAGTGGTTCTCCTCATCCAAAGAAGTTCAGGGTGCAAAAATCAGCCACTAAGGTGATGGCGTCTGTGTTCTGGGATAAGGAGGGCGTGCTGCTAGTGGACTACCTTCAAAAGGGTTCCACCATCAATGCAAGGTATTACATTGAACTTTTGGACCAACTGAGGGCAGCTCTGAAAGACAAAAGGCACGGTAAGCTGTCCAAAGGAATCTTGTTCCTGGAAGACAATGCCTCCACCCACACTTCACAAGTGACCACGGCAAATCTGGCAGAGCTGGGCTTTCAGCTGCTTGACCACCCACCTTATTAACCAGATCTAGCTCCCTTTGACTATCATCTGTTTCCAAACCTGAAAAAACACCTCAAGGGTAGCAACTTTCACAACAATTCTGATGCCATGGCTACTATGGATGCCTGGTTTGAGGCACAACCAAAATCCTTCTTTTTGCTAGACTTACAGAACTTGAAATACCAATGTAAGAAGTGTGTTGATATCAGTGGAGAGTATGTGGAATAAATGTAAAGTTTCATCATCCTATCTCATTTCTTTCTCGGTAAAGCCAAAAAGTTATCAGGAGTCCCTCGTAGTTAGACTCAGCTTGCGAGAACTTCTGAGAAAATAAAGCAAAAGGATGAAGGTAGCCATCTTTCTTTTGTGAGAGAACCACACCTATCCCCACAGAAGAGGCGTCAACCTCAACCACAAAAGGCAAATCAACCTTAGGTTGACTGAGGACCAGAGCCTTAGAGAAGGATGCCCTAGAGCAGCAAAGGCCTCCATAGCCTCTTTTAGACAAAAAGGAAAAGTCAGTCTCCTTCCTGGTCATATCATTACGAGGGTTTACAATAACTGAAAAATTCTTAATGAACTTTCTCTAATAATCATGAAAACCTAAGAGTCTCTGCAATGCCTTAAGGTTAGTAAGTTGTACCCAATCCAACATGGCCTGTACCTTAACAAAGTTCATCTGAAACCCCGATGAAGAAACCAAATGACCTAAAAAAATGTACCTATTGAACCTTAAATTGACATTTCTCCAGTTTGGCAAATAAATGATTGTCACGAAAAATTTGAAGCACCTGTCAAATGTGCTACTAATGCTCCTCACAAGAACTCAAGAAAATCAAAATGTCATCCAAATAAATCCCACAAATCTACCAACCGGAGGGCAAAGAATGTCATTTATGAAGTTCTGAAAAACCGCAAGAGCATTAGCCAACCCAAGCATCATCACTAGATTTTCAAAGTGGCCTTCAGGTGTATTAAAAGTGGTTTTCCACTCATCACTTTGCCGAATATGCATGAGGTTATACGCCGCGCCCAGATCAAGTTTAGAACACCATATGGCTCCAGCTAGTTTATTAAACAGGTCAGGGATAAGGGGTAAAGGATAAGAATTATGGATTGTGATCTTATTTATCTTTCTAAGATCAAGGCATGAACGTATTAAGCCTTATCTTTTTTTCTTGATAAAGAAAACCCCCACGGCTACTGGAGAGGTGGACGGTCATATATGCCCCTGGACTCTATTGAATATACTCTTTCAACGCACCTGTTTCTGAAAGAGAGAAGTTAAACAAAGGAGACTTGGGCATTTCGGCACCTGGTATGGAATTAATCACGCAATCATATGACCTCTGTGGAAGGAGAACTTCACACTCAGTCTCAGAAAGCACATCCTCAATATCCTGCATGAATCCAGGAAGATGAGCTCCAGATAACAAGGACTTGGATAAGCAAGGGCAGGATCAAAAGGTCCCCCAAGACTTAATCTCCCGAGTCTCTTAATTAATGGTAGGGTTGTGTTTAACCAACCAGGTCATACCCAGCACCAGTTTAGCAGGTAAAGAAGAAAGGAAATGGATTCTGTGTGTAACTCTTCCACCTTCATGCACACATTCACGACCCTGGAAGAACATGACTTTGAGCTAGCGGAGAATTATCAATCGCTGGCACCTGAATAGGATCCCCGAGAGTAGAAACACTGAACCCACATTCAATAGCGAAATCACTGTTAACATCGAACCTTAATCTACAAACTCAGAAGATACAGTAAACCCAGATTTAGTTCCCAAGGAAACTTGTAGGAAGCAACTTACTTCAGTCCCCGTTGAATCAGTTTCGCAAATTTACCTTAGGCTCGGAAAAATATTCGGTTGGTCTCAAACCTCTGCAGCAGCGGAAAGTGCATGTTAATACCTGCCACCTATGACGACATGGCCTCTGTCAGTGCCTAGCATGGGTTAAGTTTCTTAAAATCCAGCCAGACAGGATGATATCTTGTTTATAAACGGGGGATAAGCCCCTCATTGTTTCTACCAGACTCTTAAGAGTCTGGTGTTAAAGTTCTTTTTGACTCATGTAATTGCCTTGGCCAGTGAAGGCCAGACACCCAGACAACTCAATTATGCGAACCTCCCATTGTATTATGATGTGTATTGCTAGATGCGATGTAACTTATCTGTCTCACCCTTTCGCTGCCAGAGACCATTACTATAGGGATATTTTGAATACGGCTTGAATTCTAGCCAATAAGAACCCAGTCTTATCCACCAGTCATGAAGACCCCAATGGTCTAAATGGAGAGCTTAGGGGTATAAGAAGGAAGACTGTTCATTGCCCGGGTAGACTCTTGCTATATGCTACCAATCTAGTATCTGCGGATCCAATTGGCAAGCCATAACCGAACCTGGATTATAATACTATATGGACTTCAGCATCGAATGCAAGAATTTGGCTGAGCTATAAAGGACTACCTAAGGAAGGAATCCAGCTTGGGACAATCCAATCACCTGACTACAGGCTTTGCGGTCCTCAGCCAGCTTCCTAAATCTGGCGTTATTCCATCCTTGGTGGGTGCTCGCTGAAAGCGGGGTGCTGCTGGTTTGGAGTAAGTAACCCTGGAAGCTGTGAGGCACAGACATTCTAATCCCTGGTGAGCCAGCGGAAGGGTGAGACTCTGTTGCCGGTTACATTCTGTGGTTTTGCTGGATATGTGCTATGTGCCATTAATTGTTTGGGCATCCAATAAAGTCTTAATATTGCGCTCCCTCAGCCTGTGTTGTCTAAGTAGTGTTCCACCCATGGTTATGCTGTCTTTCTAAAGGCGGCCGGGCCAGCGGACGAGAGCACCCACTGACCCCCGTGTCTCCACACCACCTCCAAAGATAGCGATGGCAAATTGCGCAGACACAGCGTCCACAGCGTCCATAGTGACGACTCAGCACACAAAAAACTGGCATGGGCTCGTAATAATGCTATGCACGTGGTAATGCACACGAGGAAATAAGGTGTCTCTCAGAACAACTACACTTGTTCCACCTTTTTCCTTTACAAACTAAAGTTCTCAGTTGCACAGTCACCAGAGGTCCCTGTGCAGACTAGGAAAACCCTTACTGGAAGACTAGAAGATCACAACTCACACCAGGCTGTCCCATGTGCTCAAGTACCTCTTTAGGAACCGGGGGAAGGTGCAGCATACGAATAAAACATAAACCTAGTAGGTCACACACTGCCTGACAATAATTCTTGGCAGTAGACTGGATCTCAAAGCAAAGCCCACTTCAGAATACGAGCAGGAAAGACAAGCCCCGGGGAGGTTTAAAAGGCTACACCCACAAGATGATAGGTCAGACGAAATGTGAGAATGGAAACATCTGCTGATAGAAAAAGAATAAAAAACAGAGAAAAGGTGATCAGCACCCAACAGAAACTGAACCAGGCTGTGGCTCAGCAGAGAATGGAATAGATCACAGTACAGAAGATCACGGGATCAAACCACGAGGCATGACAGTGCTGGTCCCATGGTCTGGTGAGGGTGCTGGTGCCATGGTCTGGTGAGGGTGCTGATACCATGGTCTGGTGAGGGTGTTGGTCCCACAGTCTGGTGAGGGTGTTGGTCCCACAGTCTGGTGAGGGTGTTGGTCCCACAGTCTGGTGAGGGTACTGGTGCCACAGTCTCATGTGTGCACTGGTTCCATGGTCTGGTGAGGGTGCTAGTCCGACTATCTAGTGCTATGATCCAGTGAAGTTGCTGGTCTTATGATCTGGTGAGGGCACCGATGCTATCGATTGTGCTGTGCTCTACGCTTGGTTTCACAGGTTGCCCGGACAGCTTCAGTCCCACCATCACCCAAGAACTTTTAAGGCCGTCTCTGACACCATACATCTATGTAATAATAATATTTGTGCTCAGTTACCTTGTGATTTTGAGTTTGTCACCATCCAATTGTCTCAGCTGCAATCATCTCAGCAAACTCCTTTTAGTTTCTGCAATCTGCATTTACCTCTCTTAACTGCAACAAGCTCTACATCTGCTGTGAGTCATAGAGAAATTATAAAATCCACAAGACATTACTTTGGTCTTTGGATAGGAAACATATCCACCTCCCACACTGAACAAAATGGAGAAACTACTTATAACTGAAGAGGAAAGAGAGCTTGCAATCTGACACTCAATTTCCACATTACCCCTAGGCAGCTGACCCTCTCCTATGGGAAACAGGTAATTAAAGAAATAGCAGATATGAGCCCAGCCTCAGCTCAAAGAGCTTGAAGTGCAGAATTACGACGGGTAGAGATGAGAGTTTCAGTAAACGGAAAACTAAAGTACATTCAAATCCTTTCTTCCCATATAGAAATAATGAACTGAGGTTTTATGAATTCTGTTGATTTGATAGGAAAGTCATGGGGTCCCACCAAATGGATATTGGCCAGATAGATAACAATATATATGTTATGTTTCCTATCTATGAACATATAAAATTGTGATAGGAAAGATGACAGTAATATTTGCTGCCTGGGACTTCCAGGGGCAAAGATATTGTAAAAGTAGAGGATCTCAGAAAATTCTGAAGGGCTGATCAAATCCCACAAACATCCCTAACTGTTATGATCCGGAACCATGGAAGACCACCATAAATCATTGGTAAAAGGTGAGAAGAGCATTGGCAACTAATCTGGCCGCCATCCCCTTACTAACCATCACAACTAGAAGTAGCCGAGGGGTGAACTAACATCCTGTGCACCGCGAACCCAGCCGGAGAACTAACTATCCTAAAGGCAGGAAAGATGAATAACTCTCTGCCTCAGAAAATAGATAAAGAATAGCAAGCCCCCCACATTCAAAGACTGCGGTGATATAGGAAAACACAAAACACAGATAGATGATAGGATTAGCAAAAGGTGAGGCTCCCACTGACTAAAATAGGAAAGGACAGGAAAGGGGCTGATGGTGGCCAGAGAAAAACCCTGCAAAATACCAACTTCCTGATAGTACAAAAAGGCCCTCAGATCGCACGATCTGCACTCCGTCCTATACCAGGCGCTCTTGTCATACCAATGAACAGAAAATAAGAATCATTACAAATTCAAAAAGCCACAAACACATGGACTTATAGGAGCAATACTCCAAACATAACTGCAGGGAGTTTCCCAGCTAAGCAACTGAGAGGGAAGATCCCTGCATGCAAATAAACTGAAAACAACCACAGAAAATAACAAACTCAGATAAGAGTAAAAGAACCAAACAACAAATAAAGAGCTAAGCACTTATCTGGGGTAGATGTGGTGGGGAGCAGAATGAAGCAGGCTGGTGAACAAAGAACAACTGACATCCGGCATAGCCTGCTATCAGACCAGGATTTAAATAAGCAGAGCGATAGCAATGAAAACGGCCATTGCTCAACACACCTGGTCTATGTCCAAACCATTCCTGGCCACAAGAGGGAGCCTCCCAGCAGCCAAAGCATAACTAACATTCACAACACCTAACATAACGTCACCAAGGGAAGGTATATGTGCGTGCCTGTTAATTAATAAATACAGGAGTTTGAATTGACTCCTTATTCATTGCCAGGAAGGTACATTGTCATGTAGGATTGTTCCACATTCCACTGGAGTCCTTCCCTCCATAGATTTGAAGCCATTGCAGTGACATCAGGTTTAGTCCTTTTCTTTTGTTTATCTCTGTTATGTAACTATATACTGTATTGCTTTGTTCCCCCTTGTCACATGTTTTTTATATGTTTATAAACACTGCCTACATTCAGATTAAATATTTAAAATGTAATAGCTTTTTTCCTCTCCTCTTGCTCTATAAATCGCATCTCCAAAGCCATACGTTATCTGTAACAGTAAAGTGATTGGTGGTGGCAATTAGTAGGGCCTTTTGTTATTGTGGAGCTGGGCAGTGATTGTACCAAGGTGAATATATATCTGAATATAAATAAATAAATATATATATTCCATGCATTGGAATCTGATGTATATACTATATCGTTTCTGTCAGCTCCCCAATAATCGGCCTATTAGTGGAAACAGCGGCGGTCTCGTCCATGAATTGTTGGTGGTCAGTTGCATAATTGTCCTGTGGATTGGGGGCAGCAGCAGAGTGTTGTACTTGACAGGGAGCATAACAAACTCTTCTCTGGACTTGTTCACACTTAATCCTGACTCTTTGTCTCCTGATATGTCTGGCTCCTCGCTCTTCCTCATGCCACCAGCGAGTCCTTTCTGCTGTGCCATTGTCCTGGGTCCATGTTGTTCCCCCTGATCTGGGGATCACAGAATCTCCCTCACCAGATGGGTTTATACCATGCAGGCCGGTGAGGGAGCCGGAGCAGATTCTGGGACCAGAGTCCGTTGAAAGCTTTTGGATTGATAGTAAGGGTGAAGCTGGGAGCGCCGGGGTCTGATGGTAGACGGATGGTGGTGATGGTGAGTTGCAGGCGGGTGACAATGGGGCATCAGTACCACAATATTGGTGATTGTGTGCCGCCCCCGTGCCAGCAGTTGACGCTGCTCAGATCCGGGCCTTCAGGGGTGGTGGCTCGAGGATCTCCGGACCCGGGGGTCTCGCGGACACGCTCACGATGTGTGGTGAGGTGGGACACCACCGCTGCTGTTACGGGGCACCCAAGGGAGATGTTGTGCAGCAAGTTGTTAACCCCTCTGTGGGCAGGGATGGTGGCCCCGGACCTGGTTGGTGCGTGCAGGGGATGGCGACCGCAGGGGGTGCTGGTGTACTCACAGTTAGTAAATCACACAAGTCTCTGGTAAACCAAGGTGATGGTGGCCGGTGCCACGGCCGGTTGCGTTCTGGTCCCCCACCCGGCTGATGGTCTCTATCCTTTTCCTGCACTGCTGTACGTAAGATGGACTTTCCTAGTGTGGAACTCAGGAGTCCGCTCCCGGCTGGATGTGGCCTAAGGAGCTGTGCCCGCAGACGCTGGCCTGTGGGATCTATGGGCCCTGGCAGTGACCTCTTATCCCTAATCGGTGGGCTGATGTCTTCTATGAGGGACTTTGTGTGGGACAGGACCTCGAGTCCTGGCCTCAATCGGTTAATTAACCAGTTTCACTTGATTCTGGTTCCTGGCTTCAGGGTCCGAATAACCCCCTTTGTGCTCCGGTTTCCGGGTCGGTTCCCCGTTTCGGTACCGGCGGGCTACAACCTTGTCCCGGTCCACCTCTATTCCACCGAGCCGTCTGCCTCCTAGCCAGTGGCACCATGTCTCCTACCCTGGTACCGTTCAACTTGGACTTCACTGCTGGAGCTACCCCTAGCTCCAGCCCACACTCCTCTCCAAACTGAACTCTTAGCTTATCTGCTTGTTTTCCCGCCCCGGGCTGTCTAGACCCCTGGGTGGGCGTGTTCCAACTACCTGGTCACGCCCACTGGTGTGTCTATCTTTCCCTCAGGGGGTTGACTAGGGTTTCTAGGTTGGCTGTGTGTTCCTAGTGAGGGAAGGTGTTATGCAGGGGCCTAGCTGTGACTACCTGGTTTTGCCAGGGCGTCACAATTGGACTGAGTCAGGTTTTATCTTACAATATATAATTATAATGAAGCCTTGATGTAAATAAGTATGTAACCCCCTGATCACTGCGCAGCAGGGGCCTGATCACTGCACAGCAGGGGCCTGATCACTGCGCAGCAGGGGCCTGATCACTGCGCAGCGGGGGCCTGATCACTGCGCAGCGGGGGCCTGATCACTGCGCAGCGGGGGCCTGATCACTGCGCAGCGGGGGCCTGATCACTGCGCAGCGGGGGCCTGATCACTGTGCAGCGGGGGCCTGATCACTGCGCAGCAGGGGCCTGATCGCTGTGCAGAGCTGCCCAGGATCTCACATGGGATCTGTATCCCGGCAGATAGGAAGCCGCGAGAGCCGCATCTCCATATATAGAGCTGATGGGAGAGGAATCCCCGGATGATGAGTGTTCCCTGCCGCCCCAGCACCCGGGAGGAGAGGTGTTCCCCGGCTCATGTGTCTCCTGCAGCTGGTGAAGGCGGAGGGGAGGCAGCCGGGGTCTGCCCTCACTGCGCGGGCACAGGACCAGACGGCTGGGAAGATGGAGCAGCTGCTGCAGCACACATACACCTGCAGCATAGAACATCACTCCCATCATCCCAGCCCCAGGAGCTAACAATCTAATCTCCAATCACACAATGTATCACTACTCCCATCATCCCCGACCCCGGAGCTCACAATCTAATCTATCACACAATGTATCACTACTCCCATCATCCCCAGCCCCAGGAGCTAACAGTCTAATCTCCGATCACACAATGTATCACTGCTCCCATCATCCCCGACCCCGGAGCTCACAATCTAATCTCCTATCACACAATGTATCACTACTCCCATCATCCCCGACCCCGGAGCTCACAATCTAATCTCCGATCACACAATGTATCACTGCTCCCATCATCCCCGACCCCGGAGCTCACAATCTAATCTCCTATCACACAATGTATCACTGCTCCCATCATCCCCGACCCCGGAGCGCACAATCTAATCTATCACACAATGTATCACTGCTCCCATCATCCCTGACCCCGGAGCTCACAATCTAATCTATCACACAATGTATCACTACTCCCATCATCCCCGACCCCGGAGCTCACAATCTAATCTATCACACAATGTATCACTGCTCCCATCATCCCCGACCCCGGAGCTCACAATCTAATCTCCTATCACACAATGTATCACTGCTCCCATCATCCCCGACCCCGGAGCTCACAATCTAATCTCCTATCACACAATGTATCACTGCTCCCATCATCCCCGACCCCGGAGCGCACAATCTAATCTATCACACAATGTATCACTGCTCCCATCATCCCCGACCCCGGAGCTCACAATCTAATCTCCTATCACACAATGTATCACTGCTCCCATCATCCCCGACCCCGGAGCTCACAATCTAATCTATCACACAATGTATCACTGCTCCCATCATCCCCGACCCCGGAGCTCACAATCTAATCTCCTATCACACAATGTATCACTGCTCCCATCATCCCTGACCCCAGTGATCCTGGGCAGTGTTGTATGTGGTTGTGGCTTGGAGCATGGCCGCACACATCTCATCTCCTGTAACATCCTCATCCAGATGGTCCATGGTGCAGACATATTGTGCCTGGGCCTCTGCCAGCCGGAGACTCAGCGGCACTATTGTGTACGAGCTCCTGGAAGCCGAATGCCTGAATCAGAGCCGATATATAAATATCATCCTGGAGAGTAAACAGGAGACGGACCATCTATGGAGAGCGCGGGAGAGACACCATCATCTCCGGCTACAGAGACCCCACTGCCGGAAGCCCCCGGGATAACATAGGTCAACAGAGGTCTACAGAGGACTAGGGGATATGACCAGCCAGTGCTCATAGGGGCAGGCTTCCCACAGGTGACAGGTGTAGGGGGCAGGCTTCCCACAGGTGGTCGTAGTAGGGGGCAGGCTTCCACAGGTGACAGGTGTAGGGGGCAGGCTTCCCACAGGTAGTGGTAGTAGAGGACAGGCTTCCCTCAGGTGGTGGTAGTGTGGCGCCCTGGACAAGCCAGGTTGTCACAGAACAACACCAACACACCCCACACCCCGGTTAGGCACACCGAAGCCAAACACAAATCCTTGTTGCCTCCCTCCAGGGGCTGATGTCCACACCAGGGGGTGGACCAGGTGGTTGGTCCCGCCCACCGAGGAGTTCACAGTCCTGGAGGCGGGAAAAGAGTTTAGTTTTTCAGATAGAGCTGAGTGGAGTTGAGGTGTGGAGAGAAGTGGAAAAGGAGCAGACTGACAGCGTCCGGGTGTGTGGCCCGGACGGTACAGCAAGGTTGGCAGACGGTGGTGACCGTCTGCAGGAGAGGCCTATTGGAGCAAGCCGTAAGGACAGTGGACGGGCGGTGGCCCGGCGGTACCGGACCGGTGCGCAAACAGAAGCCCGCACCATCCGGCAGGGTTTACGGACCCCGACAAGGCTAGGAGTCGCCGTTGAATTTGTCAAATCCGTTAGCGAAGGGAACCTCCGGGGTTTCCCAGCAGCCAAGTCCCGATTGAAGTCTACAGCTCAAACCATAGAGGGAAACACAGTCACCGCCAAGGCTACAGTTCCCAGGGCCAGAGCCTGCGGGCAAAAGGGGCTCCTTCAGCTCATATCCAAGCTGGGGAGCGGGTTACCGTTGGGAACCCATTGGAACCGTATACAAACCACAGGCGCAGGGAAAGGCAGTCACCATCAACCTGCCGGGAGGAGAAATACCGCAGCCGTCTGTGGGACCCGTCCATCCAGCCGTTTGTTTTACCGGAGACTTTGTGTTCATCATTGGCTGAGTGAGTACCACCGTGCCGTGCGGCACAGCGCTGCCCCCGCGACCCTGCACCTCGCCAGGCCCCGTAACCCGCCTGCCATCCATCCCTACCCCTCACCGGGCTCCGGGACAACCAACCCCCCTACCCACGGAGGGGAAAAAACAACATCCAAGCTGCTCCCTGTCACCGCTCCCGGGATCCCCGTCCAGAGCAGCGGTGGTGTCACAACCTCACCACAACCGTGGGTGGCGTCACGGACAATATCCCTAAAACCACAAACATTCCCCCTTTTCACTCACTGGCGAGGAACGCTGCTTGAGTCCCCGGGATCCGGCCCACCGCTCGAGCCACCACCGAGCAGCAGCAGCAGTAGCCGGACCCGAGCAGTGGGTGAGCGCAGCGTCCCCTCCTCCGCCCGCGACAACTTGGCGTCACGAACAGGATCTTACCGCTCTGCCGTCTGGTAGAGGTGCGCCTTGTGACCGCCGGAGGTGTCCGGCTGAAAATTTTGAGAAGTCGCCATCTTGGGCGCGAAAAGTCCCCGCTCGAGCGTCTCCTCGAGCAGTGGAGGCGCGAAAGCCGAAACCCCGCCCCTATAGAGGAGGAGCCGGAAGAAGACTAAGGGGGACTGATGGCGTCTGGCCGCATGTAGCCCGCGGCTATAAAAGCAGGGACGCCAGGACCTTGCGGCCATCTTGTTGTTGGTTCCTGGAAGAGGTCGCCGGAGCGATGTACATGCCGTCCCGTAGCACCGTAGCCCCCGCGCCTGGAACCGCGGCGTGGGTGGAGGTCCGGACCGCTCAGCTCCAACAAAGGCTGCAGGTCAAAATGCAACTCCTCTTGGAGGAGTGGGAGGCCGACATGGCGGAGGTTGTGGCGAACGTGCGGAGACGCGAGGAGGAGGGAGTTTTGGAAGGGAGGGTAAGTGACCCACGCCCCTGTACCCCTAGTGGGTCGGTCATCGCGGCCGAGGGACCCGGTCCATACCCGCTCGCCCTGCTACCTCCCCAGCTACCCGCGTTGGCTGCTGCTACCCCGCCACTAGGCCCGCTACCACCACCACCGGTAGCGGTACCCCGCACATCCGCCCAGGCGGACCGGCCTGCAGCCGGAGCCCGTGACCGATCGGAACTGCTCCCGTGGAAGGTGCCAAAGCCCGAACCGGAGGCACCTGCGGAGACTTCCCCCGAGCCGGTGCCGACAGGCCGCTCCGTGCAGGGGGCCCAGCGGAAGAGGACCCCTGTGCCCATCCCCCACACCTCGGCTGAGGTTGCGCCGGGTTGCCGCTGCAGGGCAGCACCCCAGGCCAAGTCACCGCAGGACCTTCCATCCAGATTGTCAGTGGTGGGCAGTGTCCAGAAGGTCTCGCGGGGCCCGACCCGCACGCCGGGGCTCGCAGCAGCCCCGTATTGGGACATGGAGCCGACACCGCTGGGCCCGGAGATTGCCGAGAGGGAGAGAAAGAAGGCAGAGTTGGTGGCCCGCACAATTCGGGAAAAAGAGAGCCTTCGTCAAGCGACCTTCCGTGTCCGGGGCCCACTCTATGAAGGGCAGATGAGGTGGCTCGATGTCCGTCGGGGCTATGGCTTTATATACGACCCGGGCCTGGAGGCCGAAGTTTTTGTGGCCCGACGGGATGTCAATGCCCATGCCGGAGGAGCACCCGGGCCGCAACCTGATGCCGGGAGACTTGGTGCAGTACACCCGGCATTGCGGAGAGAGGGGGTGGTTCGCATTGGACGCGAAGCTGAGGGGCAGTCAAGAGGCCCGAGTATCTACAGAGCCCCCTTCCCTAGCCGACACCGAAGAGTCAGAGTGAGGTCAGCGGAACCCCGTTGTAAGTTGTCCCCGTTGGGACCATCAGTACCGTTTGAACGTTCTGAAAATGATAAGAAAGAATGATCCACTGAAAATGTCACCTGATTAACAACCCTGATTAGAACCGGTCGTTGCCGGCAACTGTTGTCCCCGTGGGGACTGTTTACAACAATGCGTAGAAACTGCTACGGACAAGCCCGAGAACTGGCAGGGCAACCAGGAACTTGTGGTTTGTAAATAAAAATGTTTTTATGGCTTATACCGTTACCGCCTCCGGAGAGGCTGATTTGGAGGATGGGCCTGGAGGAAAGAGATGGCCCAGGCCCGCCACTACCGAAACCGGTGGCAATCCTCCGGGGGTTCAGGGGTTCCCCATGGACGTGGGTCCCCTGAAAGGACAGAACCCGCTCGGGCAACTTGGTGCTGGACTGGGGTCAAGGGGTGCTGCCCATTTGCTTAGGGGCAGCATCAGGGCCAGGTTGCTTGGGTGGGAGAGAGCGGAAGCCGTTACCGTTTAGCAACGTTTAAGAATGTACCTCCCGATGTGGGAAGATTGAATATACTTGTTTTATATGTTTACCATTTTATCTTTTTCAGTTGTGAAAATAAAACCGGTGATGGACGGGCAGCCCGCAGACGGTCTGCATATTACTAAGGGAGAATGTGGCGCCCTGGACAAGCCAGGTCATCACAGAACAACACCAACACCCCGGTTAGGCACACCGAAGCCAAACACAAATCCTTGTTGCCTCCCTCCAGGGGCTGATGTCCACACCAGGGGGTGGGCCAGGCGGTTGGTCCCGCCCACCGAGGAGTTCACAGTCCTGGAGGCGGGAAAAGAGTTTAGTTTTTCAGATAGAGTTGAGTGGAGTTGAGGTGTGGAGAGAAGTGGAAAAGGAGCAGAGTGACAGCGTCCGGGTGTGTGGTTGGCAAGGTTGGCAGACGGTGGTAACCGTCTGCAGGAGAGGCTTATTGGAGCAAGCCGTAAGGACCGTGGACGGGCGGTGGCCCGGCGGTACTGGACCGGTGCGCAAACAGAAGCCAGCACCATCCGGCAGGGTTTATGGACCCAGACAAGGCTAGGAGTCGCCGTTGAATTTGTCAAATCCGTTAGCGAAGGGAACCTCCAGGGTTTCCCAGCAGCCAAGTCCCGATTGAAGGCAACAGCTCAAACCATAGAGGGAAACACAGTCACCGCCGAGGCTACAGTTCCCAGGGCCAGAGCCTGCGGGCAAAAGTGGCTCCTTCAGCACCCATCCAAGCTGGGGAGCGGGTTACCGGTGGGAACCCATTGGAACCGTACACAAAACACAGGTGCAGGGAAAGGCAGTCAACATCAACCTGCCGGGAGGAGAAACACCGCAGCCGTCTGTGGGACCCGTCCATCCAGCCGTTTGTTTTACCGGAGACTTTGTGTTCATCATTGGCTGAGTGAGTACCACCGTGCCGTGCGGCACAGCGCTGCCCCTGCGACCCTGCACCTCGCCAGGCCCCGTAACCCGCCTGCCATCCATCCCTACTCCTCACCGGGCTCCGGGACAACCAACCCCCTACCCACGGAGGGGAGAAAACAACATCCAAGCTGCTCTCTGTCACCGCTCCCGGGATCCCCGTCCAGAGAAGCGGTGATGTCACAACCTCACCACAACCGTGGGTGGCGTCACGGACAATATCCCTAAAACCACAAATATTCCCCCTTTTCACTCACGGGCGAGGAATGCCGCTCGAGTCCCTGGGATCTGGCCCACCGCTCGAGCCACCACCGAGCAGCAGCAGCAGTAGCCGGACCCGAGCAGTGGGTGAGCGCAGCGTTCCCTCCTCCGCCCGCGACAGTAGTATGGGATAGGCTTCCACAGGTGGTGGTAGTATGGGGCAGGCTTCACACAGATGGTGGTAGTGGAGGCAGGCTTCCCACAGGTGGTGGTAGTAGGGGGCAGGCTTCAACAGGTGGTGGTAATAGGGGGCAGGCTTCCCACAGGTGGTGGTAATAGGGGGCAGGCTTCCTACAGGTGGCGGTAGTAGGGGAAGGCTTCCCACAGGTGGCGGTAGTAGGGGCAGGCTTCACACAGATGACGGTAGTGGGGGCAGGCTTCACACAGGTGGTGGTAGTAGGGGCAGGCTTCCCACAGGTGGTGGTTGTAGGGGCAGGCTTCCCACAGGTGGTGGTTGTAGGGGCAGGCTTCCCACAGGTGGCGGTAGTAGGGGGAAGGCTTCCCACAGGTGGTGGTAGTAGGGGCAGGCTTCACACAGGTGGTGTGTAGTGCCCCTGAAGACCTCAATGTGCTACAAGGTTCTGCATCTCCACCAGGATGGAGGGCCTACCCCCTTCGGACCCAGAACCCCAGTGTCGGTAACACTAAGAACCCAGGTAATCCCAGTTTCCCTAACAAATCCCCCATAGAATGGTACCCAGCTAGGGTGGGACCAATGGATGGCCGCCTAGAGGTGGAGCCATTCCAGTCCACCAGTTGACCAGGTGGGAGGGGCAGACTGTGGAGAGTAGTCAGAAGTCAGTCTAAGACGGTGAAGGTGGAGGGTGTGACTGAGCAAAGTTCTGACTCGGGTTAACGGTGACCTGGTACCCAAGAAAGGTGGTTGCCGATGGAGTACAGTGGAGTTCTCCCAGAACCACACAATGACGGGGTACAGGACCCTAGGACAGGAAAGAGCTTCAAGACGACCTGTTAACACCTGCACAACAACAGGGACCATCAAGGACCTTGCTTACCCAAATGAATCCGAAGATGTAGTAGCAAAGGGAGAACTGGGGACAGGACCAGAGACTCCAACCCCAACAGGGTCCACGCTACAGTCAGGCGGACAGAGGTGGACAAACCACAGACCGGGGACCCTCAGTATTCCATACCACGGGGACCCACTTACCAGAGACTTGTGCAAGGGAAGAAGGTACCAGAGAACCAAACTGGCACTGGGAAGAAGGGGACCTGGAGGCGAAAACAGCTGGTCTCGGGCAACTAGTTAACATCCAAAGAGTAAACCAGTTGCACTGAATACCTGTCTGGACTCCTTCTTCTGACGTCCACCGCACCATACACCCGCTGGGGTAATATCCTACTTACAGAGGGCTCAAGTCATCAGAGCTGAACATTCCATCAGTCCCAGCAAAACCCTGCAGCGGCGGCTCCCTACATATAGCCGCAACATCGCAAGTGGCGTCATGTATAACTTTATTCATAAATTCCCTATAAATATCCCCATTACAAAAAGGGCCCAGGGCACAGAACCGGGAACGGCCACCATCGTGATTCGTCACATTCCCTGTAGAGACACTGCCCGGAACCGAGTACCCCATATCTCTGAGTGCTACAGGTGATAGTAGGGGGCAGGCTTCCCACAGGTGGGGGTAGTAGGGGCAGGCTTCAACCAGGTGGGGGTAGTAGGGGCAGGCTTCCCACAGGTGGGGGTAGTAGGGGCAGGCTTCAACCAGGTGGGAGTAGTAGGGGCAGGCTTCCCACAGGTGGGGGTAGTGGGGGCAGGCTTCAACCAGGTGGGAGTAGTAGGGGCAGGCTTCCCACAGGTGGGGGTAGTAGGGGCAGGCTTCATACAAGTGGCGGTAGTAGGGGCAGGCTTCATACAAGTGGCGGTAGTAGGGGCAAGCTTCACACAGGTGGTGGTAGTAGAGAGCAAGCTTCGCATAGGCAGTAATAGTAGCTCCTCCTCCTAGACTCATTCTCTGCCATCTACATTACTCTGTCCTGCTCCTTTTAGACCTGTCCTCTGCCTTCTACATTACTCTGTGCTCCTCCTCCTAGACCTGTCCTCTGTCTTCTACATTACTCTGTCCTCCTCCTCCTAGACCTGTCCTCTGCCTTCTACATTACTCTGTCCTGCTCCTTCTAGACCTGTCCTCTGCCTTCTACATTACTCTGTGCTCCTCCTTCTAGACCTGTCCTCTGCCTTCTACATTACTCTGTCCTCCTCCTTCAAGACCTGTCCTCTGCCTCCTACATTACTCTGTCCTCCTAGACCTGTCCTCTGCCTTCTACATTACTCTGTGCTCCTCCTCCTAGACCTGTCCTCTGCCTTCTACATTACTCTGTGCTCCTCCTCCTAGACCAGTCCTCTGCCTTCTACATTACTCTGTCCTCCTCCTTCTAGACCTGTCCTCTGCCTCCTACATTACTCTGTCCTCCTAGACCTGTCCTCTGCCTTCTACATTACTCTGTGCTCCTCCTCCTAGACCTGTCCTCTGCCTTCTACATTACTCTGTGCTCCTCCTCCTAGACCTGTCCTCTGCCTTCTACATTAGTCTGTGCTCCTCCTACTAGACCTGTCCTCTGCCTTCTACATTACTCTGTGCTCCTCCTCCTAGACCGGTCCTCTGCCCTCTACATTACACTGTGCTCCTCCTCCTAGACCTGTCCTCTGCCTTCTACATTACTCTGTGCTCCTCCTTCTAGTCCTGTCCTCTGCCTTCTACATTACTCTGTGCTCATCCTCCTGGACCTGTCCTCTGCCTTCTACATTACTCTGTGCTCCTCCTTCTAGACCTGTCCTCTGCCTTCTACATTACTCTGTGCTCCTCCTCCTAGACCTGTCCTCTGTCTTCTACATTACTCTGTGCTCCTCCTCCTAGACCTGTCCTCTGCCTTCTACATTACTCTGTGCTCCTCCTCCTAGACCTGTCCTCTGCCTTCTACATTACTCTGTGCTCCTCCTCCTAGACCTGTCCTCTGCCCTCTACATTACTCTGTGCTCCTCCTCCTAGACCTGTCCTCTGCCTTCTACATTACTCTGTGCTCCTCCTCCTAGACCTGTCCTCTGCCTTCTACATTACACTGTGCTCCTCCTCCTAGAACTGTCCTCTGCCTTCTACATTACTCTGTGCTCATCCTCCTAGACCTGTCCTCTGCCTTCTACATTACTTTGTGCTCCTCCTTCTAG
The DNA here is from genome assembly GCF_048569485.1 of Anomaloglossus baeobatrachus. Taxonomy (NCBI): domain Eukaryota; kingdom Metazoa; phylum Chordata; class Amphibia; order Anura; family Aromobatidae; genus Anomaloglossus; species Anomaloglossus baeobatrachus. Next base: position 17,664,518 of record NC_134353.1, read on the forward strand.
ACCTGTCCTCTGTCTTCTATATTACTCTGTGCTCCTCCTCCTAGACCTGTCCTCTATCTTCTACATTACTCTGTGCTCCTCCTCCTAGACCTGTCCTCTGCCTTCTACATTACTCTGTGCTCCTCCTCCTAGACCTGTCCTCTGCCTAATACATTACTCTGTGCTCCTCCTCCTAGACCTGTCCTCTGCCTTCTACATTACTCTGTGCTCCTCCTCCTAGACCTGTCCTCTGTCTTCTACATTACTCTGTGCTCCTCCTCCTAGACCTGTCCTCTGCCTTCTACATTACACTGTGCTCCTCCTCCTAGACCTGTCCTCTGCCTTCTACATTACTCTGTGCTCCTCCTCCTAGACCTGTCCTCTGCCTTCTACATTACTCTGTGCTCCTCCTCCTAGACCTGTCCTCTGCCTTCTACATTACACTGTGCTCCTCCTCCTAGACCTGTCCTCTGCCTTCTACATTACTCTGTGCTCCTCCTCCTAGACCTGTCCTCTGTCTTCTACATTACTCTGTGCTCCTCCTCCTAGACCTGTCCTCTGTCTTCTACATTACTCTGTGCTCCTCCTCCTAGACCTGTCCTCTGCCTTCTACATTACTCTGTACTCCTCCTCCTAGACCTGTCCTCTGCCTTCTACATTACTCTGTCCTCCTCCTCCTAGACCTGTCCTCTGCCTTCTACATTACTCTGTGCTCCTCCTTCTAGACCTGTCCTCTGCCTTCTACATTACTCTGTGCTCCTCATCCTAGACCTGTCCTCTGCCTTCTGCATTACTCTGTGCTCCTCCTCCTAGACCTGTCCTCTGCCCTCTACATTATTCTGTGCTCCTCCTCCTAGACCTGTCCTCTGCCTTCTACATTACTCTGTGCTCATCCTCCTAGACCTGTCCTCTGCCTTCTACATTACTCTGTGCTCATCCTCCTAGACCTGTCCTCTGCCTTCTACATTACTCTGTGCTCATCCTCCTAGACCTGTCCTCTGCCTTCTACATTACTCTGTGCTCCTCATCCTAGACCTGTCCTCTGCCTTCTGCATTACTCTGTGCTCCTCCTCCTAGACCTGTCCTCTGCCCTCTACATTATTCTGTGCTCCTCCTCCTAGACCTGTCCTCTGCCTTCTACATTACTCTGTACTCCTCCTCCTAGACCTGTCCTCTGCCCTCTACATTACTCTGTGCTCCTCCTCCTAGACCTGTCCTCTGCCTTCTACATTACACTGTGCTCCTCCTCCTAGACCTGTCCTCTGCCTTCTACATTACTCTGTGCTCCTCCTCCTAGACCTGTCCTCTGCCTTCTACATTACACTGTGCTCCTCCTCCTAGACCTGTCCTCTGCCTTCTACATTACTCTGTGCTCCTCCTCCTAGACCTGTCCTCTGCCTTCTACATTACTCTGTGCTCCTCATCCTAGACCTGTCCTCTGCCTTCTGCATTACTCTGTGCTCCTCCTCCTAGACCTGTCCTCTGCCCTCTACATTATTCTGTGCTCCTCCTCCTAGACCTGTCCTCTGCCTTCTACATTACTCTGTGCTCATCCTCCTAGACCTGTCCTCTGCCTTCTACATTACTCTGTGCTCCTCCTCCTAGACCTGTCCTCTGCCTTCTACATTACACTGTCCTCCTCCTTCTAGACCTGTCCTCTGCCTTCTACATTACTCTGTGCTCCTCCTCCTAGACCTGTCCTCTGCCTTCTACATTACTCTGTGCTCCTCCTCCTAGACCTGTCCTCTGCCTTCTACATTACTCTGTGCTCCTTTTCCTAGACCTGTCCTCTGCCTTCTACATTACTCTGTACTCCTCCTCCTAGACCTGTCCTCTGCCTTCTACATTACTCTGTGCTCCTCCTCCTAGACCTGTCCTCTGTCTTCTACATTACTCTGTGCTCCTCCTCCTAGACCTGTCCTCTGCCTTCTACATTACTCTGTGCTCCTTTTCCTAGACCTGTCCTCTGCCTTCTACATTACTCTGTACTCCTCCTCCTAGACCTGTCCTCTGCCTTCTACATTAGTCTGTGCTCCTCCTTCTAGACCTGTCCTCTGCCTTCTACATTACTCTGTGCTCCTCCTCCTAGACCTGTCCTCTGCCTTCTGCATTACTCTGTGCTCCTCCTCCTAGACCTGTCCTCTGCCCTCTACATTATTCTGTGCTCCTCCTCCTAGACCTGTCCTCTGCCTTCTACATTACTCTGTGCTCATCCTCCTAGACCTGTCCTCTGCCTTCTACATTACTCTGTGCTCCTCCTCCTAGACCTGTCCTCTGCCTTCTACATTACACTGTCCTCCTCCTTCTAGACCTGTCCTCTGCCTTCTACATTACTCTGTGCTCCTCCTCCTAGACCTGTCCTCTGCCTTCTACATTACTCTGTGCTCCTCCTCCTAGACCTGTCCTCTGCCTTCTACATTACTCTGTGCTCCTTTTCCTAGACCTGTCCTCTGCCTTCTACATTACTCTGTACTCCTCCTCCTAGACCTGTCCTCTGCCTTCTACATTAGTCTGTGCTCCTCCTTCTAGACCTGTCCTCTGCCTTCTACATTACTCTGTGCTCCTCCTCCTAGACCTGTCCTCTGCCTTCTGCATTACTCTGTGCTCCTCCTCCTAGACCTGTCCTCTGCCCTCTACATTATTCTGTGCTCCTCCTCCTAGACCTGTCCTCTGCCTTCTACATTACTCTGTGCTCATCCTCCTAGACCTGTCCTCTGCCTTCTACATTACTCTGTGCTCCTCCTCCTAGACCTGTCCTCTGCCTTCTACATTACACTGTCCTCCTCCTTCTAGACCTGTCCTCTGCCTTTTACATTACTCTGTGCTCCTCCTCCTAGACCTGTCCTCTGCCTTCTACATTACTCTGTGCTCCTCCTTCTAGACCTGTCCTCTGCCTTCTACATTACTCTGTGCTCCTCCTCCTAGACCTGTCCTCTGCCTTCTACATTACACTGTCCTCCTCCTTCTAGACCTGTCCTCTGCCTTTTACATTACTCTGTGCTCCTCCTCCTAGACCTGTCCTCTGTCTTCTACACTACTCTGTGCTCCTCCTTCTAGACCTGTCCTCTGCCTTCTACATTACTCTGTGCTCCTCCTCCTAGACCTGTCCTCTGCCTTCTACATTACACTGTCCTCCTCCTTCTAGACCTGTCCTCTGCCTTTTACATTACTCTGTGCTCCTCCTCCTAGACCTGTCCTCTGTCTTCTACACTACTCTGTGCTCCTCCTTCTAGACCTGTCCTCTGCCTTCTACATTACTCTGTGCTCCTCCTCCTAGACCTGTCCTCTGTCTTCTACATTACTCTGTGCTCCTCCTCCTAGACCTGTCCTCTGCCTTCTACATTACACTGTGCTCCTCCTTCTAGACCTGTCCTCTGCCTTCTACATTACTCTGTGCTCCTCCTCCTAGACCTGTCCTCTGCCTTCTACATTACACTGTGCTCCTCCTTCTAGACCTGTCCTCTGCCTTCTACATTACACTGTGCTCCTCCTTCTAGACCTGTCCTCTGCCTTCTACATTACACTGTCCTCCTCCTTCTAGACCTGTCCTCTGCCTTTTACATTACTCTGTGCTCCTCCTCCTAGACCTGTCCTCTGTCTTCTACACTACTCTGTGCTCCTCCTTCTAGACCTGTCCTCTGCCTTCTACATTACTCTGTGCTCCTCCTCCTAGACCTGTCCTCTGTCTTCTACATTACTCTGTGCTCCTCCTCCTAGACCTGTCCTCTGCCTTCTACATTACACTGTGCTCCTCCTTCTAGACCTGTCCTCTGCCTTCTACATTACTCTGTGCTCCTCCTCCTAGACCTGTCCTCTGCCTTCTACATTACACTGTGCTCCTCCTTCTAGACCTGTCCTCTGCCTTCTACATTACTCTGTGCTCCTCCTCCTAGACCTGTCCTCTGCCTTCTACATTACTCTGTGCTCCTCCTCCTAGACCTGTCCTCCTCCTTCTACATTACTCTGTGCTCCTCCTTCTAGACCTGTCCTCTGCCTTCTACATTACTCTGTGCTCCTCCTCCTAGACCTGTCCTCTGTCTTCTACATTACTCTGTGCTCCTCCTAGTAGACCTGTCCTCTGCCTTCTACATTACTCTGTACTCCTCCTCCTAGACCTGTCCTCTGCCTTCTACATTACTCTGTCCTCCTCCTCCTAGACCTGTCCTCTGCCTTCTACATTACTCTGTGTTCCTCCTTCTAGACCTGTCCTCTGCCTTCTACATTACTATGTGCTCCTCATCCTAGACCTGTCCTCTGCCTTCTGCATTACTCTGTGCTCCTCCTCCTAGACCTGTCCTCTGCCCTCTACATTATTCTGTGCTCCTCCTCCTAGACCTGTCCTCTGCTTTCTACATTACTCTGTGCTCCTCCTCCTAGACCTGTCCTCTGCCTTCTACATTATTCTGTGCTCCTCCTCCTAGACCTGTCCTCTGCTTTCTACATTACTCTGTGCTCCTCCTCCTAGACCTGTCCTCTGTCTTTTACATTACTCTGTGCTCCTGCTCCTAGACCTGTCCTCTGCCTTCTACATTACTCTGTGCTCCTCCTCCTAGACCTGTCCTCTGTCTTTTACATTACTCTGTGCTCCTCCTCCTGGATCTGTCCTCTGCCTTCTACATTACTCTGTGCTCCTCCTTCTAGACCTGTCCTCTGCCTTCTACATTACTCTGTGCTCCTCCTTCTAGACCTGTCCTCTGTCTTTTACAATACTCTGTGCTCCTCCTCCTGGACCTGTCCTCTGCCTTCTACATTACTCTGTCCTCCTCCTCCTAGACCTGTCCTCTGCCTTCTACATTACTCTGTGCTCCTCCTCCTAGACCTGTCCTCTGCCTTCTACATTACTCTGTGCTCCTCCTCCTAGACCTGTCCTCTGCCCTCTACATTACTCTGTCCTCCTCCTCCTAGACCTGTCCTCTGCCTTCTACACTACTCTGTGCTCCTCCTTCTAGACCTGTCCTCTGTCTTTTACATTACTCTGTGCTCCTCCTCCTGGACCTGTCCTCTGCCTTCTACATTACTCTGTGCTCCTCCTCCTAGACCTGTCCTCTGCCTTCTACATTACACTGTGCTCCTCCTTCTAGACCTATCCTCTGCCTTCTACATTACTCTGTGCTCCTCCTCCTAGACCTGTCCTCTGCCTTCTACATTACTCTGTGCTCCTCCTCCTAGACCTGTCCTCTGCCTTCTACATTACTCTGTGCTCCTCCTCCTAGACCTGTCCTCTGCCCTCTACATTACTCTGTGCTCCTCCTCCTAGACCTGTCCTCTGCCTTCTACATTACTCTGTGCTCCTCCTCCTAGACCTGTCCTCTGCCTTCTACATTACTCTGTGCTCCTCCTAGACCTGTCCTCTGCCTTCTACATTACACTGTCCTCCTCCTTCTAGACCTGTCCTCTGCCTTCTACATTACTCTGTGCTTCTCCTCCTCCTAGACCTGTCCTCTGCCTTCTACATTACTCTGTGCTCCTCCTCCTAGACCTGTCCTCTGCCTTCTACATTACTCTGTGCTTCTCCTCCTCCTAGACCTGTCCTCTGCCTTCTACATTACTCTGTGCTTCTCCTCCTTCTAGACCTGTCCTCTGCCTTCTACATTACTCTGTGCTTCTCCTCCTCCTAGACCTGTCCTCTGCCTTCTACATTACTCTGTGCTCCTCCTCCTAGACCTGTCCTCTGCCTTCTACATTACTCTGTCCTCCTCCTCCTAGTCCTGTCCTCTGCCTTCTACATTACTCTGTGCTCCTCCTTCTAGACCTGTCCTCTGCCTTCTACATTACTCTGTGCTCCTCCTTCTAGACCTGTCCTCTGCCTTCTACATTACTCTGTGCTTCTCCTCCTTCTAGACCTGTCCTCTGCCTTCTACATTACTCTGTGCTTCTCCTCCTCCTAGACCTGTCCTCTGCCTTCTACATTACTCTGTGCTCCTCCTTCTAGACCTGTCCTCTGTCTTCTACATTACTCTGTGCTCCTCCTCCTAGACCTGTCCTCTGCCTTCTACAGTACTCTGTGCTCCTCCTCCTAGACCTGTCCTCTGCATGCTACATTACACTGTGCTCCTCCTCCTAGACCTGTCCTCTTCTCTCTACATTATTCTGTGCTCCTCCTTCTAGACCTGTCCTCTGTCTTCTACAATTACTCTGTGCTCCTCCTCCTAGACCTGTCCTCTGCCTTCTACAGTACTCTGTGCTCCTCCTCCTAGACCTGTCCTCTGCATGCTACATTACTCTGTGCTCCTCCTTCTAGACCTGTCCTCTGTCTTCTACATTACTCTGTGCTCCTCCTCCTAGACCTGTCCTCTGCCTTCTACAGTACTCTGTGCTCCTCCTCCTAGACCTGTCCTCTGCATGCTACATTACACTGTGCTCCTCCTCCTAGACCTGTCCTCTTCTCTCTACATTATTCTGTGCTCCTCCTTCTAGACCTGTCCTCTGTCTTCTACATTACTCTGTGCTCCTCCTTCTAGACCTGTCCTCTGCCTTCTACATTACTCTGTGCTCCTCCTCCTAGACCTGTCCTCTGCATGCTACATTACTCTGGGCTCCTCCTCCTAGACCTGTCCTCTTCTCTCTACATTACTCTGTGCTCCTCCTTCTAGACCTGTCCTCTGTCTTCTACATTACTCTGTCCTCCTCCTTGTAATGCTCTGATGGTGAGGATGTTGCACTGTAGCTGCAGCAGCAGGCCCCAGGAGTATGGACACAGTCACTGATATGGTAGGTGCAGCCAAGATGGCTGATACGGCAGGCTCGGTCGATATGGAATGATGCAGCAGGGGCCGGTACAGCAGGTTTGACCAATAGGGTACGATGCAGCAGGGGCCGGTATAGCAGACTTGGCTGATAGGGTCCGATGCAGCAGGGGCCAGTATAGCAGACTTAGCTGCTAGGGTATGATGCAGCAGGGGCCGGTATAGCAGACTTGGCCTATAGGGTACGATGCAGCAGGGGCCGGTATAGCAGACTTGGCTGATAGGGTACGATGCGGCAGGGGCCGGTATAGCAGACTTGGCTGATAGGGTACGATGCAGCAGGGGCCGGTATAGCAGACTTGGCTGCTAGGGTATGATGCATCAGGGGCCGGTATAGCAGACTTGGCCGATAGGGTACGATGCAGCAGGGGCCGGTATAGCAGACTTGGCCGATAGGGTACGATGCAGCAGGGGCCGGTATAGCAGACTTGGCTGATAGGGTACGATGCAGCAGGGGCCGGTATAGCAGACTTGGCTGATAGGGTACGGTGCAGCAGGGGCCGGTATAGCAGACTTGGCTGACAAGGTAAGATGCAGTGTGCCGCCCCCGTGGGAGCAGCTGAGCTGCTCGGATCCGGGTTCGCTGTAGCTCGAGGGTCTCCGGACCCGGGGTCATGCGGCAACTCAAATGAAGCGGGTATTTACAGGGGAATTGATATATATAGTTTGTGACGCCACCCCTGGTGTACGGTAATTTGGGGAGTACCGCCGCTGCCGTTGGGAGCACCCGGAGTGATGAAGTGGGGCAGCAAGGTGTTGTAGCCCTCCACATGTAGGGGGAATGCCCCGGGACTCGGTGTGGGGGATGCCGTGGGATGCAGGGGTTACTCTCGTACTCAGTCAATAAGCAGACGCTGACAATCGGGTAAACCAACTCTCTGGGTGCCGCTGCCGCTGAGGGGAGCTCGTCCGGGTCCCGTCCCCTATAGTGTTGCCTGGTGATCCGTGACCTGCCTCCTGGCACTAAGTTTAACTTTAACTTGATGGCCCGAAAGCTTGGAACTTGCCGGGCCCCGCTCCCCACTGTGGCTAAGTATGGGAGCCTGCTCTCAGGGCTCACGCTTAGGATATTCTGGACCGTTTTGGATTGGAAAGTCTTATCCCCCTCATTGCGCTAATGCCCTGATTCTGGAGCGGGTGGGAACAGATCATAAAGGCTCCGTTCTCCTCAGGTGAATTGTCAGGTTGCCTGAAGCTACTCCCCGACCTAGGGTCCATGTACCCCGTCGTGCCTTCGGTCCCAGACCGGTGATAGTGCTAGGCTGCCGGCTGTCCTCCTCGACAGGTCCAGGCACCTCGCTACAATCCCCTGCGACCGGGGGTCCGACTCCTCTAGGCCCAGACCACCGTCTGCAACCTAGACAGCTTCTCGAGGAGCCACCGCTCTCGACCTCCTCTCACTCTCTCTCTCTGACTCTGACTACACTCCTCACCTCCCCTCCCTGACCCCCCAGATGGGCGACTCTATTCCACTCAAGCCGTCCACTGGTGTGCCTGGTGGGTGTGGTGCAGGGTGTCTCTAGGATTTGATTTGCTGTTGGAGGCAACACTATTTAGATAGGGACCCAGAACCAAGAGGGACTTGGAATACTGCACGGAAGGGCAGTATACGCAGTACCCTGTGACGACCTGATAGTCCAGGGGCATCACAGCAGCAGCGGCCAGTATACCAGACGTGGCTGACAGGGTAAGATGCAGCAGCGGCCGGTATACCAGACGTGGCTGACAGGGTACGATGCAGCAGCGGAAGGTATAGCAGATTTGACTGGCCGAGTACGATGCAGCAGCAGTGGATACGTCAGGTACTGTAAGACAGAACGGTATTAGCAATGTGGAACACAGCACTAAACAGCAGCATCACCTAGGGACCTAAGGACTAGCAATGTATAGACGGCATTGCCCAGTGTCCATCCTTATCCTGTCCACCGACATTAACTTGAGAACGGCGGCAGCTATAGGCATAGAAGTGGTGTCTAGGTATAGTAAAGTAGCCATGCGCTACGCAATGAAACCACCTATAGCGCCACCTGGTGGAAAACAACGGAGTTAGCATTTTTATCTCGAAAACGGAACGAGATAGAGAAAAAAAGTGAATTACAAAGTTTTGGGCGTCATCAATTCAATGCGAATCCACGTCTTGCACAGAAATGCTGTGATTAGAACGTGTAACACTCACAAGGCTGCGGACGTGAAGCGATATCTCATGGAGACCTTCCTACAAGTCATTGGGTATGGTGCTGTGTGGAGTGGACTCCGCTCACCTGACCTGACCCCATTGGACTTCTTTCTGTGAGGTCACATCACACAGCAGGTGTATGCGACCCCTCCACCAACATTGCAGGACCTACGACCACGTATCACAGATGCTTGTGCAAACGTGTCACCTACCATATTGCACAACGTGCAGCCAGATACAGTATGCTGTGCAGAGTCCAGATGTGCAGTGCAGCCAGATACAGTATGCTGTGCAGAGGCCAGATGTGCATTGCAGCAAGATACAGTATGCTGTGCAGACCCCAGATGTGCATTGCAGCAAGATACAGTATGCTGTGCAGAGGCCAGATGTGCATTGCAGTCAGATACAGTATGCTGTGCAGACCCCAGATGTGCATTGCAGCCAGATACAGTATGCTGTGCAGAGGCCAGATGTGCATTGCAGCCAGATACAGTATGCTGTGCAGAGGCCAGATGTGCATTGCAGCAAGATACAGTATGCTGTGCAGAGGCCAGATGTGCATTGCAGCCAGATACAGTATGCTGTGCAGAGTCCAGATGTGCATTGCAGCAAGATACAGTATGCTGTGCAGAGCCCAGATGTGCATTGCAGCCAGATACAGTATGCTGTGCAGAGGCCAGATGTGCATTGCAGCCAGATACAGTATGCTGTGCAGAGGCCAGATGTGCATTGCAGCCAGATACAGTATGCTGTGCAGACCCCAGATGTGCATTGCAGCCAGATACAGTATGCAGTGCAGAGTCCAGATGTGCATTGCAGCAAGATACAGTATGCTGTGCAGAGTCCAGATGTGCATTGCAGCAAGATACAGTATGCTGTGCAGAGTCCAGATGTGCATTGCAGCAAGATACAGTATGCTGTGCAGAGTCCAGATGTGCATTGCAGCCAGATACAGTATGCTGTGCAGAGTCCAGATGTGCATTGCAGCCAGATACAGTATGCTGTGCAGAGGCCAGATGTGCATTGCAGCAAGGTACAGTATGCTGTGCAGAGCCCAGATGTGCATTGCAGCCAGATACAGTATGCTGTGCAGAGGCCAGATGTGCATTGCAGCTGAGGGGGGCCACTAATGAGCGCCATATGCGTGACCAGCATTCAATGTTTTGGGGGGGTCATGGGTTTCATATTATAGCATTTCTGTATGCAAGGTGTGGATTCGTATTGAATTGATGATGCCCTACAACTTTGTAACTCACTTTTTTTCTCTATCTCGTTCTGTTGTCAAGATAAAAATGCTAACTTCGTTGTTTTCCACCAGGTGGCGCTATAGGTGGTTTCATTGCGTAGCGCATGGCTACTTTACTATACCTAGACACCACTTCTATGCCTATAGCTGCTGCCGTTCTCAAGGTAATGGCGGTGGACAGGATATGGGTGGACACACTGTATAAAGCATTCTGTCTGTAGGTACAACAGCGACATCGGGTGTCAAGAGATGATATTGCACTATTACCCCTTATAAAGTCATATGAAAAAGTTTGGGCACCCCTATTGATGTTAACCTTTTTTCTTTATAACAATTTGGGTTTTGCTATTTCAGTTTCATATATCTAATAACTGATGGACTGAGTAATATTTCTGGATTGAAATGAGGTTTATTGTACTAACAGAAAATGTGCAATCCGCATTTAAACTAAATTTGACCGGTGCAAAAGTATGGGCACCCTTATCAATTTCTTGATTTGAACACTCCTAACTACTTTTTACTGACTTACTAAAGCAGTAAATTGGTTTTGTAACCTCATTGAGCTTTGAACTTCATAGGCAGGTGTATCCAATTATGAGAAAAGGTATTTAAGGTGGCCACTTGCAAGTTGTTCTCCTATTTGAATCTCCTATGAAGAGTGGCAGCATGGGCTCCTCAAAACAACTCTCAAATGATCTGAAAACAAAGATTATTCTACATAGTTGTTCCGGGTGAAGGTACAAAGAGTTGTCTCAGAGATTTAAACTGTCAGTTTCCACTGTGAGGAACATAGTAAGGAAATGGAAGAACACAGGTACAGTTCTTGTTAAGCCCAGAAGTGGCCAAGACAAATATCAGAAAGGCAGAGCAGAAGAATGGTGAGAACAGTCAAGGACAATCCACAGACCACCTCCAAAGACCTGCAGCATCATCTTGATGCAGATGGTGTCAATGTGCATCGGTCAACAGTACAGCGCATGTTGCACAAGGAGAAGCTGTATGGGAGAGTGATGCGAAAGAAGCCGTTTCTGCAAGCACGCCACAAACAGAGTCGCCTGAGGTATGCAAAAGCACATTTGGACAAGCCAGTTACATTTTGGAAGAAGGTCCTGTGGACTGATGAAACAAAGATTGAGTTGTTTGGCCATACAAAAAGGCGTTATGCATGGAGGCAAAAAACCACGGCATTCCAAGAAAAGCACTTGCTACCCACAGTAAAATTTGGTGGAGGTTCCATCATGCTTTGGGGCTGTGTGGCCAATGCCAGCACCGGGAATCTTGTTAAAGTTGAGGGTCGCATGGATTCAACTCAGTATCAGCAGATTCTTGACAATAATGTGCAAGAATCAGTGACGAAGTTGAAGTTACGCAGGGGATGGATATTTCAGCAAGACAATGATCCAAAACACCGCTCCAAATCTACTCAGGCATTCATGCAGAGGACCAATTACAATGTTCTGGAATGGCCATCCCGGTCCCCAGACCTGAATATCATTGAGCATCTGTGGGATGATGTGAAGCGGCGGTCCATGCTCGGCGACCATCAAACTTAACTGAACTGGAATTGTTTTGTAAACAGGAATGGTCAAATCTACCTTCATCCAGGATCCAGGAACTCATTAAAAGCTACAGGAAGCGACTAGAGGCTGTTATTTTTGCAAAGGGAGAATCTACAAAATATTAATGTCACTTTTATGTTGAGGTGCCCATACTTTTGCACCGGTCAAATTTTGTTTAAATGCGGATTGCACATTTTCTGTTAGTACAATAAACCTCATTTCAATCCAGAAATATTACTCAGTCCATCAGTTATTAGATATATGAAACTGAAATAGCAAAAACCCAAATTGTTATAAAGAAAAAAGGGTAACATTAATAGGGGTGCACAAACTTTTTCATATGACTGTATAATAGAATCACAGAGGGACAGCCCTAAACTCACGTATGTACGGCCCATATGGCTGGCATACCGCTACACCACATTCTGGTAAGCTTAGATACACAGCATAGCGGTTAGTATTACATGTACAGGATGAGATACCTCAGCTCAGGAAACACATGGTAGGATTTGATACACATTTCATAGGATAGGCTTAGATACAGTAGGTCAGCAGCATGAAGCATAGAGTTGGATACATCAGCTCTGCAGAGGGTATCACCCAGTAGTAGATACATCAGGCTGGCAGAAGCTTTGTGGTTGCAGTCGTGTGTCGCCCCCATTTTTCGCACACATTTGGGTAGAGGATGAGTCACGGCAGTCAGGGAGGAATATTCTCCCCGATTCCATTATCTTCTCCGCTCAGATCCGTCACCTCTGTCCTCACCTCCATCTATAGCCATTATATCATCATCTGCCCATGTGACAGCGGGGACCTCCAGACCCCGGCACCTTCCCAGGAGAACAAGCCTCCAGGGGGGACGGAGCCCCCACAACACCTTTATATGGAGAAAGTGGAGGAGGCTCCGGCTGGTAATAGACCTCTGCAGCCTCCACAGCGGAGCCTCACTACTATGGGGCAGAAAGTGGAGCAAGAGCTTCATAAACACGGAGGTTGGCCGGCGACCTTCACACAACAAGCCAAAATATAGATTCATCCCCCAGCTCTGCCTTACAGCGGTGCTCCAGTGGGCCTGTTTATTCCCTGCAGAGTGGTGTAGTGGGTGAGCATACCCCCTACAAAGGGAGCTTAGTTGACCGGAGATGCCATTAATAAAAGTGTTTTATTTGTGTTGTGTTAGGGCACCCCCTAGTGGCCGGGTGGGACGGCTGTCACCACAGTGGGGAGGAGGAGCCGGCAGAAATCAGGGGGAGGAAGGAGAAGTGTATGTGTGTGTGTGTGAGAGAGGCAGTTGGATCCGGGACGTGAGAGAGTGAAGATAAAGGGGCAGAGTGTGGGGGCTGAATTAAGAGGGGACGCCGGAGAGAACGGGAGTGGACGGAACCTCGGAGAGTGAAGCAACCGGTGTGGGTCTGGTGTGTGTGTAACCGCCAGTGGGAGCCCGGCGAAGTGGAGTAACCAGGGCACATCCCCACGCGAGGGTACGTCAGGGCAGGTTGTCCCCCAGCCCCAGAAAGTGTTTTTCTTCTGCAACAGCCGGATTGTGACTTCGTGTGTAAATAAAGATGTCTTTTGTTTTCACCACATCCTGCCTGAAGACTGTTTGTGCAACGACCGACGACATCACCACACTCTGCCCCACCAAGTTAGTCCCCGACCTTGAAGTAGTGAGGGAGCCAGGGGAGAGCCTTGAATCTACAAAGGCCACGACTACAAGGCCGGAGGCCCCCCTGGCACCTCATTACATGTGGCGTAGTCGGCAGGATGCGAATTCCCTGCCAGGGACCCAAGAAGCCAGAGATCAAGTGGTGCCTAGGGCACAGGATCCGGACTATGAGAGAAGATTTCCAGTCCCATGGTGGGAAGAAGAAGCAGTGCCTGCAGCGTTGGACCGGGCACAAGATGGCGGCAAGATGGCCGTCGTCTGGGAAGATGAAGAAAGCGCGCGAAAAGTTGGCGCCAAAAGAAGAGCCTGGGGCTGGCCGGTGCCGAAAAAGAAGTTCGGAGTACTCCGCCCAAAGAGGGGAGGTGCCGGTCCCAGGGCACGCAGAAAAACATGCGAAGTGGGCGGTGTTTTGAAGGAAAAGAAGAACCGCCGCGGAGGGGTCGATATGATGTGGGAGACTGGGGGTGGAGTATGCTCAAGAGCGGGAAAAATAGGCCCGCCTCCACTTCCTCCAGTATCTCCACTGACCTCGCCGCCATTGCCAGAGCTACCAAGCGTTTGCACGATGGAGACCTACAGGCAGCAACAGGAGATAGAGACCACGATGGCACTCACCCACCTGGGCAGAGGACGCCCCAAGCAGTCTGCGGCTGCAGCTGCGAATGTGTCACCGCTTGCGTTACCGGCTGCTCCTGTGGGGCAAGGACGCCCGTCTAAAGTTACTTGGATCACCACGTGGGACGCCGTGACCGGGGGAACCACAACAGAGGTCCGGGCGACCTATGACAATCCGCTGCCGGTGGGGAATCGGCCTCCGGGAATCCTTCCAGACCCAGAGACACACCCGCCCGTCGCGGTGGAACTGCCGACCCCTGCTCCTGTGCAAGCCCCGGAGGACTCACCTACCCGGAAGCTAGAACAGGATAATTGGGGCTTTTTCTGGGACCCGGTGCAGCCGTCTTCCATACCTTACAGGAAGTCACCGTCCCCAGAGCCGGACCCCGTCCAGGAGAGACTGCTCGCGGAAACTGTCGCCCGGGAGATGATGACCGGTCCCCGGGGTGAAGAGCTGGAGTTACAGTTTACCACGGGTATAGTGGTGAAATTTAACCAGCAAGGGGGCTACGGTTTTATCCGGGAGGAGACGACCAGTGACGATTATTTTTATAACTGGGTACATTTGGATGTCGAGGGCTTACCTCAGCGTCTACACACGCTCTACCCAGGAGAGAAAGTCCGGTTCATACCTGAAGTGGGGTGCCGCGGCCCCTTTGCGGTCAGCGTCTCCCGTATGCCCACCTCCCAAGAAGCAGTTCAGTGGCAGCAGGAGTTAGAGTGGGAGGAACACCAATGCCGGCGGCGGGCGCAGTCAAGACCGGTGCTGGGTGAATCCTCTCAGTCAAGACGCACTCTAGCCGTCGCTCCAGAAGTGAAGCCCGGACCGCCTACCGACTCGGAGAGGGGAACCCCGGCGGTGCTGGCTATCAGCCAGAGTCTTAACAGCAATCCGGTTATCGTCTTGGATATACCACCACCGCCTAGGGTAGCGACCCCATCGCCTCCATCGGTGACTGAGGAGACCATGGCACCGAAGCCTGCCGTTGCCTACGAGCCTTTTCAGCGGCTGCGCCGACAGCCCGGACAATCTCTGTCAGATTACATCAGGGCTCAGAGAGCCGAGTGGAAGCGGGTGTTGCACCCAGAATAAAACATTTTGACCGGTTTATTGGAAGACCGGGTTTTCGTTTACAGTTGAAGTTCAGCAACGTTTAAGTGACTGAGCCCGGAGAGAGTCTGCTGCCGGACTGGGCCAGGGGCTCCTCCGCGTCATGGAGAAAACGTTTTGTGTTCCTGTTGCTCACAACCAAGACCGGGAGTGCTGCTAAGCCTCCGGGCACCACCAAAGACCGGGAGCGCCGCTAAGCCTCCGGGCACTACCAAGACCGGGCGCTGGACTGGTGCCCCTTCTTCCGGGCCGCCTGTTGTGGACTGGTTCGTAGTTTGTTCATCATGTTGTGCCTAGTTTTAAATATGTGTGTTTTTTTATGATGGAGCCTTGCCGGGAGGCTCGGGTTTTAAGAGGGGAGGTGTGTAGTGGGTGAGCATACCCCCTACAAAGGGAGCTTAGTTGACCGGAGATGCCATTAATAAAAATGTTTTATTTGTGTTGTGTTAGGGCACCCCTAGTGGCCGGGTGGGACGGCTGTCACCACAGTGGAAGGAGGAGCCGGCAGAAATCAGGGGGAGGAAGGAGAAGTGTATGTGTGTGTGTGTGAGAGAGGCAGTTGGATCCGGGACGTGAGAGAGTGAAGATAAAGGGGCAGAGTGTGGGGGCTGAATTAAGAGGGGACGCCGGAGAGAACGGGAGTGGATGGAACCTCGGAGAGTGAAGCAACCGGTGTGGGTCCGGTGTGTGTGTAACCGCCAGTGGGAGCCCGGTGAAGCGGATTAACCAGGGCACATCCCCACGCGAGGGTACGTCAGGGCAGGTTGTCCCCCAGCCCCAGAAAGTGTTTTTCTTCTGCAACAGCCGGATTGTGACTTCGTGTGTAAATAAAGATGTCTTTTGTTTTCACCACATCCTGCCTGAAGACTGTTTGTGCAACGACCGACGACATCACCACACTCTGCCCCACCAAGCTAGTCCCCGACCTTGAAGTAGTGAGGGAGCCAGGGGAGAGCCTTGAATCTACAAAGGCCACGACTACAAGGCCGGAGGCCCCCCTGGCACCTCATTACAGTGGTACTTTAAATATAAGCCCCCGGCTCCCTGTCTTATACTCACCTTCCCGCAGCTTCACCTATCTCCACCGCTCCATCAATCTCAGTGATCTGTGACCTACTGGCAGCTCAAGTGGTCCATGGAGGCATCAGAGGTCACAAGTCTATGAGAGCATCGCTCTAGCCTCCTGGCCTTACTCTATCCTCTCTCTGGCCTCCTTCTGGCCTCACTCTGACCACGCTCTTGCTTTGTTCTAGCTTTGCTCTGGCTCCATTCTGGCCTCCTTCTAGCCAAGTTCTGGTCTCACTCTGGCCTTGTTCTGGCCTCATTCTGGCCTCCTTCTAGCCATGTTCTGGCATCGCACGAGGCTTGTTCTGGCTCATTCTGGCCTTGTTCTGGCCTCATTCTGGCCTTGGTCTAGCTTTGCTCTGCCTCCATTCTGGCCTCCTTCTAGCAGAGTCCTGGTCTCACTCTGGCCTTGTTCTGGCTTTGTTCTGGCTTCGTTCTGGCGTCGTTCTGGCCTCGCACTGGCCTTGTTCTGGCCTCATTCTGGCCTTGTTCTAGCTTTGCTCTGGCTCCATTCTGGCCTCCTTCTAGCCAATTTCTGGTCTCACTCTGGCCTTGTTCTGGCTTCGTTCTGGCCTTGTTCTGGCCTCATTCTGGCCTCCTAGCCATGTTCTGGCCTCGCACTGGCCTTCTTCTGCCCTCATTCTGGCCTTGTTCTGGCCTCATTCTGGCCTTGTTGTGGCCTTGTTCTAGCCTTGCTTTGGCTCCATTCTGGCCTCCTTCTAGCCACGTTCTGGCCTCGCTCTGGCCTTGTTCTGGCTTCGTTCTGGCCTTGTTCTGGCCTCATTCTGGCCTTGTTCTGGCCTTATTCTGGCCTCCTTCTAGCTATGTTCTGGCCTCGCACTGGCCTTGTTCTGGCTTGTTCTGGTCTCATTCTGGCCTTGTTTTGGCCTTGTTCTAGCCTTGCTCTGACTCCATTCTGGCCTCCTTCTAGCCACGTTCTGGCCTCGCTCTGGCCTTGTTCTGGCTTCGTTCAGGCCTTGCTCTCTCCCTATTCTGGCCTCCTTCTAGCCACATTCTGGCCTCGCTCTGGCCTTGCTCTGGCTCATTCTTGCCTCATTCTGGCCTCGTTCTAGCCTCACTCTGGCCTTGTTCTGGCTTCGTTCTGGCCTTGTTCTGGCCTCATTCTGGCCTCCTAGCCATGTTCTGGCCTCGCACTGGCCTTCTTCTGCCCTCATTCTGGCCTTGTTCTGGCCTCGTTCTGGCCTTGTTGTGGCCTTGTTCTAGCCTTGCTCTGACTTCATTCTGGCCTCCTTCTAGCCACGTTCTGGCCTCGCTCTGGCCTTGTTCTGGCTTCGTTCTGGCCTTGCTCTCTCCCTATTCTGGCCTCCTTCTAGCCACATTCTGGCCACACTCTGGCCTTGCTCTGGCTCATTCTTGCCTCATTCTGGCCTCGTTCTAGCCTCACTCTGGCCTTGTTCTGGCTTCGTTCTGGCCTTGTTCTGGCCTCATTCTGGCCTCATTCTGGCCTTGCTGTGGCCTTGTTCTAGCCTTGCTTTGGCTCCATTCTGGCCTCCTTCTAGCAACGTTCTGGCCTCGCTCTGGCCTTGTTCTGGCTTCGTTCTGGCCTTGTTCTGGCCTCATTCTGGCCTTGTTCTGGCCTTATTCTGGCCTCCTTTTAGCTATGTTCTGGCCTCGCACTGGCCTTGTTCTGGCTTGTTCTGGTCTCATTCTGACCTTGTTTTGGCCTTGTTCTAGCCTTGCTCTGACTCCATTCTGGCCTCCTTCTAGCCACGTTCTGGCCTCGCTCTGGCCTTGTTCTGGCTTCGTTCTGGCTTTGCTCTCTCCCTATTCTGGCCTCCTTCTAGCCACGTTCTGGCCTCACTCTGGCCTTGCTCTGGCTCATTGTTGCCTCATTCTGTCCTCATTCTTGCCTCATTCTGGCCTCCTTCTAGCCACGTTCTGGCCTCGCTCTGGCCTTGTTTTGGCTTTGTTCTGGCCTTGCTCTCTCTCCATTCTGGCCTCCTTCTAGCCAAGTGCTGGCCTCGCTCTGGCCTTGTTCTGGCTTCGTTCTGGCCTTGTTCTGGCCTCATTCTGGCCTTGTTCTAACCTTATTCTGGTCTCCTTCTAGTTATGTTCTGGCCTCACACTGCCCTTATTCTGGCTTGTTCTGGTCTCATTCTAACCTTGCTCTGGCTCCATTCTGGCATCCTTCTAGCCCCGTTCTGCCCTCATTCTGGCCTTGTTCTGGCCTCACACTGCCCTTGTTCTGGCTTGTTCTGGTCTCATTCTAACCTTGCTCTGGCTCCATTCTGGCATCCTTCTAGCCACGTTCTGGCCTCGCTCTGGCCTTGTTCTGGCCTCACACTGCCCTTGTTCTGGCTTGTTCTGGTCTCATTCTAACCTTGCTCTGGCTCCATTCTGGCATCCTTCTAGCCACGTTCTGGCCTCGCTCTGGCCTTGTTCTGGCCTCACACTGCCCTTGTTCTGGCTTGTTCTGGTCTCATTCTAACCTTGCTCTGGCTCCATTCTGGCATCCTTCTAGCCACATTCTGGCCTCGCTCTGGCCTTGTTCTGGCTTCCTTCTGTCCTTGCTTTCTCCCCATTCTGGCCTCCATCTAGCCATGTTCTGGCCTCGCACTGGCCTTGCTCTGGCTCATTCTTGCCTCATTCTGGCCTCATTCTGGCCTCGTTCTGGCCTCACTCTGGCCTCACTCTGGCCTCACTCTGGCCTCACTCTGGCCTCACTCTGGCCTCGCCCTGGCTCATTGTTGCCTCATTCTGGCCTCATTCTTGCCTCATTCTGGCCTCATTCTTGCCTCACTCTGGCCTTGCTCTGGCCTTGCTCTGGCTCATTGTTGCCTCATTCTGGCCTCATTCTTGCCTCATTCTGGCCTCATTCTTGCCTCACTCTGGCCTCACTCTGGGCCAGAGCTCATTGTTGCCTCATTCTGGCCTCATTCTTGCCTCACTCTGGCCTTGTTCTGGCCTCACTCTGGCCTTGCTCTGGCTCATTGTTGCCTCATTCTGGCCTCATTATTGCCTCATTCTGGCCTCATTATTGCCTCATTCTGGCCTCATTATTGCCTCATTCTGGCCTCATTATTGCCTCATTCTGGCCTCGCTCTGGTTTTGCTCTGGCTCATTGTTGCCTCATTCTGGCCTCATTCTTCCTCACTCTGGCCTTGTTCTGGTCTCACTCTGGCCTTGCTCTGGCTCATTGTTGCCTCATTCTGGCCTCATTATTGCCTCATTCTGGCCTCGCTCTGGCCTCACTCTGGCCTTCTGGCTCTCAGAGATGCATTGGAGCTGGTGTTGTAACTACTGACTTCCAGCCAGCCAGAAGTTACTTTCACAAGATGGCGTGCAGCGGTGTTGGTAAAAGGTGCATATGCCGGAGATGAGTATATGGCAGGGAGGGGGGTTTAGATTTCAAGTAACACTCCAAACTGAAACAAAAATGTTGGTGTGTGCTTTAATTACCTGCTGCCCCTCACAGAGTAGATAAATAAAGCACTTCCATGCAGCCACCATTAGGGGGAGCTCAGTGCATGTGACCTTATACTTCCACCACTAGGGGGAGCTCAGTGCATGTGACCTTATACATCCACCACTAGAGGGAGCTCAGTGCATGTGACCTTATACATCCACCACTAGAGGGAGCTCAGTGCCTGTGACTTTATACATCCACCACTAGGGGGCACTCAGTGCCTGTGACTTTATACATCCACCAATAGGGGGAGCTCAGTGCATGTGACTTTATACATCCACCACTAGGGGGAGCTCAGTGCATGTGACTTTATACATCCACCACTAGGGGGAGCTCAGTGCATGTGACCTTATACATCCACCACTAGGGGGCGCTCAGTGCATGTGACCTTATACATCCACCACTAGGGGGCGCTCAGTGCATGTGACCTTAAACATCCACCACTAGGGGGAGCTCAGTGCATGTGACTTTATACATCCACCACTAGGGGGAGCTCAGTGCATGTGACCTTATACATCCACCACTAGGGGGAGCTCAGTGCATGTGACCTTATACATCCACCACTAGGGGGAGCTCAGTGCATGTGACCTTATACTTCCACCACTAGGGGGAGCTCAGTGCATGTGACCTTATACATCCACCACTAGAGGGAGCTCAGTGCATGTGACCTTATACATCCACCACTAGAGGGAGCTCAGTGCCTGTGACTTTATACATCCACCACTAGGGGGCACTCAGTGCCTGTGACTTTATACATCCACCAATAGGGGGAGCTCAGTGCATGTGACTTTATACATCCACCACTAGGGGGAGCTCAGTGCATGTGACTTTATACATCCACCACTAGGGGGAGCTCAGTGCATGTGACCTTAAACATCCACCACTAGGGAGCGCTCAGTGTATGTGACCTTATACATCCACCACTAGGGGGCGCTCAGTGCATGTGACTTTATGCATCCACCACTAGGGGGAGCTCAGTGCATGTGACCTTATACATCCACCACTAGGGGGAGCTCAGTGCCTGCGACTTTATACATCCACCACTAGGGGGAGCTCAGTGCATGTGACCTTATACATCCACCACTAGGGGGATATCAGTGCATGTGACCTTATACATCCACCACTAGGGGGAGCTCAGTGCATGTGACCTTATACATCCACCACTAGGGGGCGCTCTAGGCCTGTGACCTTATACATCCACCACTAGGGGGAGCTCAGTGCATGTGACCTTATACATCCACCACTAGGGGGACCTCAGTGCCTGTGACTTTATACATCCACCACTAGGGGGAGCTCAGTGCATGTGACCTTATACATCCACCACTAGGGGGCGCTCAGTGCCTATGACCTTATACATCCACCACTAGGGGGAGCTCAGTGCATGTGACCTTATACATCCACCACTAGGGGGAGCTCAGTTCATGTGACTTTATACATCCACCACTAGGGGGAGCTCAGTGCATGTGACTTTATACATCCACCACTAGGGGGAGCTCAGTGCATGTGACTTTATACATCCACCATTAGGGGGAGCTCAGTGCATGTGACCTTATACATCCACCACTAGGGGGCGCTCAGTGCATGTGGCCTTATACATCCACCACTAGGGGGAGCTCAGTGCATGTGACCTTATACATCCACCACTAGGGGGCACTCAGTGCATGTGACCTTATACATCCACCACTAGGAGGAGATCAGTGCATTTGACTTTATACATCCACCACTAGGGGGAGCTCAGTGCATGTGACTTTATACATCCACCACTAGGGGGAGCTCAGTGCATGTGACTTTATACATCCACCACTAGGGGGAGCGCAGTGCATGTGACTTTATACATCCACCACTAGGGGGAGCTCAGTGCCTGTGACTTTATACATCCACCACTAGGGGGCGCTCAGTACATGTGATTTTATACATCCACCACTAGGGGGAGCTCAGTGCATGTGAATTATATACATCCACCACTAGGAGGATCTCACTGCCTGTGACTTTATACATCCACCACTAGGGGGAGCTCACTGCCTGTGACTTTATACATCCACCACTAGGGGGAGCTCAGTGCATGTGACCTTATACATCCACCACTAGGGGGAGCTCAGTGCATGTGACCTTATACATCCACCACTAGGGGGCGCTCAGTGCATGTGACTTCATACATCCACCACTAGGGGGAGCTCAGTGCATGTGACCTTATACATCCACCACTAGGGGGAGCTCAGTGCATGTGACCTTATACATCCACCACTAGGGGGAGCTCAGTGCATGTGACTTTATACATCCACCACTAGGGGGAGCTCAGTGCATGTGACCTTATACATCCACCACTAGGGGGAGCTCAGTGCATGTGACCTTATACATCCACCACTAGGGGGAGCTCAGTGCATGTGACCTTATACATCCACCACTAAGGGGAGCTCAGTGCATGTGAATTTATACATCCACCACTAGGGGGCGCTCAGTGCATGTGACCTTATACATCCACCACTAGGGGGCGCTCAGTGCATGTGACCTTATACATCCACCACTAAGGGGAGCTCAGTGCATGTGACTTTATACATCCACCACTAGGGGGCGCTCAGTGCATGTGACCTTATACATCCACCACTAGGGGGACCTCAGTGCCTGTGACTTTATACATCCACCACTAGGGGGACCTCAGTGCCTGTGACTTTATACATCCACCACTAGGGGGCGCTCAGTGCATGTGACTTTATACATCCACCACTAGGGGGAGCTCAGTGCATGTGACTTTATACATCCACCACTAGGGGGCGCTCAGTGCATGTGACCTTATACATCCACCACTAGGGGGCGCTCAGTGCATGTGACTTTATACATCCACCACTAGGGGGCGCTCAGTACATGTGATTTTATACATCCACCACTAGGGGGAGCTCAGTGCATGTGACTTTATACATCCATCACTAGGGGGAGCTCAGTGCCTGTGACTTTATACATCCACCACTAGGGGGCGCTCAGTACATGAGATTTTATACATCCACCACTAGGGGGAGCTCAGTGCATGTGAAGTATATACATCCACCACTAGGGGGAGCTCAGTGCATGTGACCTTATACATCCACCACTAGGGGGAGCTCAGTGCATGTGACTTTATACATCCACCACTAGCGGGAGCTCAGTGCATGTGACTTTATACATCCACCACTACGGGGAGCTCAGTGCATGTGACCTTATACATCCACCACTAGGGGGAGCTCAGTGCATGTGACTTTATACATCCACCACTAGGGGGAGCTCAGTGCATGTGACTTTATACATCCACCACTAGGGGGAGCTCAGTGCATGTGACCTTATACATCCACCACTAGGGGGAGCTCAGTGCATGTGACCTTATACATCCACCACTAGGGGGCGCTCAGTGCATGTGACTTTATACATCCACCACTAGCGGGAGCTCAGTGCATGTGACTTTATACATCCACCACTACGGGGAGCTCAGTGCATGTGACCTTATACATCCACCACTAGGGGGAGCTCAGTGCATGTGACTTTATACATCCACCACTAGGGGGAGCTCAGTGCATGTGACTTTATACATCCACCACTAGGGGGAGCTCAGTGCATGTGACCTTATACATCCACCACTAGGGGGAGCTCAGTGCATGTGACCTTATACATCCACCACTAGGGGGAGCTCAGTGCATGTGACTTTATACATCCACCACTAGGGGGTGCTCAGTGCATGTGACTTTATACATCCACCACTAGGGGGAGCTCAGTGCCTGTGACCTTATACATCCACCACTAGGGGGAGCTCAGTGCATGTGACTTTATACATCCACCACTAGGGGGAACTCAGTGCATGTGACCTTATACATCCACCACTAGGGGGCGCTCAGTACATGTGATTTTATACATCCACCACTAGGGGGAGCTCAGTGCCTGTGACTTTATACATCCACCACTAGGGGGAGCTCAGTGCATGTGACTTTATACATCCACCACTAGGGGGAGCTCAGTGCCTGTGACTTTATACATCCACCACTAGGGGGCACTCAGTGCATGTGACTTTATACATCTACCACTAGGGGGAGCTCAGTGCATGTGAATTATATACATCCACCACTAGGGGGAGCTCAGTGCATGTGACCTTATACATCCACCACTAGGGGGAGCTCAGTGCATGTGACATTATACATCCACCACTAGGGGGAGCTCAGTGCATGTGACCTTATACATCCACCACTAGGGGGAGCTCAGTGCATGTGACCTTATACATCCACCACTAGGGGGAGCTCAGTGCATGTGACTTTATACATCCACCACTAGGGGGCACTCAGTGCATGAGACCTTATACATCCACCACTAGGGGGCACTCAGTGCATGTGATTTTATACATCCACCACTAGGGGGAGCTCAGTGCATGTGAATTATATACATCCACCACTAGGGGGAGCTCAGTGCATGTAACCTTATACATCCACCACTAGGGGGAGCTCAGTGCATGTGACCTTATACATCCACCACTAGGGGGAGCTCAGTGCCTGTGACTTTATACATCCACCGCTAGCGGGAGCTCAGTGCCTGTGACTTTATACATCCACCACTAGGGGGAGCTCAGTGCATGTGACTTTATACATCCACCACTAGGGGGAGCTCAGTGCATGTGACCTTATACATCCACCACTAGGGGGCGCTCAGTGCATGTGACCTTATACATCCACCACTAGGGGGAGCTCAGTGCATGTGACCTTATACATCCACCACTAGGGGGAGCTCAGTGCATGTGACTTTATACATCCACCACTAGGGGGAGCTCAGTGCCTGTGACTTTATACATCCACCACTAGGGGGAGCTCAGTGCCTGTGACCTTATACATCCACCACTAGGGGGAGCTCAGTGCATGTGACTTTATACGTCCACCACTAGGGGGAGCTCAGTGCATGTGGCCTTATACATCCACCACTAGGGGGCGCTCAGTGCATGTGACTTTATACATCCACCACTAGGGGGAGCTCAGTGCCTGTGACCTTATACATCCACCACTAGGGGGAGCTCAGTGCATGTGACTTTATACGTCCACCACTAGGGGGAGCTCAGTGCATGTGACCTTATACATCCACCACTAGGGGGCGCTCAGTGCATGTGACTTTATACATCCACCACTAGGGGGAGCTCAGTGCCTGTGACCTTATACATCCACCACTAGGGGGCGCTCAGTGCATGTGACTTTATACATCCACCACTGGGGGGCGCTCAGTACATGTGATTTTATACATCCACCACTAGGGGGAGCTCAGTGCCTGTGACTTTATACATCCACCACTAGGGGGAGCTCAGTGCATGTGACTTTATACATCCACCACTAGGGGGAGCTCAGTGCCTGTGACTTTATACATCCACCACTAGGGGGCACTCAGTGCATGTGACTTTATACATCCACCACTAGGGGGAGCTCAGTGCATGTGAATTATATACATCCACCACTAGGGGGAGCTCAGTGCATGTGACCTTATACATCCACCACTAGGGGGAGCTCAGTGCATGTGACTTTATACATCCACCACTAGGGGGAGCTCAGTGCACGTGACCTTATACATCCACCACTAGGGGGCGCTCAGTGCATGTGACTTTATACATCCACCACTAGGGGGCGCTCAGTGCATGTGACTTAATACATCCACCACTACGGGGAACTCAGTGCCTGTGACCTTATACATCCACCACTAGGGGGAGCTCAGTGCCTGTCACTTTATACATCCACCACAAGGGGGCACTCAGTGCATGTGACCTTATACATCCACTACTAAGGGGCACTCAGTACATGTGATTTTATACATCCACCACTAGAGGGAGCTCAGTGCATGTGACCTTATACATCCACCACTAGGGGGAGCTCAGTGCATGTGAATTATATACACCCACCACTAGAGGGAGCTCAGTGCATGTGACCTTATACATCCACCACTAGGGGGAGCTCAGTGCATGTGACTTTATACATCCACCACTAGCGGGAGCTCAGTGCATGTGACCTTATACATCCACCACTAGGGGGAGCTCAGTGCATGAGACTTTATACGTCCACCACTAGGGGGAGCTCAGTGCATGTGACCTTATACATCCACCATTAGGGGGCGCTCAGTGCATGTGACTTTATACATCCACCACTAGGGGGAGTTCAGTGCATGTGATTTTATACATCCACCACTAGGGGGCGCTCAGTGCATGTGACTTAATACATCCACCACTAGGGGGCGCTCAGTGCATGTGACCTTATACTTCCACCACTAGGGGGAGCTCAGTGCATGTGACCTTATACATCCACCACTAGGGGGAGCTCAGTGCCTGTGACTTTATACATCCACCACTAGAGGGAGCTCAGTGCATGTGACTTTATACATCCACCACTAGGGGGCGCTCAGTGCATGTGACCTTATACTTCCACCACTAGGGGGCGCTCAGTGCATGTGACCTCATACATCCACCACTAGGGGGAGCTCAGTGCCTGTGACTTTATACATCCACCACTAGGGGGCGCTCAGTGCATGTGACCTTATACTTCCACCACTAGGGGGAGCTCAGTGCATGTGACCTTATACATCCACCACTAGGGGGAGCTCAGTGCATGTGACTTTATACATCCACCATTAGGGGGAGCTCAGTGCATGTGACTTTATACATCCACCACTAGGGGGAGCTCAGTGCATGTGACCTTATACATCCACCACTAGGGGGCGCTCAGTGCATGTGACTTTATACATCCACCAATAGAGGGAGCTCAGTGCATGTGACTTTATACATCCACCATTAGGGGGAGCTCAGTGCATGTGACTTTATACATCCACCACTAGGGGGAGCTCAGTGCATGTGACCTTATACATCCACCACTAGGGGGCGCTCAGTGCATGTGACTTTATACATCCACCATTAGGGGGAGCTCAGTGCATGTGACTTTATACATCCACCACTAGGGGGAGCTCAGTGCATGTGACCTTATACATCCACCACTAGGGGGCGCTCAGTGCATGTGACTTTATACATCCACCAATAGAGGGAGCTCAGTGCATGTGACCTTATACATCCACCACTAGGGGGAGCTCAGTGCATGTGACCTTATACATCCACCACAAGGGGGACCTCAGAGCCTGTGACTTTATACATCCACGACTAGGGGGAGCTCAGTGCATGTGACCTTATACATCCACCACTAGGGGGAGCTCAGTGCATGTGACCTTATACATTCACCACAAGGGGGACCTCAGAGCCTGTGACTTTATACATCCACGACTAGGGGGAGCTCAGTGCATATGACTTTATACATCCACCACTAGGTGGAGCTCAGTGCATGTGACTTTATACATCCACCACTAGGGGGCGCTCAGTGCATGTGACCTTAAACATCCACCACTAGGGGGCGCTCAGTGCATGTGACTTTATACATCCACCACTAGGGGGAGCTCAGTGCATGTGACCTTATACATCCACCACTAGGGGGAGCTCAGTGCCTGTGACTTTATACATCCACCACTAAGGGGCGCTCAGTACATGTGATTTTATACATCCACCACTAGGGGGAGCTCAGTGCCTGTGAGTTTATACATCCACCACTAGCGGGAGCTCAGTGCCTGTGACTTTATACATCCACCACTAGGGGGCGCTCAGGGCATGTGACTTTATACATCCACCACTAGCGGGAGCTCAGTGCCTGTGACTTTATACATCCACCACTAGGGGGATCTCAGTGCATGTGACTTTTTACATCCACCACTAGGGGAACTCAGTGCCTGTGACTTTATACATCCACCACTAGGGGGCGCTCAGTACATGTGATTTTTTACATCCACCACTAGGGGGAGCTCAGTGCATGTGAATTATATACATCCACCAGTAGGGGGAGCTCAGTGCATGTGACCTTATACATCCACCACTAGGGGGAGCTCAGTGCATGTGACCTTATACATCCACCACTAGGGGGCACTCAGTGCATGTGACTTTATACATCCACCACTAGCGGGAGCTCAGTGCATGTGACTTTATACATCCACCACTAGGGGGAGCTCAGTGCATGTGACTTTATACATCCACCACTAGGGGGCGCTCAGTGCATGTGACCTTATACATCCACCACTAGGGGGAGCTCAGTGCATGTGACCTTATACATCCACCACTAGAAGGAGCTCAGTGCATGTGATTTTTTACATCCACCACTAGGGGGAGCTCAGTGCATGTGACCTTATACATCCACCACTAGGGGGAGCTCAGTGCATGTGACTTTATACATCCACCACCAGGGGGAGCTCAGTGCATGTGACTTTATACATCCACTACTAGGGGGAGCTCAGTGTCTGTGACTTTATACATCCACCACTAGGGGGAGCTCAGTGCCTGAGACTTTATACATCCACCACTAGGGGGAGCTCAGTGCATGTGACTTTATACATCCACCACTAGGGGGCGCTCAGTGCATGTGACTTTATACATCCACCACTAGGGGGAGCTCAGTGCATGTGACTTTATACATCCACCACTAGGGGGAGCTCAGTGCCTGTGACTTTATACATCCACCACTAGGGGGAGCTCAGTTCATGTGACTTTATACATCCACCACTAGGGGGCGCTCAGTGCATGTGACCTTATACATCCACCACTAGGGGGAGCTCAGTGCATGTGACCTTATACATCCACCACTAGGGGGCGTTCAGTGCATGTGACTTTATACATCCACCACTAGGGGGAGCTCAGTGCCTGTGACCTTATACATTCACCACTAGGGGGAGCTCAGTGCCTATGACTTTATACGTCCACCACTAGGGGGAGCTCAGTGCATGTGACCTTATACATCCACCACTAGGGGGCGCTCAGTGCATGTGACTTTATACATCCACCACTAGGGGGAGCTCAGTGCATGTGACATTATACATCCACCACTAGGGGGAGCTCAGTGCCTGTGACCTTATACATCCACCACTAGGGGGCGCTCAGTGCATGTGATTTTATACATCCACCACTAGGGGGAGCTCAGTGCATGTGATTTTATACATCCACCACTAGGGGGCGCTCAGTGCATGTGACTTTATGCATCCACCACTAGGGGGCGCTCAGTGCATGTGACTTTATACATCCACCACTAGGGGGCGCTCAGTGCATGTGACTTTATACATCCACCACTAGGGGGAGCTCAGTGCATGTGACTTTATACATCCACCACTAGGGGGCGCTCAGTGCATGTGACTTTATACATCCACCACTAGGGGGAGCTCAGTGCATGTGACCTTATACATCCACCACTAGGGGGAGCTCAGTGCCTGTGACTTTATACATCCACCACTAGGGGGAGCTCAGTTCATGTGACTTTATACATCCACCACTAGGGGGAGCTCAGTGCATGTGACCTTATACATCCACCACTAGGGGGCGCTCAGTGCATGTGACCTTATACATCCACCACTAGGGGGAGCTCAGTGCATGTGACTTTATACATCCACCACTAGGGGGAGCTCAGTGCATGTGACCTTATACATCCACCACTAGGGGGAGCTCAGTGCATGTGACCTTATACATCCACCACTAGGGGGCGTTCAGTGCATGTGACTTTATACATCCACCACTAGGGGGAGCTCAGTGCCTGTGACCTTATACATTCACCACTAGGGGGAGCTCAGTGCCTATGACTTTATACGTCCACCACTAGGGGGAGCTCAGTGCATGTGACCTTATACATCCACCACTAGGGGGCGCTCAGTGCATGTGACTTTATACATCCACCACTAGGGGGAGCTCAGTGCCTGTGACCTTATACATTCACCACTAGGGGGAGCTCAGTGCCTATGACTTTATACGTCCACCACTAGGGGGAGCTCAGTGCATGTGACATTATACATCCACCACTAGGGGGAGCTCAGTGCCTGTGACCTTATACATCCACCACTAGGGGGCGCTCAGTGCATGTGATTTTATACATCCACCACTAGGGGGAGCTCAGTGCATGTGATTTTATACATCCACCACTAGGGGGAGCTCAGTGCATGTGATTTTATACATCCACCACTAGGGGGCGCTCAGTGCATGTGACTTTATGCATCCACCACTAGGGGGCGCTCAGTGCATGTGACTTTATACATCCACTACTAGGGGGAGCTCAGTGCATGTGACTTTATACATCCACCACTAGGGGGAGCTCAGTGCATGTGACCTTATACATCCACCACTAGGGGGCGCTCAGTGCATGTGACTTTATACATCCACCACTAGGGGGAGCTCAGTGCATGTGACTTTATACATCCACCACTAGGGGGAGCTCAGTGCATGTGACCTTATACATCCACCACTAGGGGGCGCTCAGTGCATGTGACCTTATACATCCACCACTAGGGGGAGCTCAGTGCATGTGACTTTATACATCCACCCCTAGGGGGAGCTCAGTGCATGTGATTTTATACATCCACCACTAGGGAAAGCTCAGTGCATGTGACCTTATACATCCACCACTAGGGGGAGCTCAGTGCATGTGACCTTATACATCCACCACTAGGGGGAGCTCAGTGCATGTGACCTTTTACATCCACCACTAGGGGGAGCTCAGTGCATGTGACCTTATACATCCACCACTAGGGGGAGCTCGGTGCCTGTGACTTTATACATCCACCACTAGGTGGAGCTCAGTGCTTGTGATTTTATACATCCACCACTAGGGGGAGCTCAGTGCATGTGACTTTATACATCCACCACTAGGGGGAGCTCAGTGCATGTGACCTTATACATCCACCACTAGGGGGAGCTCAGTGCATGTGACCTTATACATCCACCACTAGGGGGAGCTCAGTGCATGTGACTTAATACATCCACCACTAGGGGGAGCTCAGTGCCTGTGACTTTATACATCCACCACTAGGGGGAGCTCAGTGCATGTGACCTTATACATCCACCACTAGGGGGAGCTCAGTGCATGTGACCTTATACATCCACCACTAGGGGGAGCTCAGTGCATGTGACTTAATACATCCACCACTAGGGGGAGCTCAGTGCATGTGACTTTATACATCCACTACTAGGGGGAGCTCAGTGTCTGTGACTTTATACATCCACCACTAGGGGGAGCTCAGTGCATGTGACTTTATACATCCACCACTAGGGGGAGCTCAGTGCATGTGACTTTATACATCCACCACTAGGGGGCGCTCAGTGCATGTGACTTTATACATCCACCACTAGGGGGAGCTCAGTGCATGTGACTTTATACATCCACCACTAGGGGGAGCTCAGTGCATGTGACCTTATACATCCACCACTAGGGGGAGCTCAGTGCATGTGACTTTATACATCCACCACTAGGGGGAGCTCAGTGCATGTGACTTTATACATCCACCACTAGGGGGAGCTCAGTGCATGTGACTTTATACATCCACCACTAGGGGGAGCTCAGTGCATGTGACCTTATACATCCACCACTAGGGGGCGCTCAGTGCATGTGACCTTATACATCCACCACTAGGGGGCGCTCAGTGCATGTGACTTTATACATCCACCACTAGGGGAAGCTCAGTGCATGTGACCTTATACATCCACCACTAGGGGAAGCTCAGTGCATGTGACCTTATACATCCACCACTAGGGGGCGCTCAGTGCATGTGACTTTATACATCCACCACTAGGGGGAGCTCAGTGCCTGTGACCTTATACATTCACCACTAGGGGGAGCTCAGTGCCTATGACTTTATACGTCCACCACTAGGGGGAGCTCAGTGCATGTGACCTTATACATCCACCACTAGGGGGCGTTCAGTGCATGTGACATTATACATCCACCACTAGGGGGAGCTCAGTGCCTGTGACCTTATACATCCACCACTAGGGGGCGTTCAGTGCATGTGACATTATACATCCACCACTAGGGGGAGCTCAGTGCCTGTGACCTTATACATCCACCACTAGGGGGCGCTCAGTGCATGTGATTTTATACATCCACCACTAGGGGAGCTCAGTGCATGTGACCCTATACATCCACCACTAGGGGGAGCTCAGTGCATGTGATTTTAGACATCCACCACTAGGGGGAGCTCAGTGCATGTGATTTTATACATCCACCACTAGGGGGCGCTCAGTGCATGTGACTTTATACATCCACCACTAGGGGGGCGCTCAGTGCATGTGACCTTATACATCCACCACTAGGGGGAGCTCAGTGCATGTGACTTTATACATCCACCACTAGGGGGCGCTCAGTGCATGTGACTTTATACATCCACCACTAGGGGGAGCTCAGTGCATGTGACCTTATACATCCACCACTAGGGGAAGCTCAGTGCATGTGACTTTATACATCCACCACTAGGGGGAGCTCAGTGCATGTGAATTATATACATCCACCGCTAGGGGGAGCTCAGTACATGTGACCTTATACATCCACCACTAGGGGGAGCTCAGTGCATGTGACCTTATACATCCACCACTAGGGGAGCTCAGTGCATGTGACTTTATACATCCACCACTAGGGGGCTCTCAGTACATGTGACTTTATACATCCACCACTAGGGGGAGCTCAGTGCATGTGAACTTATACATCCACCACTAGGGGGAGCTCAGTGCCTGTGACCTTATACATCCACCACTAGGGGGCGCTCAGTGCATGTGACCTTATACATCCACCACTAGGGGGAGCTCAGTGCATGTGACTTTATACATCCACCACTAGGGGGCGCTCAGTGCATGTGACTTTATACATCCACCACTAGGGGGAGCTCAGTGCATGTGACCTTATACATCCACCACTAGGGGGAGCTCAGTGCATGTGACTTTATACATCCACCACTAGGGGGAGCTCAGTGCATGTGACTTTATACATCCACCACTAGGGGGAGCTCAGTGCCTGTGACTTTATACATCCACCACTAGCGGGAGCTCAGTGCATGTGACTTTATACATCCACCACTAGGGGGAGCTCAGTGCATGTGACTTTATACATCCACCACTAGGGGGAGCTCAGTGCATGTGACCTTAGACATCCACCACTAGGGGGAGCTCAGTGCATGTGACCTTATACATCCACCACTAGGGGGAGCTCAGTGCATGTGACCTTATACATCCACCACTAGAGGGAGCTCAGTGCATGTGACTTTATACATCCACCACTAGGGGGAGCTCAGTGCATGTGACCTTATACATCCACCACTAGGGGGCGCTCAGTGCATGTGACCTTATACATCCACCACTAGGGGGAGCTCAGTGCATGTGACTTTATACATCCACCACTAGGGGGAGCTCAGTGCCTGCGACTTTATACATCCACCACTAGGGGGAGCTCAGTACATGAGATTTTATACATCCACCACTAGGGGGAGCTCAGTGCCTGCGACTTTATGCATCCACCACTAGGGGGAGCTCAGTGCCTGCGACTTTATGCATCCACCACTAGAGGGAGCTCAGTGCATGTGACCTTATACATCCACCACTAGGGGGAGCTCAGTGCCTGCGACTTTATGCATCCACCACTAGGGGGAGCTCAGTGCATGTGACCTTATACATCCACCACTAGGGGGAGCTCAGTGCATGTGACCTTATACATCCACCACTAGGGGGAGCTCAGTGCCTGCGACTTTATGCATCCACCACTAGGGGGAGCTCAGTGCATGTGACTTTATGCATCCACCACTAGGGGGAGCTCAGTGCCTGTGACTTTATGCATCCACCACTAGGGGGAGCTCAGTGCATGTGACTTTATGCATCCACCACTAGGGGGAGCTCAGTGCATGCGACTTTATACATCCACTACTAGGGGGCGCTGTGTTTACATAGATTGCATGATCATGTGATGTATACTATGTCTTCGTCCTGAGCGCCCCCTTGTGGTGGTTCCTTATGCGAGGCGGACGGCAGCATTTCTTTTCATCCTTTGTGCTGAGAATCCCATAGATTCAGTGGGGCAGTTTCCGCACCTTTTTCTTTTCCTCCCTGATCCCCTCCTCGCAGTCTATACTCTTATGTCATTGCTTTATTTACTTATCTCGCTCCCTGCTGAGCTGCTGCTTACAGACAAGAGCCGATTTGAGCAAGCAGAGCTGAAGTGTAAAGTATGGGGGAGACGCAGGAAGCTGTATCTGTGATGTATAAGCAGATTTCAGACAAGCGCGGACTCCGGCAGACAATGCAGCTGAGCTGGAGCCACGATGAGAGAGGACCACGGCCATCAGCCAATCAGATCACAGATCAGGGCTAGCCATAAGAGATGTGGGTAGTTACAGCATGGTGGACAAAACAGGTAAATAGTGGAGTGACAGGAAGCAAGATTACATCAGATCTGTAGGATTCCTCTTCTGCAGCTGCGCCGCTCCCCTCCCCCACAGAACAGGACGATTATTTTCAGAGGAGGATGTGATAAATATTCATCCCGTCTAATTATCCTTATAATAGACGAGGCGCTTTACACATGGCACTGTGAGGACTGGGATTGTGCCTCACAATGGGGCTGACTCACAGCGAGACGGGAGGGATCATAGGCCCCGAGCCGAGGCTGGTAGCACCATGGATCGGGGGGATCATAGGCCCCGAGCCGAGACTGAGAGCACCATGGATCGGGGGGATCATAGGCCCCGAGCTGAGGCTGAGAGCACCATGGATCGGGGAATCATAGGCCCCGAGCCGAGACTGGGAGCACCATGGATCAGGGGATCACAGGCCCCGAGCCGAGACTGAGAGCACCATGGATCGGGGAATCATAGGCCCCGAGCCGAGACTGGGAGCACCATGGATCGGGGGGATCATAGGCCCCGAGCCGAGGCTGAGAGCACCATGGATCGGGGAATCATAGGCCCCGAGCCGAGACAGGGAGCACCATGGATCGGGGGAATCATAGGCCCCGAGCCGAGACTGGGAGCACCATGGATCGGGGGGATAATAGGCCCCGAGCCCAGACTGGGAGCACCATGGATCGGGGAATCATAGGCCCTGAGCCGAGACTGGGAGCACCATGGAACCAGAGGGTTCATAGGCCCCGAGCCGAGACTGGGAGCACCATGGATTGGGGGATCACAGGCCCCGAGCCGAGACTGGGAGCACCATGGAACCAGAGGGTTCATAGGCCCCGAGCCGAGACTGAGAGCACCATGGATCAGGGGAATCATAGGCCCCGAGCCGAGACTGGGAGCACCATGGATCGGGGGATCATAGGCCCTGAGCCGAGACTGAGAGCACCATAGATCGGGGGATCATAGGCCCCGAGCCGAGACTGGGAGCACCATGGATTGGGGGATCACAGGCCCCGAGCCGAGACTGAGAGCACCATGGATTGGGGGATCACAGGCCCCGAGCCGAGACTGGGAGCACCATGGATCGGGGGATCATAGGCCCTGAGCCGAGACTGAGAGCACCATGGATCGGGGGATCATAGGCCCTGAGCCGAGACTGGGAGCACCATGGATCGGGGGATCATAGGCCCCGAGCTGAGGCTGAGAGCACCATGGACCGGGGGATCATAGGCCCCGAGCCGAGACTGAGAGCACCATGGATCGGGGGATCATAGGCCCTGAGCCGAGACTGAGAACACCATGGATCGGGGGATCATAGGCCCCGAGCTGAGGCTGAGAGCACCATGGACCGGGGGATCATAGGCCCCGAGCCGAGACTGAGAGCACCATGGATCGGGGGATCATAGGCCCCGAGCCGAGACTGAGAGCACCATGGATTGGGGGATCATAGGCCCCGAGCCGAGGCTGAGAGCACCATGGATCGGGGGATCATAGGCCCTGAGCCGAGACTGAGAGCACCATGGATCAGGGGAATCATAGGCCCTGAGCCGAGACTGAGAGCACCATGGATCGGGGGATCATAGGCCCCGAGCCGAGACTGAGAGCACCATGGATTGGGGGATCACAGGCCCCGAGCCGAGACTGAGAGCACCATGGATCGGGGGATCATAGGCCCTGAGCCGAGACTGAGAGCACCATGGATCGGGGGATCATAGGCCCTGAGCCGAGACTGGGAGCACCATGGATCGGGGGATCATAGGCCCTGAGCCGAGACTGAGAGCACCATGGATCGGGGGATCATAGGCCCCGAGCCGAGACTGGGAGCACCATGGATTGGGGGATCACAGGCCCCGAGCCGAGACTGAGAGCACCATGGATTGGGGGATCATAGGCCCCGAGCCAAGACTGGGAGCACCATGGATCGGGGGATCATAGGCCCTGAGCCGAGACTGAGAGCACCATGGATCGGGGGATCATAGGCCCTGAGCCGAGACTGGGAGCACCATGGACCAGGGGAATCATAGGCCCTGAGCCGAGACTGGGAGCACCATGGATTGGGGGATCATAGGCCCCGAGCCGAGACTGAGAGCACCATGGATCGGGGAATCATAGGCCCTGAGCCGAGACTAGGAGCACCATGGATTGGGGGATCATAGGCCCCGAGCCGAGACTGGGAGCACCATGGATCGGGGGATCATAGGCCCCGAGCCGAGACTGGGAGCACCATGGATCGGGGGATCATAGGCCCCGAGCCGAGACTGGGAGCACCATGGATTGGGGGATCATAGGCCCCGAGCCGAGACTGGGAGCACCATGGATCGGGGGATCATAGGCCCTGAGCCGAGACTGGGAGCACCATGGATTGGGGGATCATAGGCCCCGAGCCGAGACTGGGAGCACCATGGATCGGGGAGATCATAGGCCCCGAGCCGAGACTGGGAGCACCATGGATTGGGGGATCATAGGCCCCGAGCCGAGACTGGGAGCACCATGGATCGGGGGATCATAGGCCCTGAGCCGAGACTGAGAGCACCATGGATTGGGGGATCATAGGCCCCGAGCCGAGGCTGGGAGCACCATGGATTGGGGGATCATAGGCCCCGAGCCGAGACTGGGAGCACCATGGATCGGGGAATGATAGGCTCTGAGCCGAGACTGGGAGCACCATGGATCGGGGGGATCATAGGCCCCGAGCCGAGACTGAGAGCACCATGGATCGGGGGGATCATAGGCCCTGAGCCGAGACTGGGAGCACCATGGATTGGGGGATCATAGGCCCCGAGCCGAGACTGAGAGCACCATGGATCGGGGGGATCATAGGCCCCGAGCCGAGACTGGGAGCACCATGGATTGGGGGATCATAGGCCCCGAGCCGAGACTGAGAGCACCATGGATCGGGGAATCATAGGCCCTGAGCCGAGACTAGGAGCACCATGGATTGGGGGATCATAGGCCCTGAGCCGAGACTGGGAGCACCATGGATTGGGGGATCATAGGCCCCGAGCCGAGACTGAGAGCACCATGGATCGGGGGGATCATAGGCCCCGAGCCGAGACTGGGAGCACCATGGATTGGGGGATCATAGGCCCCGAGCCGAGACTGAGAGCACCATGGATCGGGGAATCATAGGCCCTGAGCCGAGACTGGGAGCACCATGGATTGGGGGATCATAGGCCCCGAGCCGAGACTGAGAGCACCATGGATCGGGGGGATCATAGGCCCCGAGCCGAGACTGGGAGCACCATGGATTGGGGGATCATAGGCCCCGAGCCGAGACTGAGAGCACCATGGATCGGGGAATCATAGGCCCTGAGCCGAGACTAGGAGCACCATGGATTGGGGGATCATAGGCCCCGAGCCGAGACTGGGAGCACCATGGATCGGGGGATCATAGGCCCCGAGCCGAGACTGGGAGCACCATGGATCGGGGGATCATAGGCCCCGAGCCGAGACTGGGAGCACCATGGATCGGGGGGATCATAGGCCCCGAGCCGAGACTGAGAGCACCATGGATCGGGGAATCATAGGCCCCGAGCCGAGACTGGGAGCACCATGAATCGGGGGATCATAGGCCCTGAGCTGAGACTGGGAGCACCATGGACTAGGGGGATCATAGGCTCTGAGCCGAGACTGGGAGCACCATGGACCAGGGGATCATAGGCCCTGAACCGAGACTGGGAGCACCATGGACCAGGAGATCATAGGCCCCGAGCCGAGACTGGGAGCACCATGGACCAGGGGATCATAGGCCCCGAGCCGAGACTGGGAGCACCATGGATCAGGGGAATCATAGGCCCTGAGCCGAGACTGGGAGCACCATGGATCAGGGGAATCATAGGCCCCGAGCCGAGACTGGGAGCACCATGGACCAGGGGAATCATAGGCCCTGAGCCGAGACTGGGAGCACCATGGACCAGGGGAATCATAGGCCCCGAGCCGAGACTGGGAGCACCATGGACCAGGGGAATCATAGGCCCCGAGCCGAGACTGGGAGCACCATGGATTGGGGGATCATAGGCCCCGAGCCGAGACTGAGAGCACCATGGATCGGGGAATCATAGGCCCTGAGCCGAGACTAGGAGCACCATGGATTGGGGGATCATAGGCCCCGAGCCGAGACTGGGAGCACCATGGATCGGGGGATCATAGGCCCCGAGCCGAGACTGGGAGCACCATGGATCGGGGGATCATAGGCCCCGAGCCGAGACTGGGAGCACCATGGATTGGGGGATCATAGGCCCCGAGCCGAGACTGGGAGCACCATGGATCGGGGGATCATAGGCCCTGAGCCGAGACTGGGAGCACCATGGATCGGGGAGATCATAGGCCCCGAGCCGAGACTGGGAGCACCATGGATTGGGGGATCATAGGCCCCGAGCCGAGACTGGGAGCACCATGGATCGGGGGATCATAGGCCCTGAGCCGAGACTGGGAGCACCATGGATTGGGGGATCATAGGCCCCGAGCCGAGGCTGGGAGCACCATGGATTGGGGGATCATAGGCCCCGAGCCGAGACTGGGAGCACCATGGATCGGGGGATCATAGGCCCCGAGCCGAGACTGGGAGCACCATGGATCGGGGGATCATAGGCCCCGAGCCGAGACTGGGAGCACCATGGATTGGGGGATCATAGGCCCCGAGCCGAGACTGGGAGCACCATGGATCGGGGGATCATAGGCCCTGAGCCGAGACTGGGAGCACCATGGATCGGGGAGATCATAGGCCCCGAGCCGAGACTGGGAGCACCATGGATCGGGGGATCATAGGCCCTGAGCCGAGACTGGGAGCACCATGGATCGGGGGATCATAGGCCCCGAGCCGAGACTGGGAGCACCATGGATTGGGGGATCATAGGCCCCGAGCCGAGACTGGGAGCACCATGGATTGGGGGATCATAGGCCCCGAGCCGAGACTGGGAGCACCATGGATCGGGGGATCATAGGCCCTGAGCCGAGACTGGGAGCACCATGGATCGGGGGATCATAGGCCCTGAGCCGAGACTGGGAGCACCATGGATTGGGGGATCATAGGCCCCGAGCCGAGGCTGGGAGCACCATGGATTGGGGGATCATAGGCCCCGAGCCGAGACTGGGAGCACCATGGATCGGGGAATGATAGGCTCTGAGCCGAGACTGGGAGCACCATGGATCGGGGGGATCATAGGCCCCAAGCCGAGACTGAGAGCACCATGGATCGGGGTGATCATAGGCCCTGAGCCGAGACTGGGAGCACCATGGATTGGGGGATCATAGGCCCCGAGCCGAGACTGAGAGCACCATGGATCGGGGGGATCATAGGCCCCGAGCCGAGACTGGGAGCACCATGGATTGGGGGATCATAGGACCCGAGCCGAGACTGAGAGCACCATGGATCGGGGAATCATAGGCCCTGAGCCGAGACTAGGAGCACCATGGATTGGGGGATCATAGGCCCCGAGCCGAGACTGGGAGCACCATGGATCGGGGGATCATAGGCCCCGAGCCGAGACTGGGAGCACCATGGATCGGGGGATCATAGGCCCCGAGCCGAGACTGGGAGCACCATGGATCGGGGGGATCATAGGCCCCGAGCCGAGACTGAGAGCACCATGGATCGGGGAATCATAGGCCCCGAGCCGAGACTGGGAGCACCATGAATCGGGGGATCATAGGCCCTGAGCCGAGACTGGGAGCACCATGGACTAGGGGGATCATAGGCTCTGAGCCGAGACTGGGAGCACCATGGACCAGGGGATCATAGGCCCTGAACCGAGACTGGGAGCACCATGGACCAGGAGATCATAGGCCCCGAGCCGAGACTGGGAGCACCATGGACCAGGGGATCATAGGCCCCGAGCCGAGACTGGGAGCACCATGGATCAGGGGAATCATAGGCCCTGAGCCGAGACTGGGAGCACCATGGATCAGGGGAATCATAGGCCCTGAGCCGAGACTGGGAGCACCATGGATCAGTGGATCATAGGCCCTGAACCGAGACTGGGAGCACCATGGACCAGGGGAATCATAGGCCCTGAGCCGAGACTGGGAGCACCATGGACCAGGGGAATCATAGGCCCCGAGCCGAGACTGGGAGCACCATGGACCAGGGGAATCATAGGCCCTGAGCCGAGACTGGGAGCACCATGGACCAGGGGAATCATAGGCCCCGAGCCGAGATTGGGAGCACCATGGACCAGGGGAATCATAGGCCCTGAGCCGAGACTGGGAGCACCATGGACCAGGGGAATCATAGGCCCTGAGCCGAGACTGGGAGCACCATGGACCAGGGGAATCATAGGCCCCGAGCCGAGACGCCATAGCCCGAGCACCATAGCCTGGGGGAATCTTAGGCCCTGAGCCGAGACTGGGAGCACCATGGACCAGGGGAATCATAGGCCCCGAGCCAAGACTGAGAGCACCATGGACCAGGGGAATCATAGGCCCCGAGCCGAGACAGGGAGCACCATGGACCAGGGGAATCATAGGCCCCGAGCCAAGACTGGGAGCACCATGGACCAGGGAAATCATAGGCCCTGAGCTGAGACTGGGAGCACCATGGACCAGGGGAATCATAGGCCCTGAGCCGAGACTGGGAGCACCAGGGATCAGGGGAATCATAGGCCCCGAGCCGAGACTGGGAGCACCAGGGATCAGGGGAATCATAGGCCCTGAGCTGAGACTGAGAGCACCATGGACCAGGGGAATCATAGGCCCTGAGCCGAGACTGGGAGCACCATGGACCAGGGGAATCATAGGCCCTGAGCCGAGACTGGGAGCACCAGGGATCAGGGGAATCATAGGCCCCGAGCCGAGACTGGGAGCACCAGGGATCAGGGGAATCATAGGCCCTGAGCTGAGACTGAGAGCACCATGGACCAGGGGAATCATAGGCCCTGAGCCGAGACTGGGAGCACCATGGACCAGGGGAATCATAGGCCCCGAGCCGAGACTGGGAGCACCATGGACCAGGGGAATCATAGGCCCTGAGCCGAGACTGGGAGCACCATGGACCAGGGGAATCATAGGCCCCGAGCCAAGACTGAGAGCACCATGGACCAGGGGAATCATAGGCCCCGAGCCGAGACTGGGAGCACCATGGACCAGGGGAATCATAGGCCCCGAGCCGAGATTGGGAGCACCTTGGACCAGGGGAATCATAGGCCCTGAGCCGAGACTGGGAGCACCATGGACCAGGGGAATCATAGGCCCTGAGCCGAGACTGGGAGCACCATGGACCAGGGGAATCATAGGCCCCGAGCCGAGACGCCATAGCCCGAGCACCATAGCCTGGGGGAATCTTAGGCCCTGAGCCGAGACTGGGAGCACCATGGACCAGGGGAATCATAGGCCCCGAGCCAAGACTGAGAGCACCATGGACCAGGGGAATCATAGGCCCCGAGCCGAGACAGGGAGCACCATGGACCAGGGGAATCATAGGCCCCGAGCCAAGACTGGGAGCACCATGGACCAGGGAAATCATAGGCCCTGAGCCGAGACTGGGAGCACCATGGACCAGGGGAATCATAGGCCCTGAGCCGAGACTGGGAGCACCAGGGATCAGGGGAATCATAGGCCCCGAGCCGAGACTGGGAGCACCAGGGATCAGGGGAATCATAGGCCCTGAGCTGAGACTGAGAGCACCATGGACCAGGGGAATCATAGGCCCTGAGCCGAGACTGGGAGCACCATGGACCAGGGGAATCATAGGCCCCGAGCCGAGACGCCATAGCCCGAGCACCATAGCCTGGGGGAATCTTAGGTTCTGATCCGAGACTGGGAGCACCATGGATCGGGGGATCATAGGCCCTGAGCCGAGACTGGGAGCACCATGGACCAGGGGAATCATAGGCCCCGAGCCGAGACGCCATAGCCCGAGCACCATAGCCTGGGGGAATCTTAGGTTCTGATCCGAGACTGGGAGCACCATAGTCCGGGGGAATCATAGGCCCCAAACTGAGACTGGGAGCAGGGGGATCATAGGCCACATCGGATGGGAGTGATGCTCAGTGTGTGATATAGGGGGATAACACTGAGCTCCTGAAGATGATGGGAGTATCTTTTGCTGAAACTCTGCTCAGGATTGCATTGATTCACCAATGACTATTTTGAGAGCGGTGAATAGTGAGTGCAGCTCTGGAGCATACAGGAGAATGTAATCGCAATAATCACATCTGCAGTACTAAATCGTGCTGCTAGAGGGCGCACTTGGAACTATAGCAGCACAGTGCGGAGAGTGCCCGGCAGGTGGCGCTGGTCGCAGTCTGGTCATGTAGCTGTGATGCGCCTTGTCCCCGGCAGATGGCGATGTGCTCCCTCCTCTCTTCCCGCTCAGGCCGCGTCCTTAGTAACGACGGGTGTGAGCGGCGGGAGCGCAGAGGGCAGTGCGCAGGCGCCGGAGACACAGGCGACATGGAGGAGAGGGAAGACGGAGCAGCGGCGGTGAGTGATACCGGGCATAATAATATCCCTGCTACGTCATCACTGCTGGTATATATACCGCCCTATAGATCCTGTATGTTGTATCTACACTACACCATAATAATGCTGATATATAATACACACGATCTATGGGAGTGGTATATCATATACAAAGGATCTATGGGGCAGTATATAATACACAGGATCTATAGGGGCAGTATATAATACACAGGATCTATAGGGGCAGTATATAATACACAGGATCTATAGGGCAGTATATAATACACAGGATCTATAGGGCAGTATATAATACACAGGATCTATAGGGCGGTATATAATACACAGGATCTATAGAGGCGATATATAATACACAGGATCTATAGGGGCAGTATATAATACACAGGATCTATAGGGCAGTATATAATACACAGGATCTATAGGGCGGTATATAATACACAGGATCTATAGAGGCAGTATATAATACACAGGATCTATAGGGCAGTATATAATACACAGGATCTATAGAGGCAGTATATAATACACATGATCTATAGGGCGGTATATAATACACAGGATCTATAGGGCGGTATATAATACACAGGATCTATAGGGTGGTATATAATACACAGGATCTATAGGGCAGTATATAATACACAGGATCTATAGGGCGGTATATAATACACAGGATCTATAGGGTGGTATATAATACACAGGATCTATAGAGGCAGTATATAATACACAGGATCTATAGGGGCAGTGTATAATACACAGGATCTATAGGGCGGTATATAATACACAGGATCTATAGGGTGGTATATAATACACAGGATCTATAGGGCAGTATATAATACACAGGATCTATAGAGGCAGTATATAATACACAGGATCTATAGGGCAGTATATAATACACAGGATCTATAGGGCAGTATATAATACACAGGATCTATAGAGGCAGTATATAATACACAGGATCTATAGGGGCAGTATATAATACACAGGATCTATAGGGCGGTATATAATACACAGGATCTATAGGGTGGTATATAATACACAGGATCTATAGGGTGGTATATAATACACAGGATCTATAGGGCGGTATATAATACACAGGATCTATAGGGCGGTATATAATACACAGGATCTATAGGGCAGTATATAATACACAGGATCTATAGGGCAGTATATAATACACAGGATCTATAGGGCGGTATATAATACACAGGATCTATAGGGCAGTATATAATACACAGGATCTATAGGGCAGTATATAATACACAGGATCTATAGGGCAGTATATAATACACAGGATCTATAGGGCAGTATATAATACACAGGATCTATAGAGGCAGTATATAATACACAGGATCTATAGGGGCAGTATATAATACACAGGATCTATAGGGGCAGTATATAATACACAGGATCTATAGGGCGGTATATAATACACAGGATCTATAGAGGCAGTATATAATACACAGGATCTATAGGGCGGTATATAATACACAGGATCTATAGGGCGGTATATAATACACAGGATCTATAGGGTGGTATATAATACACAGGATCTATAGGGCAGTATATAATACACAGGATCTATAGAGGCGATATATAATACACAGGATCTATAGGGCAGTATATAATACACAGGATCTATAGAGGCAGTATATAATACACAGGATCTATAGGGGCAGTATATAATACACAGGATCTATAGGGCGGTATATAATACACAGGATCTATAGGGTGGTATATAATACACAGGATCTATAGGGCAGTATATAATACACAGGATCTATAGGGCAGTATATAATACACAGGATCTATAGGGCAGTATATAATACACAGGATCTATAGAGGCAGTATATAATACACAGGATCTATAGGGGCAGTATATAATACACAGGATCTATAGGGGCAGTATATAATACACAGGATCTATAGGGCGGTATATAATACACAGGATCTATAGAGGCAGTATATAATACACAGGATCTATAGGGCGGTATATAATACACACGATCTATGGGAGTGGTATATCATATACACAGGATCTATAGGGGCGATATATAATACACAGGATCTATAGAGGCAGTATATAATACACAGGATCTATAGGGCGGTATATAATACACAGGATCTATAGAGGCAGTATATAATACACAGGATCTATAGAGGCAGTATATAATACACAGGATCTATAGGGCGGTATATAATACACAGGATCTATAGGGCGGTATATAATACACAGGATCTATAGGGCGGTATATAATACACAGGATCTATAGGGCGGTATATAATAAACAGGATCTATAGGGCGGTATATAATACACAGGATCTATAGGGCGGTATATA
The DNA here is from genome assembly GCF_048569485.1 of Anomaloglossus baeobatrachus. Lineage (NCBI taxonomy): Eukaryota > Metazoa > Chordata > Amphibia > Anura > Aromobatidae > Anomaloglossus > Anomaloglossus baeobatrachus. The sequence goes on from NC_134353.1 coordinate 17,709,059, forward strand.
ATACACAGGATCTATAGGGGCAGTATATAATACATAGGATCTATAGGGGCGATATACACAGGATCTATAGAGGCAGTATATAATACACAGGATCTATAGGGGCAGTATATAATACACAGGATCTATAGGGCGGTATATAATACACAGGATCTATAGGGCAGTATATAATACATAGGATCTATAGGGCAGTATATAATACACAGGATCTATAGGGCGGTATATAATACACAGGATCTATAGGGAGATATATAAGACACAGGATCTATAGGGGCAGTATATAATACACAGGATCTATAGGGCGGTATATAATACACAGTATCTATAGGGAGATATATAATACACAGGATCTATAGGGCAGTATATAATACACAGGATCTATAGGGTGGTATATAATACACATGTTCTATAGGGCGGTATATAATACACAGGATCTATAGGGCCAGTATATAATACACAGGATCTATAGGGCGGTATATAATACACAGGATCTATAGGGCGGTATATAATACACAGGATCTATAGGGCCAGTATATAATACACAGGATCTATAGGGGCAGTATATAATACACAGGATCTATAGGGCGGTATATAATACACAGGATCTATAGGGCGGTATATAATACACAGGATCTATAGGGCGGTATATAATACACAGGATCTATAGGGAGATATATAATACACAGGATCTATAGGGGCAGTATATAATACACAGGATCTATAGGGGCAGTATATAATACACAGGATCTATAGGGGCAGTATATAATACACAGGATCTATAGGGCGGTATATAATACACAGGATCTATAGGGCGGTATATAATACACAGGATCTATAGGGGCAGTATATAATTCACAGGATCTATAGAGGCAGTATATAATACACAGGATCTATAGGGCAGCATATAATACGCAGGATCTATAGGGCGGTATATAATACACAGGATCTATAGGGCAGCATATAATACACAGGATCTATAGGGGCAGTATATAATACACAGGATCTATATGGGCAGTATATAATACACAGGATCTATAGGGCGGTATATAATACACATGATCTATAGGGAGATATATAATACACAGGATCTATAGGGAGATATATAATACACAGGATCTATAGGGCAGTATATAATACACAGGATCTATAGGGCAGTATATAATACACAGGATCTATAGGGGCAGTATATAATACATAGGATCTATAGGGCGGTATATAATACACAGGATCTATAGGGGCGTTATATAATATAATACACAGGATCTGTAGGGGTGGTATAATATACAGGATCTATGGGTGTATAGTGCTGATCCTGTATATGACACCCACAGGCGGGTGTACTGTCCCTGTATTGTGCTTCCTGTATATTTAGGGGTGCGGGGGTCACCATTCTGTGTGTATGGATAGATCCGCTGTTCTTTTAAATCTGCAGCACAATATAATGTATAAATGTGGTTGGACGGACGGACGGCGGGGACCTCTGCTCCCAGAACACGTCACCCCCTCCTGTCACCCCCGCTCTTACACTGGATCCCTCTTACACCGGATCCTTCTGGCATAGCACATGATGGCGGGGGGGAGCTCGGTCCTCAGGGTCAGGTGTTGATGTTTTTCTTCTTGTAATTAGCCTGCAGAGACTTCCTAATGATGAGCCCTGTGCCCGGGGGAGCTCCCAGCAGGGGGCGCCACCTGTACAACCGTACCTCGGCAGCGAATGTGCCCTGCAATACTAGTGATACGTGTAGTGTAAGGACGCGGTATGCTCACATGTCCGTATACCAGTGATGTCATCACCGGGGGGCATCTGACAACCTCTCGCACATGTATACAGGCAGGGTGTAGCACGTATGGGGGGTGTATTACTTCAGGGGTCTGTAAACCATTGTGACCGGCCTGGGTTCGCTCTCCTGTACCTTGTGGCTGTGAATATTTCGGGGTCCTCATACTGTACACCGTGACCTCTGCCTGTTGTCGTCTCCATGCTCTCCCCCAGGATCTCCCCTGCGGTGCTTCCGGTTGCTGCTTTTCTCTTCTCCGGATTCTTTCTAGCATTATTTTCTGAGCGTTGGTTGGCACATGTCGTCATGCTCCTGTACTTTGTGGTTGTAGATATATCAGGGTCCTCATACTGTACACCGTGACCTCTGCCTGTTGTCGTCTCCATGCTCTCCCCCGGTGTCTCCCCTGCGGTGCTTCCGACAGCCACTTTTCTTCTCCTCTCTGGATTCTTTCTAGCGTTATTTTCTGTTTGTCGGTTGACACATGTCGTCATACTCCTGCTCTTTGTGGTTGTAGATATTTCGGGGGTCCTCCGCCTGTTGTCGTCTCCATGCTCTCCCCCGGGGTCTCCCCTGCGGTGCTTCCGGAAGCCGCTTTTCTTCTCCTCTCCGGATTCTTTCTAGCATTGTTTTCTGGGCGTCGGTTGGCACGTGTCGTCGCGCTCCTGCTCCTTGTGGTTGTAGATATTTCAGGGGTCATCAGCCTGTTGTCTTATCCATGCTCTCCACCAGGATCTCCTCTGCGGTGCTTCCGGTAGCAGATTTTCTTCTCCTCTCTGGATTCTTTCCAGCATTGTTTTCTGGGCGTGGGTTGACACGTGTCTTCATGGTCCTGTACTTTGTGGTTGTAGATATTTCGGGGGTCCTCTGCCTGTTGTTGTCTCCATGCTCTCCCCCAGGATCTCCCCTGCGGTGCTTCCGGTAGCAGATTTTCTTCTCTCCGGATTCTTTCTAGCATTGATTCTTTTCTGAGAGTCGGTTGGCACATGTCATCGCGCTCGCCGCTAACGAGTTTCTATAATTAGCGGCTGTGACACCTGCCGCGCCGCGTGCTCAGCACTGGGTAGAAACAAAACAAGTGAATGTTTGTTAATTAATCTGTTTTATTATTTCTATATCCGGCACAATGAGCGGAGGCGGGGGCCGGTGTCGGCGCTGCGTCCTTTGTCTTTAGGTCGTTACATAAGACATGGCGGCGGTATGACTGGCGCTTCTTCTCGTCATTGGTGTCACATTTTTGGGCGCTAATTATCAGAGCGGGTTACGTCATTGTTCCCTGTTTACGCCAGCGAAACATCCAGCCTAAAAATCCGCGCCACATCTGTAAATCAATCAGAGCACAGAAAATGGCGCTGACTCCACTAGCAACCAGTCACAGCACATCTGTCTATGCTGCGCCTCGCTCCACTGTACTTCATAGTGTATGCTGACTGATCCCGCCCTGCAGTCTGTGCTGCTCCTCGCTCCGCTGTACTTCATAGTGTATGCTGACTGATCCCACCCTGCAGTCTGTGCTGCGCCTCGCTCCACTGTACTTCATAGTGTATGCTGACTGATCCCGCCCTGCAGTCTGTGCTGCGCCTCGCTCCGCTGTACTACATAGTGTATGCTGACTGATCCCACCCTGCAGTCTGTGCTGCGCCTCGCTCCACTGTACTTCATAGTGTATGCTGACTGATCCCGCCCTGCAGTCTGTGCTGCTCCTCGCTCCGCTGTACTTCTTGTTGTGTGCTGACTGATCCCGCCCTGCAGTCTGTGCTGCGCCTCGCTCCGCTGTACTTCTTGTTGTGTGCTGACTGATCCCGCCCTGCAGTCTGTGCTGCGCCTCGCTCCGCTGTACTTCTTGTTGTATGCTGACTGATCCCGCCCTGCAGTCTGTGCTGCTCCTCGCTCCACTGTACTTCTTGTCGTATGCTGACTGATCCTGCCCTGCAGTCTATGCTGCTCCTCGCTCCGCTGTATTTCTTGTTGTATGCTGAGTGATCCCGCCCTGCAGTCTGTGCTGCACCTCGCTCCGCTTTACTTCTTGTCGTATACTGACTGATCCCGCCCTGCAGTCTGTGCTGCGCCTCGCTCCGCTATACTTCTTGTCGTATGCTGACTGATCCCACCCTGCAGTCTGTGCTGCGCCTCTCTCCGCTTTACTTCTTGTCGTATACTGACTGATCCCACCCTGCAGTCTGTGCTGCGCCTCGCTCCGCTGTACTTCTTGTCGTATGCTGACTGATCCCGCCCTGCAGTCTGTGCTGTGCCTCGCTCCGCTTTACTTCTTGTCGTATACTGACTGATCCCACCCTGAAGTCTGTGCTGCGCCTCGCTCTGCTGTACTTCTTGTCGTATACTGACTGATCCCGCCCTGCAGTCTGTGCTGCGCCTCACTCCGCTTTACTTCTTGTCGTATGCTGACTGATCCCGCCCTGCAGTCTGTGCTGTGCCTCGCTCCGCTTTACTTCTTGTCGTATGCTGACTGATCCCGCCCTGCAGTCTGTGCTGCGCCTCGCTCCGCTGTACTTGTTGTGTGCTGACTGATCCCACCCTGCAGTCTGTGCTGCGCCTCGCTCCGCTGTACTTCTTGTCGTATGCTGACTGATCCCGCCCTGCAGTCTGTGCTGTGCCTCGCTCCGCTTTACTTCTTGTCGTATGCTGACTGATCCCGCCATGCAGTTTGGGCTGCGCCTCACTTCGCTGTACTTCTTGTCGTATGCTGACTGATCCCGCCCTGCAGTCTGTGCTGCGCCTCGCTCCGCTGTATTTCTTGTTGTGTATTGACTGATCTGTGCTGCGCTTCGCTCTGCTGTACTTCTTGTTGTATGCTGACTGATCCCGCCCTGCAGTCTGTGCTGTGCCTCGCTCCGCTGTACTTCTTGTTGTATGCTGACTGATCCCGCCCTGCAGTCTGTGCTGCGCCTCGCTCCACTGTACTTCTTGTTGTATGCTGACTGATCCCGCCCTGCAGTCTGTGCTGCGCCTCGCTCCGCTGTACTTCTTGTTGTATGCTGACTGATCCCGCCCTGCAGTCTGTGCTGCTCCTCGCTCCACTGTACTTGTCGTGTGCTGACTGATCCCGCCCTGCAGTCTGTGCTGCTCCTCGCTCCACTGTACTTCTTGTCGTATGCTGACTGATCCTGCCCTGCAGTCTATGCTGCTCCTCGCTCCGCTGTATTTCTTGTTGTATGCTGAGTGATCCCGCCCTGCAGTCTGTGCTGCACCTCGCTCTGCTTTACTTCTTGTCGTATACTGACTGATCCCGCCCTGCAGTCTGTGCTGCGCCTCGCTCCGCTATACTTCTTGTCGTATGCTGACTGATCCCACCCTGCAGTCTGTGCTGCGCCTCTCTCCGCTTTACTTCTTGTCGTATACTGACTGATCCCACCCTGCAGTCTGTGCTGCGCCTCGCTCCGCTGTACTTCTTGTCGTATGCTGACTGATCCCGCCCTGCAGTCTGTGCTGTGCCTCGCTCCGCTTTACTTCTTGTCGTATACTGACTGATCCCACCCTGCAGTCTGTGCTGCGCCTCGCTCTGCTGTACTTCTTGTCGTATACTGACTGATCCCGCCCTGCAGTCTGTGCTGCGCCTCACTCCGCTTTACTTCTTGTCGTATGCTGACTGATCCCGCCCTGCAGTCTGTGCTGTGCCTCGCTCCGCTTTACTTCTTGTCGTATGCTGACTGATCCCGCCCTGCAGTCTGTGCTGCGCCTCGCTCCGCTGTACTTGTTGTGTGCTGACTGATCCCACCCTGCAGTCTGTGCTGCGCCTCGCTCCGCTGTACTTCTTGTCGTATGCTGACTGATCCCGCCCTGCAGTCTGTGCTGTGCCTCGCTCCGCTTTACTTCTTGTCGTATGCTGACTGATCCCGCCATGCAGTTTGGGCTGCGCCTCACTTCGCTGTACTTCTTGTCGTATGCTGACTGATCCCGCCCTGCAGTCTGTGCTGCGCCTCGCTCCGCTGTATTTCTTGTTGTGTATTGACTGATCTGTGCTGCGCTTCGCTCTGCTGTACTTCTTGTTGTATGCTGACTGATCCCGCCCTGCAGTCTGTGCTGTGCCTCGCTCCGCTGTACTTCTTGTTGTATGCTGACTGATCCCGCCCTGCAGTCTGTGCTGCGCCTCGCTCCACTGTACTTCTTGTTGTATGCTGACTGATCCCGCCCTGCAGTCTGTGCTGCGCCTCGCTCCGCTGTACTTCTTGTGGTATGCTAACTGATCCCGCCCTGCAGTCTGTGCTGCGCCTCACTCTGCTGTACTTCTTGTTGTATGCTGACTGATCCCGCCCTGCAGTCTGTGCTGCGCCTCGCTCCGCTGTACTTCTTGTCGTGTGCTGACTGATCCCGCCCTGCACTCTGTGCTGCGCCTCGCTCCGCTGTACTTCTTGTGTACTGACTGATCCCGCCCTGCAGTCTGTGCTGCGCCTCGCTCCGCTGTACTTCTTGTTGTATGCTGACTGATCCCGCCCTGCAGTCTGTGCTGCGCCTCGCTCTGCTGTACTTGTTGTGTGCTGACTGATCCCGCCCTGCAGTCTGTGCTGCGCCTCGCTCCGCTGTACTTCTTGTGTACTGACTGATCCCGCCCTGCAGTCTGTGCTGCGCCTCACTCTGCTGTACTTCTTGTTGTGTGCTGACTGATCCCGCCCTGCAGTCTGTGCTCCTCCTCGCTCCGCTGTATTTCTTGTTGTATGCTGACTGATCCCGCCCTGAAGTCTGTGCTGCGCCTCGCTCCGCTATACTTCTTGTTGTATACTGACTGATCCCGCCCTGCAGTCTGTGCTGCGCCTCGCTCCGCTATACTTCTTGTTGTATACTGACTGATCCCGCCCTGCAGTCTGTGCTGCGCCTCGCTCCGCTGTACTTCTTGTGTACTGACTGATCCCGCCCTGCAGTCTGTGCTGCGCCTCGCTCCACTGTACTTCTTGTTGTATGCTGACTGATCCCGCCCTGCAGTCTATGCTGCGCCTCGCTCCGCTGTACTTCTTGTTGTGTGCTGACTGATCCCGCCCTGCAGTCTATGCTGCGCCTCGCTCCGCTGTACTTCTTGTTGTGTGCTGACTGATCCCGCCCTGCAGTCTGTGCTGCGCCTCGCTCTGCTGTACTTCTTGTGTACTGACTGATCCCGCGCTGCAGTCTGTGCTGCTCCTCGCTCCGCTGTACTTCTTGTGGTATGCTGACTGATCCCGCCCTGCAGTCTGTGCTGCGCTTCGCTTTGCTGTACTTCTTGTTGTATGCTGACTGATCCTGCCCTGCAGTCTGTGCTGCGCCTCGCTCCGCTGTACGTCTTGTCGTATGCTGACTGATCCCGCCTTGCAGTCTGTGCTGCGCCTCGCTCCCCTGTACTTCTTGTTGTATGCTGACTGATCCCGCCCTGCAGTCTGTGCTGCGCCTCGATCCGCTGTACTTGTCGTGTGCTGACTGATCCTGCCTTGCAGTATGTGCTGCGCCTCGCTCCGCTGTACTTCTTGTTGTATGCTGACTGATCCCGCCCTGCGGTCTGTGCTGCGCCTCGCTCCGCTGTACTTCTTGTTGTATGCTGACTGATCCCGCCCTGCAGTCTGTGCTGCGCCTCGCTCCGCTGTACTTCTTGTCATATGCTGACTGATCCCGCCCTGCAGTCTGTGCTGCGCCTTGCTCCGCTGTACTTCTTGTTGTATGCTGACTGATCCCGCCCTGCAGTCTTTGCTGCGCCTCGCTCCGCTGTACTTCTTGTCGTGTGCTGACTGATCCTGCCCTGCAGTCTGTGCTGCGCCTCGCTTCGCTGTACTTCTTGTTGTGTGCTGACTGATCCCACCCTGCACTTTGTGCTGCGCCTCGCTTTGCTGTACTTCTTGTTGTGTGCTGACTGATCCCGCCCTGCAGTCTGTGCTGTGCCTCGCTCTGCTGTACTTCTTGTTGTGTGCTGAATGATCCCGCCCTGCAGTCTGTGCTGTGCCTCGCTCTGCTGTACTTCTTGTTGTATGCTGAATGATCCCGCCCTGCAGTCTGTGCTGTGCCTCGCTCTGCTGTACTTCTTGTCGTATGCTGACTGATCCCGCCCTGCAGTCTGTGCTGTGCCTCGCTCTGCTGTACTTCTTGTTGTATGCTGACTGATCCCGCCCTGCAGTCTGTACTGCGCCTCGCTCTGCTGTACTTCTTGTTGTATGCTGACTGATCCCGCCCTGCAGTCTGTGCTGTGCCTCGCTCTGCTGTACTTCTTGTTGTATGCTGACTGATCCCGCCCTGCAGTCTGTGCTGCGCCTCGCTCCACTGTACTTCTTGTTGTATGCTGACTGATCCCGCCCTGCAGTCTGTGCTGCGCCTCGCTCCACTGTACTTCTTGTTGTATGCTGACTGATCCCGCCCTGCAGTCTGTGCTGCGCCTCGCTCCACTGTACTTCTTGTTGTATGCTAACTGATCCCGCCCTGCAGTCTGTGCTGCGCCTCGCTCCGCTGTACTTCTTGTGTGCTGACTGATCCCGCCCTGCAGTCTGTGCTGCGCCTCGCTCCGCTGTACTTCTTGTGGTATGCTAACTGATCCCGCCCTGCAGTCTGTGCTGCGCCTCACTCTGCTGTACTTCTTGTTGTATGCTGACTGATCCCGCCCTGCAGTCTGTGCTGTTCCTCGCTCCCCTGTACTCCTTGTTGTATGCTGACTGATCCCACCCTGCAGTCTGTGCTGCGCCTCGCTCCGCTGTACTTCTTGTTGTATGCTGACTGATCCCGCCCTGCAGTCTGTGCTGTTCCTCGCTCCCCTGTACTCCTTGTTGTATGGTGACTGATCCCGCCCTGCAGTCTGTGCTGCGCCTCGCTCCGCTGTACTTGTCGTATGTTGACTGATCCTGCCCTGCAGTCTGTGCTGCGACTCGCTCCGCTGTACTTCTTGTGTACTGACTGATCCCGCCCTGCAGTCTGTGCTGCGCCTCACTCCGCTGTACTTCTTGTTGTATGCTGACTGATCCCGCCCTGCAGTCTGTGCTGCGCCTCGCTCCACTGTACTTCTTGTTGTATGCTGACTGATCCCGCCCTGCAGTCTGTGCTGCTCCTCGCTCCACTGTACTTCTTGTCGTATGCTGACTGATCCCGCCATGCAGTCTGTGCTGCGCTTCGCTCTGCTGTACTTCTTGTCGTGTGCTGACTGATCCCGCCCTGCAGTCTGTGCTGCGCTTCGCTCTGCTGTACTTCTTGTTGTATGCTGACTGATCCCGCCCTGCAGTCTGTACTGCGCCTCGCTCTGCTGTACTTCTTGTGGTATGCTGACTGATCCCGCCCTGCAGTCTGTGCTGTGCCTCGCTCTGCTGTACTTCTTGTCGTATGCTGACTGATCCCGCCCTGCAGTCTGTGGTGCGCCTCGCTCCGCTGTACTTCTTCCGGTATGCTGATTGATCCCGCCCTGCAGTCTGTGCTGTGCCTCGCTCTGCTGTACTTCTTGTCGTATGCTGACTGATCCCGCCCTGCAGTCTGTGCTGCGCCTCGCTCCGCTGTACTTTTTGTCATGTGCTGACTGATCCCGCCATGCAGTCTGTGCTGCGCCTCGCTCTGCTGTACTTCTTGTGGTATGCTGACTGATCCCGCCCTGCAGTCTGTGCTGCGCCTCGCTCTGCTGTACTTCTTGTTGTATGCTGACTGATCCCGCCCTGCAGTCTGTGCTGCTCCTCGCTCCCCTGTACTTGTTGTGTGCTGACTGATCCCGCCCTGCAGTCTGTGCTGTGCCTCGCTCCGCTGTACTTCTTGTCATGTGCTGACTGATCCCACTCTGCAGTCTGTGCTGCGCCTCGCTTCGCTGTACTTCTTGTCATGTGCTGACTGATCCCACCCTGCAGTCTGTGCTGCGCCTCGCTTCGCTGTACTTCTTGTTGTATGCTGACTGATCCCGCCCTCCAGTCTGTGCTGCGCCTCGTTCCGCTGTACTTCTTGTTGTATGCTGACTGATCCCGCCCTGCAGTCTGTGCTGTGCCTCACTCTGCTGTACTTCTTGTCGTATGCTGACTGATCCCGCCCTGCAGTCTGTGCTGCGCCTCGCTCCGCTGTACTTCTTGTGTACTGACTGATCCCGCCCTGCAGTCTGTGCTGCGCCTCACTCTGCTGTACTTCTTGTTGTATGCTGACTGATCCCGCCCTGCAGTCTATGCTGCTCCTCGCTCCGCTGTATTTCTTGTTGTATGCTGACTGATCCCGCCCTGAAGTCTGTGCTGCGCCTTGCTCCGCTATACTTCTTGTTGTATACTGACTGATCCCGCCCTGCAGTCTGTGCTGCGCCTCGCTCCGCTATACTTCTTGTTGTATGCTGACTGATCCTGCCCTGCAGTCTGTTCTACGCCTCGCTCCGCTGTACTTCTTGTGTACTGACTGATCGCGCGCTGCAGTCTGTGCTGCGTCTCGCTCCACTGTACTTCTTGTGTACTGACTGATCCCGCCCTGCAGTCTGTGCTGCTCCTCGCTCCGCTGTATTTTTTGTTGTGTGCTGACTGATCCCGCCCTGCAGTCTGTGCTGCGCCTCACTCTGCTGTACTTCTTGTGTACTGACTGATCCCGCGCTGCAGTCTGTGCTGCGCCTCGCTCCGCTGTACTTGTCGTATGCTGACTGATCCTGCCCTGCAGTCTGTGCTGAGCCTCGCTCCGCTGTACTTGTTGTATGCTGACTGATCCTGCCCTGCAGTCTGTGCTGAGCCTCGCTCCGCTTTACTTCTTGTGGTATGCTGACTGATCCCGCCCTGCAGTCTGTGCTGTGCCTCGCTCCGCTGTACTTCTTGTTGTGTGCTGACTGATCCCACCCTGCAGTCTGTGCTGCGCCTCGCTCTGCTGTTCTTTTTGTTGTATGCTGACTTATCCCGCCCTGCAGTCTGTGCTGCGCCTCGCTCCGCTGTACTTCTTGTGGTATGCTGACTGATCCCGCCCTGCAGTCTGTGCTGCTCCTCACTCCCCTGTACTTCTTGTTGTATGCTGAGTGATCCCACCCTGCAGTCTGTGCTGCGCCTCGCTCCGCTGTACTTCTTGTATGCTGACTGATCCCGTCCTGCAGTCTGTGCTGCGCCTCGCTTCGCTGTACTTCTTGTTGTATGCTGACTGATCCCGCCCTCCAGTCTGTGCTGCGCCTCGTTCCGCTGTACTTCTTGTTGTATGCTGACTGATCCCGCCCTGCAGTCTCTGCTGCTTCTCGCTCTGCTGTACTTCTTGTCGTATGCTGACTGATCCCGCCCTGCAGTCTGTGCTGTGCCTCGCTCCGCAGTACTTCTTGTCGTATGCTGACTGATCTCGCCCTGCAGTCTGTGCTGCGCCTCCCTCCGCTGTACTTCTTGTGTACTGACTGATCCCGTCCTGCAGTCTGTGCTGCGCCTCGTTCCGCTGTACTTCTTGTGTACTGACTGATCCCGCCCTGCAGTCTGTGCTGCTCCTCGCTCCGCTGTATTTCTTGTTGTATGCTGACTGATCCCGCCCTGAAGTCTGTGCTGCGCCTCGCTCCGCTGTACTTCTTGTTGTGTGCTGACTGATCCCACCCTGCAGTCTGTGCTGCGCCTCGCTCTGCTGTTCTTTTTGTTGTATGCTGACTGATCCCGCCCTGCAGTCTTTGCTGTGCCTCGCTCCGCTGTACTTCTTGGTGTGTGCTGACTGATCCCGCCCTGCAGTCTGTGCTGCGCCTCGCTCCGCTGTACTTCTTGTGGTATGCTGACTGATCCCGCCCTGCAGTCTGTGCTGCTCCTCGCTCCCCTGTACTTCTTGTTGTATGCTGACTGATCCCGTCCTGCAGTCTGTGCTGCGCCTCACTCTGCTGTACTTCTTGGTGTGTGCTGACTGATCCCGCCCTGCAGTCTGTGCTGCTCCTCGCTCCGCTGTATTTCATGTTGTATGCTGACTGATCCCGCCCTGAAGTCTGTGCTGCGCCTCGCTCCGCTATACTTCTTGTTGTATACTGACTGATCCCGCCCTGCAGTCTGTGCTGCGCCTCGCTCCGCTATACTTCTTGTTGTATACTGACTGATCCCGCCCTGCAGTCTGTGCTGCGCCTCACTCCGCTGTACTTGTCGTATGCTGACTGATCCTGCCCTGCAGTCTGTGCTGCGCCTCGCTCCGCTGTACTTCTTGTTGTATGCTGACTGATCCTGCCCTGCAGTCTGTGCTGCGCCTCGCTCCGCTGTATTTTTTGTTGTGTGCTGACTGATCCCGCCCTGCAGTCTTTGCTGCGCCTCGCTCCGCTGTATTTTTTGTTGTGTGCTGACTGATCCCGCGCTGCAGTCTGTGCTGCTCCTCGCTCCGCTGTACTTGTCGTATACTGACTGATCCCGCCCTGCAGTCTGTGCTGCGCCTCGCTCCACTGTACTTCTTGTTGTATGCTGACTGATCCTGCCCTGCAGTCTGTGCTGCGCCTCGCTCCACTGTACTTCTTGTTGTATGCTGACTGATCCCGCCCTGCAGTCTGTGCTGCGCCTCGCTCCGCTGTACTTCTTGTCGTATGCTGACTGATCCTGCCCTGCAGTCTGTGCTGCACCTCGCTTCACTGTACTTCTTGTTGTATGCTGACTGATCCCGCCCTGCAGTCTGTGCTGCGCCTCGCTCCACTGTACTTCATAGTGTGTGCTGACTGATCCCGCCCTGCAGTCTGTGCTGCGCCTCGCTCCACTGTACTTCTTGTCGTATGCTGACTGATCCCGCCCTGCAGTCTGTGCTGCGCCCCGCTCCGCTGTACTTGTTGTGTGCTGACTGATCCTGCCCTGCAGTCTGTGCCGCGCCTCGCTCCGCTGTACTTCTTGTTGTATGCTGACTGATCCCGCCCTGCAGTCTGTGCTGCGCCCCGCTCCGCTGTACTTGTTGTGTGCTGACTGATCCCGCCCTGCAGTCTGTGCTGCGCCTCGCTCCGCTGTACTTCTTGTGGTATGCTGAGTGATCCCGCCCTGCAGTCTATGCTGCGCCTCGCTCCGCTGTACTTCTTGTTGTGTGCTGACTGATCCCGCCCTGCAGTCTGTGCTGCGCCTCGCTCTGCTGTACTTCTTGTGTACTGACTGATCCCGCGCTGCAGTCTGTGCTGCTCCTCGCTCCGCTGTACTTCTTGTGGTATGCTGACTGATCCCGCCCTGCAGTGTGTGCTGCGCTTTGCTCTGTTGTACTTCTTGTTGTATGCTGACTGATCCCGCCCTGCAGTCTGTGCTGCGCCTCGCTCCACTGTACTTCTTGTCGTGTGCTGACTGATCCCGCCCTGCAGTCTGTGCTGCGCCTCGCTCCGCTGTACTTCTTGTCGTGTGCTAACTGATCCCGCCATGCAGTCTGTGCTGCGCCTCACTCCGCTGTACTTGTCGTATGCTGACTGATCCTGCCCTGCAGTCTGTGCTGCGCCTCGCTCCGCTGTACTTGTCGTATGCTGACTGATCCCGCCCTGCAGTCTGTGCTGCTCCTCGCTCCACTGTACTTCTTGTCGTATGCTGACTGATCCCGCCTTGCAGTCTGTGCTGCGCCTCGCTCCCCTGTACTTCTTGTTGTGTGCTGACTGATCCCGCCCTGCAGTCTGTGCTGCGCCTTGCTCCGCTGTACTTTTTGTCGTATACTAACTGGTCTCGCCCTGCAGTCTGTGCTGCGCCTCGCTTCGCTGTACTTCTTGTTGTGTGCTGACTGATCCCACCCTGCACTTTGTGCTGCGCCTCGCTTTGCTGTACTTCTTGTTGTGTGCTGACTGATCCCACCTTGCAGTCTGTGCTGCGCCTCGCTCCGCTGTAATTCTTGTTGTATGCTGACTGATCCCGCCCTGCAGTCTGTGCTGAGCCTCGCTCCGCTGTACTTTTTGTTGTATGCTGACTGATCCCGCCCTGCAGTCTTTGCTGTGCCTCGCTCCGCTGTACTTCTTGGTGTGTGCTGACTGATCCCGCCCTGCAGTCTGTGCTGCGCCTCGCTCCGCTGTATTTCTTGTTGTATGCTGACTGATCCCGCCCTGCAGTCTGTGCTGCGCCTCGCTTCGCTGTACTTCTTGTCGTATACTGACTGGTCTCGCCCTGCAGTCTGTGCTGCGCCTCGCTTCGCTGTACTTCTTGTCATATGCTGACTGATCCCGCCCTGCAGTCTGTGCTGTGCCTCGCTCTGCTGTACTTCTTGTTGTATGCTGACTGATCCCGCCCTGCAGTCTGTACTGCGCCTCGCTCCGCTGTACTTCTTGTCGTATGCTGACTGATCCCACCCTGCAGTCTGTGCTGCGCCTCGCTCTGCTGTACTTCTTGTCGTATGCTGACTGATCCCGCCCTGCAGTCTGTGCTGCGCTTCGCTCTGCTGTACTTCTTGTTGTATGCTGACTGATCCCGCCCTGCAGTCTGTGCTGCGCCTCGCTCCGCTGTACTTCTTGTGGTATGCTGACTGATCCCGCCCTGCAGTCTGTGCTGCGCCTCGCTCCGCTGTACTTCTTGTGTACTGACTGATCCCGCCCTGCAGTCTGTGCTGCGCCTCACTCTGCTGTACTTCTTGTTGTATGCTGACTGATCCCGCCCTGCAGTCTGTTCTGCTCCTCGCTCCCCTGTATTTCTTGTTGTATGCTGACTGATCCCGCCCTGCAGTCTGTGCTGCGCCTCACTCTGCTGTACTTCTTGTTGTATGCTGACTGATCCCACCCTGCAGTCTGTGCTGCGCCTCGCTCCGCTGTACTTCTTGTTGTATGCTGACTGATCCCGCCCTGCAGTCTGTGCTGTGCCTCACTTTGCTGTACTTCTTGTTGTATGTTGACTGATCCCGCCCTGCAGTCTGTGCTGCGCCTCGCTCTGCTGTACTTCTTGTTGTATGTTGACTGATCCCGCCCTGCAGTCTGTGCTGCGCCTCGCTCCTCTTTACTTCTTGTTGTATGCTGACTGATCCCGCCCTGCAGTCTGTGCTGCGCCTCGCTCCGCTTTACTTCTTGTGGTATGCTGACTGATCCCACCCTGCAGTCTGTGCTGTACCTCGCTCCGCTGTACTTCTTGTCGTATGCTGACTGATCCCGCCCTGCAGTCTGTGCTGTGCCTCACTCTGCTGTACTTCTTGTCGTATGCTGACTGATCCCGCCCTGCAGTCTGTGCTGCGCCTCGCTCCGCTGTACTTCTTGTGTACTGACTGATCCCGCCCTGCAGTCTGTGCTGCGCTTCGCTCCACTGTACTTCTTGTCGTGTGCTGACTGATCCCGCCATGCAGTCTGTGCTGCGCCTCGCTCCGCTGTACTTCTTGTCGTGTGGTGAATGATCCCGCTCTGCAGTCTGTGCTGCGCCTCGCTCCGCTATACTTCTTGTGTACTGACTGATCCCGCCCTGCAGTCTGTGCTGCGCCTCACTCTGCTGTACTTCTTGTCGTATGCTGACTGGTCTTGCCTTGCAGTCTGTGCTGTGCCTCGCTCCGCTGTACTTCTTGTTGTGTGCTGACTGATCCCACCCTGCAGTCTGTGCTGCGCCTCGCTCTGCTGTTCTTTTTGTTGTATGCTGACTTATCCCGCCCTGCAGTCTGTGCTGCGCCTCGCTCCGCTGTACTTCTTGTTGTGTGCTGACTGATCCCACCCTGCAGTCTGTGCTGAGCCTCGCTCCGCTTTACTTCTTGTGGTATGCTGACTGATCCCGCCCTGCAGTCTGTGCTGTGCCTCGCTCCGCTGTACTTCTTGTTGTGTGCTGACTGATCCCACCCTGCAGTCTGTGCTGCGCCTCGCTCTGCTGTTCTTTTTGTTGTATGCTGACTTATCCCGCCCTGCAGTCTGTGCTGCGCCTCGCTCCGCTGTACTTCTTGTGGTATGCTGACTGATCCCGCCCTGCAGTCTGTGCTGCTCCTCACTCCCCTGTACTTCTTGTTGTATGCTGAGTGATCCCACCCTGCAGTCTGTGCTGCGCCTCGCTCCGCTGTACTTCTTGTTGTATGCTGACTGATCCCGTCCTGCAGTCTGTGCTGCGCCTCGCTTCGCTGTACTTCTTGTTGTATGCTGACTGATCCCGCCCTGCAGTCTGTGCTGCGCCTCGTTCCGCTGTACTTCTTGTTGTATGCTGACTGATCCCGCCCTGCAGTCTCTGCTGCTTCTCGCTCTGCTGTACTTCTTGTCGTATGCTGACTGATCCCGCCCTGCAGTCTGTGCTGTGCCTCGCTCCGCAGTACTTCTTGTCGTATGCTGACTGATCTCGCCCTGCAGTCTGTGCTGCGCCTCCCTCCGCTGTACTTCTTGTGTACTGACTGATCCCGTCCTGCAGTCTGTGCTGCGCCTCGTTCCGCTGTACTTCTTGTGTACTGACTGATCCCGCCCTGCAGTCTGTGCTGCTCCTCGCTCCGCTGTATTTCTTGTTGTATGCTGACTGATCCCGCCCTGAAGTCTGTGCTGCGCCTCGCTCCGCTGTACTTCTTGTTGTGTGCTGACTGATCCCACCCTGCAGTCTGTGCTGCGCCTCGCTCTGCTGTTCTTTTTGTTGTATGCTGACTGATCCCGCCCTGCAGTCTTTGCTGTGCCTCGCTCCGCTGTACTTCTTGGTGTGTGCTGACTGATCCCGCCCTGCAGTCTGTGCTGCGCCTCGCTCCGCTGTACTTCTTGTGGTATGCTGACTGATCCCGCCCTGCAGTCTGTGCTGCTCCTCGCTCCCCTGTACTTCTTGTTGTATGCTGACTGATCCCGTCCTGCAGTCTGTGCTGCGCCTCACTCTGCTGTACTTCTTGGTGTGTGCTGACTGATCCCGCCCTGCAGTCTGTGCTGCTCCTCGCTCCGCTGTACTTCTTGTGTACTGACTGATCCCGTCCTGCAGTCTGTGCTGCGCCTCACTCTGCTGTACTTCTTGTTGTGTGCTGACTGATCCCGCCCTGCAGTCTGTGCTGCTCCTCGCTCCGCTGTATTTCATGTTGTATGCTGACTGATCCCGCCCTGAAGTCTGTGCTGCGCCTCGCTCCGCTATACTTCTTGTTGTATACTGACTGATCCCGCCCTGCAGTCTGTGCTGCGCCTCGCTCCGCTATACTTCTTGTTGTATACTGACTGATCCCGCCCTGCAGTCTGTGCTGCGCCTCACTCCGCTGTACTTGTCGTATGCTGACTGATCCTGCCCTGCAGTCTGTGCTGCGCCTCGCTCCGCTGTACTTCTTGTTGTATGCTGACTGATCCTGCCCTGCAGTCTGTGCTGCGCCTCGCTCCGCTGTATTTTTTGTTGTGTGCTGACTGATCCCGCCCTGCAGTCTTTGCTGCGCCTCGCTCCGCTGTATTTTTTGTTGTGTGCTGACTGATCCCGCCCTGCAGTCTGTGCTGCGCCTCGCTCCGCTATACTTCTTGTTGTATACTGACTGATCCCGCCCTGCAGTCTGTGCTGCGCCTCACTCCGCTGTACTTGTCGTATGCTGACTGATCCCGCGCTGCAGTCTGTGCTGCTCCTCGCTCCGCTGTACTTGTCGTATTCTGACTGATCCCGCCCTGCAGTCTGTGCTGCGCCTCGCTCCACTGTACTTCTTGTTGTATGCTGACTGATCCTGCCCTGCAGTCTGTGCTGCGCCTCGCTCCACTGTACTTCTTGTTGTATGCTGACTGATCCCGCCCTGCAGTCTGTGCTGCGCCTCGCTCCGCTGTACTTCTTGTCGTATGCTGACTGATCCTGCCCTGCAGTCTGTGCTGCACCTCGCTTCACTGTACTTCTTGTTGTATGCTGACTGATCCCGCCCTGCAGTCTGTGCTGCGCCTCGCTCCACTGTACTTCATAGTGTGTGCTGACTGATCCCGCCCTGCAGTCTGTGCTGCGCCTCGCTCCACTGTACTTCTTGTCGTATGCTGACTGATCCCGCCCTGCAGTCTGTGCTGCGCCCCGCTCCGCTGTACTTGTTGTGTGCTGACTGATCCTGCCCTGCAGTCTGTGCCGCGCCTCGCTCCGCTGTACTTCTTGTTGTATGCTGACTGATCCCGCCCTGCAGTCTGTGCTGCGCCCCGCTCCGCTGTACTTGTTGTGTGCTGACTGATCCCGCCCTGCAGTCTGTGCTGCGCCTCGCTCCGCTGTACTTCTTGTGGTATGCTGAGTGATCCCGCCCTGCAGTCTATGCTGCGCCTCGCTCCGCTGTACTTCTTGTTGTGTGCTGACTGATCCCGCCCTGCAGTCTGTGCTGCGCCTCGCTCTGCTGTACTTCTTGTGTACTGACTGATCCCGCGCTGCAGTCTGTGCTGCTCCTCGCTCCGCTGTACTTCTTGTGGTATGCTGACTGATCCCGCCCTGCAGTGTGTGCTGCGCTTTGCTCTGTTGTACTTCTTGTTGTATGCTGACTGATCCCGCCCTGCAGTCTGTGCTGCGCCTCGCTCCGCTGTACTTCTTGTCGTGTGCTGACTGATCCCGCCCTGCAGTCTGTGCTGCGCCTCGCTCCGCTGTACTTCTTGTCGTGTGCTAACTGATCCCGCCATGCAGTCTGTGCTGCGCCTCGCTCCGCTGTACTTCTTGTTGTGTGCTGACTGATCCCGCCCTGCAGTCTGTGCTGCGCCTCGCTCTGCTATACTTCTTGTGTACTGACTGATCCTGCCCTGCAGTCTGTGCTGCGCCTCACTCCGCTGTACTTGTCGTATGCTGACTGATCCTGCCCTGCAGTCTGTGCTGCGCCTCGCTCCGCTGTACTTGTCGTATGCTGACTGATCCCGCCCTGCAGTCTGTGCTGCTCCTCGCTCCACTGTACTTCTTGTCGTATGCTGACTGATCCCGCCTTGCAGTCTGTGCTGCGCCTCGCTCCCCTGTACTTCTTGTTGTGTGCTGACTGATCCCGCCCTGCAGTCTGTGCTGCGCCTTGCTCCGCTGTACTTCTTGTTGTATGCTGACTGATCCCGTCCTGCAGTCTGTGCTGCTCATCGCTTCGCTGTACTTTTTGTCGTATACTAACTGGTCTCGCCCTGCAGTCTGTGCTGCGCCTCGCTTCGCTGTACTTCTTGTTGTGTGCTGACTGATCCCACCCTGCACTTTGTGCTGCGCCTCGCTTTGCTGTACTTCTTGTTGTGTGCTGACTGATCCCACCTTGCAGTCTGTGCTGCGCCTCGCTCCGCTGTAATTCTTGTTGTATGCTGACTGATCCCGCCCTGCAGTCTGTGCTGAGCCTCGCTCCGCTGTACTTTTTGTTGTATGCTGACTGATCCCGCCCTGCAGTCTTTGCTGTGCCTCGCTCCGCTGTACTTCTTGGTGTGTGCTGACTGATCCCGCCCTGCAGTCTGTGCTGCGCCTCGCTCCGCTGTATTTCTTGTTGTATGCTGACTGATCCCGCCCTGCAGTCTGTGCTGCGCCTCGCTTCGCTGTACTTCTTGTCGTATACTGACTGGTCTCGCCCTGCAGTCTGTGCTGCGCCTCGCTTCGCTGTACTTCTTGTCATATGCTGACTGATCCCGCCCTGCAGTCTGTGCTGTGCCTCGCTCTGCTGTACTTCTTGTTGTATGCTGACTGATCCCGCCCTGCAGTCTGTACTGCGCCTCGCTCCGCTGTACTTCTTGTCGTATGCTGACTGATCCCACCCTGCAGTCTGTGCTGCGCCTCGCTCTGCTGTACTTCTTGTCGTATGCTGACTGATCCCGCCCTGCAGTCTGTGCTGCGCTTCGCTCTGCTGTACTTCTTGTTGTATGCTGACTGATCCCGCCCTGCAGTCTGTGCTGCGCCTCGCTCCGCTGTACTTCTTGTGGTATGCTGACTGATCCCGCCCTGCAGTCTGTGCTGCGCCTCGCTCCGCTGTACTTCTTGTGTACTGACTGATCCCGCCCTGCAGTCTGTGCTGCGCCTCACTCTGCTGTACTTCTTGTTGTATGCTGACTGATCCCGCCCTGCAGTCTGTTCTGCTCCTCGCTCCCCTGTATTTCTTGTTGTATGCTGACTGATCCCGCCCTGCAGTCTGTGCTGCGCCTCACTCTGCTGTACTTCTTGTTGTATGCTGACTGATCCCACCCTGCAGTCTGTGCTGCGCCTCGCTCCGCTGTACTTCTTGTTGTATGCTGACTGATCCCGCCCTGCAGTCTGTGCTGCGCCTTGCTTTGCTGTACTTGTTGTGTGCTGACTGATCCTGCCCTGCAGTCTGTGCTGTGCCTCGCTTCGCTGTACTTCTTGTCATGTACTGACTGAGCCCACCCTGCAGTCTGTGCTGCGCCTCGCTTCGCTGTACTTCTTGTCATGTGCTGACTGATCCCACCCTGCAGTCTGTGCTGGGCCTCGGTCCTCTGTACTTCTTGTCGTATGCTGACTGATCCCGCCCTGCAGTCTGTGCTGCGCCTCGCTCTGCTGTACTTCTTGTTGTATGTTGACTGATCCCGCCCTGCAGTCTGTGCTGCGCCTCGCTCTGCTGTACTTCTTGTTGTATGTTGACTGATCCCGCCCTGCAGTCTGTGCTGCGCCTCGCTCCTCTTTACTTCTTGTTGTATGCTGACTGATCCCGCCCTGCAGTCTGTGCTGCGCCTCGCTCCGCTTTACTTCTTGTGGTATGCTGACTGATCCCACCCTGCAGTCTGTGCTGTACCTCGCTCCGCTGTACTTCTTGTCGTATGCTGACTGATCCCGCCCTGCAGTCTGTGCTGTGCCTCACTCTGCTGTACTTCTTGTCGTATGCTGACTGATCCCGCCCTGCAGTCTGTGCTGCGCCTCGCTCCGCTGTACTTCTTGTGTACTGACTGATCCCGCCCTGCAGTCTGTGCTGCGCTTCGCTCCACTGTACTTCTTGTCGTGTGCTGACTGATCCCGCCATGCAGTCTGTGCTGCGCCTCGCTCCGCTGTACTTCTTGTCGTGTGGTGAATGATCCCGCTCTGCAGTCTGTGCTGCGCCTCGCTCCGCTATACTTCTTGTGTACTGACTGATCCCGCCCTGCAGTCTGTGCTGCGCCTCACTCTGCTGTACTTCTTGTCGTATGCTGACTGATCTCGCCCTGCAGTCTGTTCTGCGCCTCGCTCCGCTGTACTTCTTGTTGTATGCTGACTGATCCCGCCCTGCAGTCTATGGTGCACCTTCACTCTGCTGTACTTCTTGTTGTGTGCTGACTGATCCCGCCATGCAGTCTGTACTGCGCCTCGCTCCGCTGTACTTCTTGTTGTATGCTGACTGATCCCGCCCTGCAGTCTGTGCTGCGCCTCGCTCCGCTGTACTTCTTGTTGTATGCTGACTGATCCCGCCCTGCAGTCTGTACTGCGCCTCGCTTCGCTGTACTTCTTGTTGTATGCTGACTGATCCCGCCCAGCAGTCTATGGTGCACCTTCACTCCGCTGTACTTCTTGTTGTATGCTGACTGATCCCGCCCTGCTGTCTGTGCTGCGCCTCGCTTCGCTGTACTTCTTGTTGTATGCTGACTGATCCCGCCCTGCGGTTTGTGCTGCCCCTCGCTCCGCTGTACTTCTTGTATGCTGAGTGATCCCGCCCTACAGTCTGTGCTGCGCCTCGCTCCGCTGTACTTCTTGTATGCTGACTGATCCCGCCCTACAGTCTGTGCTGCGCCTCACTCCGCTGTACTTGTCGTATGCTGACTGATCCCGCCCTACAGTCTGTGCTGCGCCTCGCTCCGCTGTACTTGTTGTATGCTGACTGATCCCGCCATGCAGTCTGTTCTGCGCCTCGCTCCCCTGTACTTCTTGTCGTATGCTGACTGGTCTCGCCTTGCAGTGTGTTCTGCGCCTCGCTCCTCTGTACTTCTTCTTGTAATGTGCTGCTGACTAATGTCTGTTTTACTATATATCACCCAGGCGGCTGAGTCGTGGTACCAGCTCCCGGCAGAGGAGGATGCCAGCGTTGCGTTGCCGACACTCATCGAGACTGTGGCCCGCGAGGAGCTCACTGACTTCCCGAGTTTGGAGGAGGGAACTCTGCTGTCAGACACTGCGCTGAGGAGTGGCTTTTCTGCGGGCCGGACGCACTCTCTACAGCTGGGTATGGAGCACTAACACCGCGGGTGTCTCCTCAGGAGATGCAGGTGGTAATGTCTGTATGTGTTTATCTGACAGAGGTCCAGGACAGCCGCCTATCTCCTTGCCTCCCACTCCTGACCAACGAGGCCTTCTCGGGACACAAGTTCTTTGAAGACACCTTGTTGCAGAAGACGCAGATGGACGACTTTGCTCCCCTGAGGTATTGATATGGCTCCATACACGGGATTTTTGGAGATCACATCCGGTGTCTGCCCTTATGGTGACTAATCATGGATGGAGGACAGGAACCCATGGAGACATCTGTAGATCTTCTGTCTCACTCAGAGCCTTTTAGTCCTGGTTATCTGATGCTCTGGGCAGGATGATAACTCCTCAGAGGGTGAAGGAGTTAGTTACTATAGGGGGCAGAGACGTAAAGAGGACCCCGGAGGTGGGAAAATATTTCTCAGGGTTTCATAACAGTGACAGCTGCTCGTGCCTGAACTTCTGAGACAATCTATAGTTATACCCTGAGGTTCACCTCGTAATGTTATGTGCGCCCAGTAATGGTGGGTGGCAGAGTACAACTCCAGAGCTGTCATGTTCCTTGTGCTTTGTATCTCTGCAGAGCTTCACTAGATATGTCCGAGTTCCCGCCATCGAATTCGCTACAAATGAGTGACGCGGTGGAACTGGCCAGTAAAGAGATAACGATGGACCCTGGAGAGGGAGGCATTTCTGAATCACAGCGTTACCCGAGGACCGCCCTGGATGATAGTGGAGATGGTGGTGGATTTCGTCCTTTAAACCATGGAGGCAAAGGAGACGAGAAGCCGGAATCGTCAGTGTTGAGACTTACATCATCCCATGACATCATTAAACCGGGCAAGGGCCTGGAGAGTGATGATGGCTCATTCTTAGGCCGCAATGTCCCGGCTCCCGTGTTATTGGGCCTTTTGGAGAAAGAAGTTGGCATGTCAAGCAGCAGTGGAAGGTCCTCCAGACGTTCCTCAAAGTCGTCCGCTGCAGAGGGGTCAGAGGAAATTAACGGGATGAAACAGGAACCTGATCCAGGACTCCAGAACCTCAGCACTTCCTATCCCATGACAACTTCCCACCAATTAGTAGAAGAGTCATTTAAAGACTCCAGTGAAATCGATTTCGAGAATGTCGAGAGACAAACAGAAAATTCTTATGAATTTAGCCAACAACACCAGTCTGGGATCACGCTGCGACCATTGAGGGCATCTCTCCACCAGCAGCTCTGCTCTGAAATCCAGCAACGATACCAGGAGACAGAGACGTCAGACAATAATGCGAGCAGGAACGAGACCATCGGACTGGAAAACACACCGGTTGTCAGGAAAAACCAAACTGAAGTGACGAGTAGTGTAGAAGACACAGCTGCGCAAGCCCACCTGAGGGATGAGCTCAGCATGTCCTCGCGTGGTAGCATAGAACGGGGCCATAAAGATGCAGAGATGTCACACGCGGGAAACACTCCTGTGGACGAGGCTTCCTTCCTTAACAGATTACCCCATCCCATCTCCCAGTCGACACCTGGGGCATTCACAATGACTCGTAAACCGCTCTCGGGTAGAATACAGCAAATCAAAGCCAAGCTGACTGGTTCTGACATGTCGTTACATGAAGAACCTTCCACTGAGACTTCTGGTCATAATGTAGCTTCTTCTGCCGTGCCCCAATCTATCCAGAGCAGCCAAGGATACCCAGAGAGCAGCGACTCTCAGAGGTCACTATCCCCACAAAGAAGGAGAATTCAGTCACTGCCAAGTCTAAATTATATCGAGAAGGTTGGAGCCTGGAACACAAATCAGTCATTCGATGCTTTGGTTCTCCGTGGCTTAACTGGAATGTCTCCTAAAAAATTGGCTTATAACGCCGTGGCCGATTCCTTGAACCGCATGCTGTCCAAACAAACAAGTACCACCGTGCCAAAGAAAGGGCTCTCTGCCTCGTTCAAGGCCACATCATCTATGACCAACCTGAGTGTAGCAGAGAAAGAGTCGTCCTCCACCATCACCAGATCTCAGTCTTACAACTCTGTCTTACCTGGAAGAGATCAACTGGAAACAGACGGACAACCTATAAAAGAAGCACAAGAGATGAGCAAGGCTGCAGCATCACAATCCAACGTCTCGCTGAGAGGGTCCTCTTCAGCCTCCACTAAGTCGGTGGTAAATAACTTCAGAGGCTTAAGTGTTGAAGGCCATGATGTTCCTGTCGGGCAAATGTCATCAGGACTTGAGGAGAATTCATGTAGTGGACAAGAAAAGGCATCGAAGACTCAGAGCCGCAGCGTTGTAACAATGGATCAGTTCAGTGATGTCTCACTGGATCAAGATTACGCCAGTAGCGCTCATTCTAGTAACCACGAGAAGGAGAAGCTCCTGAGGTCTCCGACTTCTGTAGAGCATGACCTGACCGGAGGAGGACAGAACGAGTGGTCACCTACTGAAGAAACATCTGAGAAGGAGGAGCTGGACATAGAAGAGCGAATACCTGTGAGTAGCATGTTCTCTGTCGTTAGATTCATACTGACCGAACCATGGGCAGCATCAACCAGAGGCTGAGGAATTACTGCAGGTTTTCAGAGTAAACCTAGTTTGAAAAGCCGGCCGGCTGAGGACAATAGGGAGACACTTGACTAGTCCAGCGCTGCCCCGGGCAGCTTCTACCTGCAACCCTCCATTTGATTAACAGATCTGATCCTATGTACACAACAGAGAGACCTCTCAACTGGAAGGGGTGCAGAGAGAAGCTGGCCGGGAGACTACACCGGACCACCCAGGCCTCTGACGTTCAGCGCTTTAGTACAGTAACACATGCCGCTCCTGGTCCGGCCTGCAGGACTTTGACAGGTTTCCTTTAATGAAAGATGAGGGCCATAACCTGTATTCTACTCCAGAGCTGCACTCACTATTCTGTTGGTGCAGTCACTGTGTGATACAGGTTTTTCACTTCAGGCAGGCCCTCGTGGAGATGCTGCTTATACTAAACAAGATTGTCTTGTCTTGTAGACTTATCTCAGGAACCTCGGGATTGATCAGTCCCCTCACCTCTATCCTCACACCTTTTGCTCCAAAGGGTTCCCATCCGAGAACCAGAATTTTCCCCATCAGAGCTGAGAACAATCAAGGGATCCACAGCAACGCCGAGCCGGAGTATGAGACTGTCCGAAGGTGAGTGCCTGAGGACGGAGTGTCTCTTCACACTAGTGTTTACTGCGCACTGTGGCAGTCTTTTTATGTATCACTAGTAGTAGTGCCCTGTACCGTCCCCTCGTCTATCAATAGTAGTAGTGTCCTGTACACTCCCCTCGTGTATTACTGGTAGTAATGCCCTGTACCGTCCCCTCATCTATCACTAGTAGTAGTGCCCCGTACACTCCCCTCGTGTATTACTGGTAGTAGTGCCCTGTACAGTCCCCTCATCTATCACTAGTAGTAGTGCCCCGTACACTCCCCTCGTGTATTACTGGTAGTAGTGCCCTGTACCGTCCCCTCATCTATCACTAGTAGTAGTGCCCTGTACAGTCCCCTCATCTATCAATAGTAGTAGTGTCCCGTACACTCCTCTCGTCTATCACTGGTAGTAGTGCCCTGTACCGTCCCCTCATCTATCACTAGTAGTAGTGCCCTGTACACTCCCCTCGTGTATTACTGGTAGTAGTGCCATGTACCGTCCCCTCATCTATCACTAGTAGTAGTGCCTGTACAGTCCTCTCATCTATCACTAGTAGTAGTGCCCTGTACAGTCCCCTCATCTATCACTAGTAGTAGTGCCCTGTACAGTCCTCTCATCTATCACTAGTAGTAGTGCCCTGTACAGTCCTCTCATCTATCACTAGTAGTAGTGCCCTGTACCGTCCCCTCATCTATCACTAGTAGTAGTCCCTGTACCGTCCTCTCGTCTATCAATAGTAGTGTCCCGTACACTCCTCTCGTCTATCACTGGTAGTAGTTGCCCTGTACCGTCCCCTCATCTATCACTAGTAGTGCTCCATACAGTCCTCTCGTCTATCACTAGTAGTAGTGCTCCATGCAGTCCTCTCGTCTATCACTAGTAGTAGTGCCCCGTATAGTCCCCTCATCTATCACTAGTAGTAGTGCCCCGTATAGTCCCCTCATCTATCACTAGTAGTAGTGCTCCGTATAGTCCCCTCATCTATCACTAGTAGTAGTGCTCCATACAGTCCTCTCGTCTATCACTAGTAGTAGTGCCCCGTATAGTCCCCCTCATCTATCACTAGTAGTAGTGCCCCGTACAGTCCTCTCGTCTATCACTAGTAGTAGTGCTCCGTATAGTCCCCTCATCTATCACTAGTAGTAGTGCCCCGTATAGTCCCGTCATCGATCACTAGTAGTAGTGCCTCATACACTCCTCTCGTCTATCACTAGTAGTAGTGCCTCATACACTCCTCTCGTCTATCACTAGTAGTAGTGCCCGTACAGTCCCCTCATCCATCACTAGTAGTAGTGCTCCGTACAGTCCTCTCGTCTATCACTAGTAGTAGTGCCCCGTATAGTCCCCTCATCGATCACTAGTAGTAGTGCCTCATACACTCCTCTCGTCTATCACTAGTAGTAGTGCCTCATACACTCCTCTCGTCTATCACTAGTAGTAGTGCCCGTACAGTCCCCTCATCCATCACTAGTAGTAGTGCTCCATACAGTCCTCTTGTCTATCACTAGTAGTAGTGCTCCGTACAGTCCTCTCGTCTATCACTAGTAGTAGTGCTCCGTACAGTCTTCTCGTCTATCACTAGTAGTAGTGCTCCATACAGTCCTCTCGTCTATCACTAGTAGTAGTGCTCCATACAGTCCTCTCGTCTATCACTAGTAGTAGTGCTCCATACAGTCCTCTCGTCTATCACTAGTAGTAGTGCCCCGTATAGTCCCCTCATCTATCACTAGTAGTAGTGCCCCGTATAGTCCCCTCATCGATCACTAGTAGTAGTGCCTCATATACTCCTCTCGTCTATCACTAGTAGTAGTGCCTCATACACTCCTCTCGTCTATCACTAGTAGTAGTGCCCGTACAGTCCTCTCATCCATCACTAGTAGTAGTGCTCCGTACAGTCCTCTCGTCTATCACTAGTAGTAGTGCTCCATACAGTCCTCTCGTCTATCACTAGTAGTAGTGCCCCGTATAGTCCCCCTCATCTATCACTAGTAGTAGTGCCCCGTATAGTCCCCTCATCGATCACTAGTAGTAGTACCCCGTATAGTCCCCTCATCTATCACTAGTAGTAGTGCCTCATACACTCCTCTCGTCTATCACTAGTAGTAGTGCCCGTACAGTCCCCTCATCTATCACTAGTAGTAGTGCCCCATATAGTCCCCTCATCTATCACTAGTAGTAGTGCCCGTACAGTCCCCTCGTGTATAACGAGTAGTAGTGCTCCGTACAGTCCATTCATCTATCACTAGTAGTAGTGCCCCATATAGTCCCCTCATCTATCACTAGTAGTAGTGCCCCGTACAGTCCATTCATCTATCACTAGTAGTAGTGCCCCGTACCATCCCCTCGTCTATCACTAGTAGCAGTGCCCTGTACACTCATCTCGTCTATCACTAGTAATTGTGCCCCGTACAGTCCCCTCATCTATCACTAGTAGTAGTGCCCTGTGTAGTCCCCTCATCTATCACTAGTAGTAGTGCCCTGTGTAGTCCCCTCATCTATCACTAGTAGTAGTGCCCCGTACCATCCCCTCGTCTATCACTAGTAGTGGTGCCCTATACAATCATCTCGTCTATCACTAGTAGTTGTGCCCCGTACAGTCCCCTCATCGATCACTAGTAGTAGTGTCCTGTACCGTCCCCCTCATCTATCACTAGTAGTAGTGCCCTGTACAGTCCCCTCATCTATCACTAGTAGTAGTGCCCTGTACAGTCCCCTCATCTATCACTAGTAGTAGTGCCCTGTACAGTCCCCTCATCTATCACTAGTAGTAGTGCCCCGTACCATCCCCTTGTCTATCACTAGTAGTAGTGCCCTGTACCGTCCCCCTCATCTATCACTAGTAGTAGTGCCCTGTACAGTCCCCTCATCTATCACTAGTAGCAGTGCCCTGTACAGTCCCCTCATCTATCACTAGTAGTAGTGCCCTGTACAGTCCCCTCATCTATCACTAGTAGTAGTGCCCCGTACCATCCCCTTGACTATCACTAGTAGTAGTGCCCTGTGTAGTCCCTTTGTCTATCACTAGTAGTAGTGCCCTGTACCATCCCCTTGTCTATCACTAGTAGTAGTGCCCTGTGTAGTCCCTTTGTCTATCACTAGTAGTAGTGCCCTGTACAGTCCCCTCGTGTATCACTAGTAGTAGTGCCCCGTACCGTCCCCTTGTCTATCACTAGTAGTAGTGCCCTGTGTAGTCCCTTTGTCTATCACTAGTAGTAGTGCCCCGTACCATCCCCCTCATCTATCACTAGTAGTAGTGCCCTGTACCGTCCCCCTCATCTATCACTAGTAGTAGTGCCCTGTACCGTCCCCTCATCTATCACTAGTAGTAGTGCCCTGTACCGTCCCCCTCATCTATCACTAGTAGTAGTGCCCTGTACCGTCCCCCTCATCTATCACTAGTAGTAGTGCCCTGTACCATCCCCCTCATCTATCACTAGTAGTAGTGCCCTGTACCGTCCCCCTCATCTATCACTAGTAGTAGTGCTCTGTACCGTCCCCCTCATCTATCACTAGTAGTAGTGCCCTGTACCGTCCCCTCATCTATCACTAGTAGTAGTGCCCTGTACCGTCCCCTCATCTATCACTAGTAGTAGTGCCCTGTACCGTCCCCTCATCTATCACTAGTAGTAGTGCCCTGTACAGTCCCCTCATCTATCACTAGTAGTAGTGCCCTGTACAGTCCCCTCGTGTATCACTAGTAGTAGTGCCCCGTACCATCCCCTTGTCGATCACTAGTAGTAGTGCCCTGTGTAGTCCTTTTGTCTATCACTAGTAGTAGTCCTCGTCACATCCCGTCACCACTTGCAGTATGTTTTTTTTCTTCCTGGTCAGGAGGCTCTCAGAGCGCAGTGAACATCTCCCAGTCCAGCCTGTATTCCTCCACCTCCACCACCAGCGTGTCTATCCCCATGGGATCAGAAGTTGGGCCGGAGTCTCCGTTACCCACTGACACGTCTCCTCCTTTCGTCTCTGGATCTGGTAATGACAGACCAATCAGCCAGGATGACACAATGACTCGGGGTATCGGCCATGATTTAGTGGTGCGTTCTCCCTGTGTAGAGTTGACTGAGGCCACCCCATCCATCGATGGTCTTACATCGAGCACTATGGCCACCCATAGTGTCCTCATCGATGATAGTGTGGGGTCCACGCCGGTGAAGCAGCTAATTGAGAAAATTAAGTCTGGTGGGATCAACGAGACCGCCTCACAGGATCATGAACAGTCGGCATCCTTACAAGTGTACCCCAAGATACCCCCCACCATAAATCCAGTCAATGACTCGTTTGTGGGGTCCAACACCCTCAAGGAGATCCAGAAACTTTTAGCTGAAGCAAAAGATGTGAGTCTCGATAGAACGATGTCCTCTACGCACAGAGCTTCTCCAGTCGGCGATTTGTTTACCATGGATCCAAGATGTCTCAATCTACAGGAGTCTATGAATAGCCGATCGGCGAGCCCTCTGGATCTCCAGGTGAAGGACATGTCCTGGGACTCCTCCTTTAATAGCGGCTCTACAGGAGACCACCTCAAGGATTCATCGATGTCTTGGAAGAACAACTCTTTCCATAGTTCTGCTGGGAGCAACTCTTATTTAGAACTTGTAGATAACAGAAGAGCCCACCTTGTGCCGTCCAGTCTACAGCGACAGTGGGGAAGGTCAGAGCCAGAAGGCTGCAGTAAAGCCACCACAAATAAGGCGATGCCATCACATGTGACAGCAGACCTAACTGAGAGGGTCCAGCGCAGTGAACAACTTCTAAGCAACGTTTCGAGCTCTGTAGGGGTCCTGAGAAACGCCTTGGCTGTGACAGGGACGGGTTACCTTACAGGGAGGGAAGCGGAAAGTGATGAAAGTAGCGGAGACTCCCTGGCTGCGCGTGTTACAAGCCTCCTAAAGAGCGAAGCCCCATTGACGTACACATCGCGAGCCATGGAAAGTACAGACGAGGAGGAAAGAAGGGCACGAGGTGAGTCTGGAGCCGGACTGCCCCCTAGCCCGGTATTATGGGATGGCGGGTGCAGACTCCCGGACTCTCACACTGTCCCTCTGTTCTCTCATGTCAGGGTCGGTGAAGCTGAAGCTCACAAATCACTCCATGATGCCGGATACAGAGCTGAGCGAGGAGGACAGACGACGGATCGAGGAAATCAAGAGAGAACTGATGGGCAGAGCCTCGGAGGCAGAGAAGGTGACCACCACGATGCAGGATGATAATCGGGGTGACAGTGAGCAGGGTATGGGGGTGTAGTGTGAGGTAGAGGGATGGTCAAGGGCAGGACGTGGGATATGGGGGACTAGTGTGATGTAGAGGACTCGTAGGCGGCAGGGTGCGGGATATGAGGGAGTAGTGTGATGTAGAGGGCTGGTCGGGGGCAGGGCGCGGGATATGGGGGAGTAGTGTGATGTAGAGGGCTGGTCGGGGGCAGGGCGCAGGATATGGGGTAGTAGTGTGATGTAGAGGGCTGGTCGGGGGCAGGGTGCGGGATATGGGGTAGTAGTGTGATGTAGAGGGCTGGTCGGGGGCAGGGCGCGGGATATGGGGTAGTAGTGTGATGTAGAGGGCTGGTCGGGGCAGGGTGCGGGATATGGGGGAGTAGTGTGATATAGAGGGCTGGTCGGGGGCAGGGCGCAGGATATAGGGGAGTAGTGTGATGCAGAGGGCTGGTCGGGGGCAGGGCGCGGGATATGGGGGAGTAGTGTGATGTAGAGGGCTGGTCGGGGGCAGGGCGCGGGATACAGGGGAGTAGTGTGATGTAGAGGGCTGGTCGGGGGCAGGGTGCGGGATATGGGGGAGTAGTGTGATGTAGAGGGCTGGTCGGGGGCAGGGCGCAGGATATAGGGGAGTAGTGTGATGTAGAGGGCTGGTCGGGGGCAGGGTGCAGGATATGGGGGAGTAGTGTGATGTAGAGGCCTGGCCGGGGGCAGGCTGCGGGATATGGGGGAGTAGTGTGATGTAGAGGGCTGGTCGGGGCAGGGTGCGGGATACAGGGGAGTAGTGTGATGTAGAGGGCTGGCCGGGGCTAGGCTGCGGGATATGGGGGAGTAGTGTGATGTAGAGGGCTGGTCGGTGGCAGGGCGCGGGATATGGGGGAGTAGTGTGATGTAGAGGGCTGGTTGGGGGCAGGGCGCGGGATATGGGGGAGTAGTGTAATGTAGAGGGCTGGTCGGGGGCAGGGCGCGGGATATGGGGGAGTAGTGTGATGTAGAGGGCTGGTCGGGGGCAGGATATGGGGGAGTGGTGTGATGTAGAGGGCTGGTCGGGGGCAGGGCGCGGGATATGGGGGAGTAGTGGGATGTAGAGGGCTGGTCAGGGCAGGGTGCGGGATACAGGGGAGTAGTGTGATGTAGAGGGCTGGTCGGGGGCAGGGCACGGGATATGGGGGAGTAGTGTGATGTAGAGGGCTGGTCGGGGGCAGGGTGCGGGATACAGGGGAGTAGTGTGATGTAGAGGGCTGGTCGGGGGCAGGGCACGGGATATGGGGGAGTAGTGTGATGTAGAGGGCTGGTCGGGGGCAGGGTGCGGGATACAGGGGAGTAGTGTGATGTAGAGGGCTGGTCGGGGGCAGGGCACGGGATATGGGGGAGTAGTGTGATGTAGAGGGCTGGTCGGGGGCAGGGTGCGGGATACAGGGGAGTAGTGTGATGTAGAGGGCTGGTCGGGGGCAGGGTGCGGGATATGGGGGAGTAGTGTGATGTAGAGGGCTGGTCGGGGGCAGGGTGCAGGATATGGGGGAGTAGTGTGATGTAGAGGGCTGGCCGGGGGCAGGCTGCGGGATATGGGGGAGTAGTGTGATGTAGAGGGCTGGTCGGGGCAGGGTGCGGGATACAGGGGAGTAGTGTGATGTAGAGGGCTGGCCGGGGCTAGGCTGCGGGATATGGGGGAGTAGTGTGATGTAGAGGGCTGGTCGGGGGCAGGGCGCGGGATATGGGGGAGTAGTATGATGTAGAGGGCTGGTTGGGGGCAGGGCGCGGGATATGGGGGAGTAGTGGGATGTAGAGGGCTGGTCGGGGCAGGGTGCGGGATACAGGGGAGTAGTGTGATGTAGAGGGCTGGCCGGGGCTAGGCTGCGGGATATGGGGGAGTAGTGTGATGTAGAGGGCTGGTCGGGGGCAGGGCGCGGGATATGGGGGAGTAGTGTGATGTAGAGGGCTGGTCGGGGGCAGGGCGCGGGATATGGGGGAGTAGTGGGATGTAGAGGGCTGGTCCGGGGGCAGGGCGCGGGATATGGGGGAGTAGTGTGATGTAGAGGGCTGGTCGGGGGCAGGGCGAGGGATATGGGGGAGTAGTGTGATGTAGAGGGATGGTTGGGGGCAGGGCGCGGGATATGGGGGAGTAGTGTGATGTAGAGGGCTGGTCGGGGGCAGGGCGTGGGATATGGGGGAGTAGTGGGATGTAAAGGGCTGGTCGGGGGCAGGGCGCGGGATATGGGGGAGTAGTGTGATGTAGAGGGCTGGTCGGGGGCAGGGCGTGGGATATGGGGGAGTAGTGTGATGTAGAGGGCTGGTCGGGGGCAGGGCGCGGGATATGGGGGAGTAGTGTGATGTAGAGGGCTGGTCGGGGGCAGGGCGCGGGATATGGGGGAGTAGTGTGATGTAGAGGGATGGTCGGGGGCAGGGCGCGGGATATGGGGGAGTAGTGTGATGTAGAGGGATGGTCGGGGGCAGGGCGCGGGATATGGGGGAGTAGTGTGATGTAGAGGGCTGGTCGGGGGCAGGGCGCGGGATATGGGGGAGTAGTGTGATGTAGAGGGCTGGTCGGGGGCAGGGCGTGGGATATGGGGGAGTAGTGTGATGTAGAGGGCTGGTCGGGGGCAGGGCGCGGGATATCCGCTCCTCCAGTAACCTCTCCTTACTTGTCACGCAGCTGCTGGTGAGGATGGCAGGTAAGCCCACAGTGTGCCGCGTGCTGTGCTCCTCTGCATGATGTACCAGGCAGTGCCGGGGTGTGACCAGCGGGGCATTACCTGACCCGCCCCCTAGGGGGCACTGTCATACCCTCATCTGCCTGTTACAGGGGCCGCTCCACTCTTCAGCCTCATCACCGTATAAACAAAAGTTCCACAACGTTCTGTCTCTCACTTTGTGTTTCCCTTATTCTCCATATTCAGGATCTCTGCTTGCTGTCAGTGATTAGGGACATCCGCACTGAGCTGCGACCCTCTGGTGAGAGGCGGTCACAATGTGCGGTCCAGGGGGCGTCGTCTGCCGGACACAGATCCTGAGGCTTCACTGCATTCACTGTGATCTATTATGTCACTGGCCGCAAGCAAAGATCTGCGGCCCGGTACAATGCAGCCGTCTGCCCCGGGTGTGATCCCTGCGTGCCGTGTCTGTGCTGTGTGATCTGCAGTGACACTACAAGTCTCAGCATGCCCTGACAGCCCGTGTGCTCAGTAGTGATTAACTGCAAACCCCAGATGAATGATCTCCTAGGAAGGGAAGAAACCGGACCGGTCCGTGGAGCAGGACTTTATCCTCTAGGCGGCAGCGCTTCCCTCCGCTCCCGGAGTTTCCTCTTCCTATAATGAAGATGGTCTAGTCCGCGGAGCAGGACTTTATCTTCCCGGCGGCAGCGCTTCCCTCCGCTCCCGGAGTTTCCTCTTCCTGTAATGAAGCCGGACCGGTCCTCGGAGCATGACTTTATCCTCCAGGCGGCAGCGCTTCCCTCCGCTCCCGGAATTTCCTCTTCCTGTAATGAAGCTGGACCGGTCCGCGGAGCAGGGCTTTCTCCTTCAGGTAGCAGCGCGTCCCTCCGCTCCCGAAGTTTCCTCTTCCTGTAATGAAGCTGGACCGGTCCGTGGAGCAGGACTTTATCCTTCCCTCCGCTTTCGGAGTTTCCTCTTTCTGTAATGAAGCCAGACCGGTCCGTGGAGCAGGACTTTATCCTCCAGGCGGCAGCGCTTCCCTCCTCTCCCGGAGTTTCCTCTTCCTGTAATGAAGCTGGACTAGTCCGCGGAGCAGGACTTTATCCTCCAGGTAGCAGCGCTTCCCTCCGCTCCCGGAGTTTCCTCTTCCTGAAATGAAGCTGGTCTAGTCCGCGGAGCAGGACTTTATCCTCCAGGTAGCAGCGCTTCCCTCCGCTCCCGGAGTTTCCTCTTCCTGTAATGAAGCTGGACTGGTCCGCGGAGCAGGGCTTTCTCCTCCAGGCGGCAGCGCTTCACTCCGCTTCCGGAGTTTCCTCTTCCTGTAATGCCGCCATTGAGTCGCCATGTGTTCTGTACTGTGTGTGGCCCTGAGATTCTCCATCTGACGTGTACTCGGAGGGTCTCTTTGTACGTGGAGGGGCCGGGGGGATTTCTAGAAGCCGCTTTCCTGAAGGCTGCCCGCTGCAGAGCCTCACATAACAATCTGCTCTCGGAGAGCACAATGCCGCTCGTACTGCGGCAGCTCCGCCGACCGTGACCCCCGGGCACCGGAAGCTTTATTCCGAGCTTCATTCATCGCGGACTCTTTTATCTGCTTCTTTTCGGATTATTTTGTCCTTGTAGAAAATGTTTTGGTTTTTTTTTAGCCCTCGAGAGATATTTATAACCACAGGAGAAGCTGAGAACACGGGATTCTGCCCGCACACAATGGAAAGCAATGAATGGAAGCGTAGGCGGCCATATTCAGCGAGATCTCTCCACTCCGCGCCGTAAATAGCTAACGTTAACCCTTACTCACCATTAATAGAGGCTCACAACAATCCAGAGCCGTGCATGGGGTGGTGTTATCGGGGCGGGGGCATAACCTGCTGTGTTCTCCACATCTACAGACCGTTCATTGCTCTGTCATTCTAGGACTATCCTCGTCCCGACAAGCCGCCGGTGTCTTCAGGGACCACGGAGGAATTCAGGTTACGACTGACCCCATCACCATTCCTATTACCCATCACCAGCGTTCATGACACCACGGACGACACGAATAGAACAACCCCCAAGCTCAATGTACCATCTGGAGTGATGACTAAGGTCGTGTCCTCAGTGGAGGCTGATCGGCCTCCACCAACATTTTACCAAGATCCATTGTCCGAGCGTTCTAGTCAAGAAGCCGCGAGAAGAACTGTCCGTGATCCTGAGAAACATGACATGCCGTCACTGGTGACGTCCACCGAAGAGGCCACAAAACCAATATCTTCCATAACGTTCTCCTCACGGAAACGTTCCCCACCTCTGTCCACTTCTCCGGATGGAGGGTCTCCACCACTTCTTCTCTCTGTCCCCGATAAGTCCCCAACCGTGCGAGTCTCAGAGCTGTGTCCTGCGCCATCACATAACATCCATCACATTGGTTATGAAGACGCACCACCGTCACACCCGGCCGAGGTGAATCCTGTACAATGGCGGCCTTGTGCATCATCCGCAAGTTCTTGGGCCGCAGAGTATCCCACTGCTGCATCCACACAACAGCCGTCGGCTCCATCTGTGGTGGGATCCAGGACGGTTCCACGTCCTCAAAATGAAAATATGGATCCTGGAAATGTAAATTCTGAAGGGACTTTAGTCATTAACCGTGACTTTTCGATGATTAATGGCGGCACCGACCGTCTGGTAACAGGCAGCAGACTGGAAGCTGGGGGGGACAGGTCACGTCAATCATCTTCTCAGGAAATCCAACCCAATCCAACAATGGCTTCTCCAACTCGGAAAGCCCTCTCTTGTATCCGTGTCACCATATCTCCAAAGGACGACATGAAAGTTCTCGATGTGTCCAGGGCCCTGGTGACATCAGATGGTGGGGCTGGACCTTATGAAGATACAACGGACCGGCCTGCTGGATCAGCGCCAATCTGCCGTCCGTGCCTAACCCCCACAGGAGACAACAAAGCCATCTATGGAGATGGCGTCCAATATATGGGCAAAGAAAACATCCCCGACAGACTGGTCCAGTCCGATAGAAGACGCTCGCCATTATCTGATGCCACTACCCAGATAACCACCGAAAGTCCAGAGAAGACCACCTTCTCCGCCGAGATCTTCGTGGAAGGGTCCGTAATAGAATCTTCAACGTCATCAATCCGAAAAGTCAGCCCCACCCCAGAACGGCAGCCGTGGTCCCGTACTCCGTTGTCCTGCCTGTCCCGGGCTAATGGTGAGCGCTGGATCTCCTAAATACCCCGGGGCATCACGGGGGATGGGACATCACTTCTGTCATCAGATCCAGATATATTTATCCCCTTCATAGTCGGCAGCTCGGCATAATGGCGCCTTGTTGTCCTCATCATGGCGGGAGGGTCACATCTTACACTGGCGGGAGGGGATTGCCTTTTTTCAGTAAGGTGGGCTGAATCACTACACAACATATAGATGACTCGAGACCTCCGGGTCCAATGTAGACTATATAATGGGGGCCCGGCCGCCATAATCTGTATATAACACTGATGGTGAGGCCGCTGCTCACCCCAGCAGGGTTTGTGGCCCCCAATATCTCCGTACCCCATATATCCTCTTCAGAGATACAGGATAACTTTGTCATCTCTTTTCCCCGTGGTTCAGAAAAACCTCTGCTGCTGCCGTACCGACCCCCGGGGAGCCCGGAACTCTTCTATGTGCCCTTCATGGAGGGAGGGTCCAGGATGTCCCCCGTCAGCACCATCGAGAGCTCCCACCCAGGTAACGCAGGCCTCTGTCTGAACTGTCATCCGCTCTGGAGATTCAGTATCCCCGGTGCATGGCGCCGTGCAGTCCCACCTGCATCATAAGCTTTCCCCCATACTTTACACTTCTGCTGCAGGCAGGGGTGCTAACACATATAGCAGCCCTAGGTGTATTCCTGTGATTACTCAGTTATGGGTAACACATTCGGGACCCCTGCGCCCCGTCCCTTTCACTTCCACCTCTAGAGATTGCTGGTACGCATTACTTAACCCTTCCCTTACTGGTCAGCAGGGCACGCAGTCCTCCCTGCAGGGGGCGCTGTTCTGCAGTGTGGACATTTTATAATATTCCCGATATAACAATGTATTATTACTACAGCTCTCCTGCTTACGTCAGCCCACACAGCACTCTCCTTGTATCACCATCCCTGCGCCCCCGATCCCACCCGTCCTTGGTCCCTTTGTCCCTGCACCCCCTGGTCCCAACACCCCCGATTCCATTATTCCTGGTCCCAATATGACTGATTTTCCCTGTTCTTGGTCCCTTCGTCCCTACATCCTCTCATGTCTGAGCCCTCGAGCTCCCTGGTCCCTGCGCCTTCGATCCCCCTATCCATGGTCCCTCGCTCCCTGCACCCCCGATCTCCCTATCCATAGTCCCTTTATCCCAGCACTCACTGGTCCCCCCCGTCCTTGGTCCCTTTGTCCCTGGTCCCAACACTCTGAACCCCTCATTCTCTGTCCCATTATCCCTGATCCCAATACGACTGATATCCCCCTTCCTTAGTCCTTTCGCCCCCGCATTGCCTGGTCCCTGCGCCTTCGATCCCCCTATCCATGGTCCCTCTCTCCCTGCATCCCCTGGTCCCTTTGTCCCTTCACTCCCTGGTCCCTGCACCCCTGATCTCCCTAGCCATAGTCCCTTTGTCCCAGCACTCACTGGTCCCCCCCGTCCTTGGTCCCTTTGTCCCTGGTCCCAACACTCTGAACCCCTCATTCTCGGTCCCATTATCCCTGATCCCAATACGACTGATATCCCCCTTCCTTAGTCCTTTCGCCCCTGCATTTCCTGGTCACTGAGCCCTCGATGCCCCTGGTCCCTGCGCCTTCGATCCCCCTATCCGTGGTCCCTCTATCCCTGCACCCCCGATCCCCCTGTCCATGGTCCCTTTGTCCCAGCACTCACTGGTCCCCCCGTCCTTGGTGCCTTTGTCCCTGGTCCCAACACTCCGATCCCTTCGTCCTCGGTCCCATTATCCCTGGTCCTAATATGACTGATATCCCCCTTCCTTGGTCCCTTCGTCCCTGCATCCCCCTGGTCCCTGAGCCCTCGATCACCCTGGTCCCTGCGCCTTCGATCCCCCTATTCGTAGTTTCTCTGGTCCCCCTGTCCTTGGTCCCTTTATTCCTGGTCCCAACACCCCGATCCTCTCATCCTTGGTCCCATTATCCATGGTCCCAATACAACTGATTTCCCCCTTCCTTGGTCCCTTTGTCCCTGCATCCCCTGAGCCCTTGATCCCTCTAGTCCCTGTGCCTTCAATTTCCCTATCCGTGATCCCTCTGTCCCTGCACCCCCTTGTCCCTCAGTCCTTTTGTCCCTTCACCCCGATTCCCCTACCCACTGATCCCCCCCCCCGTTCGTGGTCCCTTCATCCCTGTACCCTTTTTCCATTGTTTCTTTGGCCTTGACAATAAAAGTTGTTCATCTTCCTACTTACAGGCTCGAACGATGCCATTTCCCCAAAGTTTCCCCTAGACATTTTGGGGTCCGCCACAGAAAAGCTTTCAGACCCCTGTATACCCAGACACCGAGAGGGCATCTACAGTAAGGAGCTGAGCCTGAAGACTGCAGACTGGAAGCAGATACCGGCACGAGGTGAGCAACAACATGGCCGCCAGGAGCTGCGCTCAGATCTGCCCCTGTGGATTTGGCCCCTCACATCTATAAAACAGACGCTCACCTGTAATATCATCCAAAGATAAGTTACTTTATTACTTCATAAAACCTAACATACAAATAGGATATAGATGTGAGATGCAGAGAAAGAAACCCGGTGGCGGCCATATGTGTCAATACAAGACAGGACAATATCTAGACGTGTATAGAAAATAGAATATAGAAAGTGCTATAGAGTCCTCAGGATGAGACGGAGACTATGTCTGACTGACGGCCTGAAGATGAGATGGAGACCGTGTCTGACTGACGGCCTGAAAATGAGACTGTGACCATGTCTGACTGACGGCCTGAAGATGAGATGGAGACCATGTCTGAATGACGGCCTGAAGATGATATAGAGACCATGTCTGAATGACGGCCTGAAGATGAGACGGAGACCATGTCTCAATGACGGCCTGAAGATGAGACTGTGACCATGTCTGAATGACGGCCTGAAGTTGAGACGGAGATCATGTCTGAATAACGGTCTAAAGATGAGACTGTGACCATGTCTGAATGACGGCCTGAAGTTGAGACGGAGATCATGTCTGAATAACGGTCTAAAGATGAGACTGTGACCATGTCTGAATGACGGCCTGAAGATGAGACGGAGACCATGTCTGACTGACTACCTGAAGAGGAGACGGAGACCATGTCTGAATGACAGCCTGGAGATGAGATGGAGACCATGTCTGAATGACAGCCTGGAGATGAGATGGAGACCATGTCTGAATGACGACCTGAAGATGAGACTGTGACCATGTCTGAAAGACGGCCTGAAGATGAGATGGAGACCCATGTCTGTGAGACAGAGACCATGTCTGAATGACGACCTGAAGATGAGACGGTGACCATGTCTGACTGACTACCTGAAGATGAGACGGAGACCATGTCTGAATGACGACCTGAAGATGAGACGGAGACCATGTCTGATTGACGACCTGAAGATGAGACGGAGACCATGTCTGTGAGACTGAGACCATGTCTGAATGACGACCCGAAGATGAGACGGAGACCCATGTCTGTGAGACAGAGACCATGTCTGACTGACTACCTGAAGATGAGACGGAGACCATGTCTGAATGACGACCTGAAGATGAGAAGGAGACCATGTCTGATTGACGACCTGAAGATGAGACTGTGACCATGTCTGAAAGACGGCCTGAAGATGAGACTGTGACCATGTCTGACTGACTACCTGAAGATGAGACGGAGACCATGTCTGTGAGACTGAGACCATGTCTGAATGACGACCCGAAGATGAGACGGAGACCATGCCTGAATGACTGCCTGAAGATGAGACGGTGACCATGTCTGAATGACGGCCTGAAGATGAGACGGAGACCGTGTCTGAATGACGACCTGAAGATGAGACTGTGACCATGTGTGACTTACGGCCTGAAGATGAGACTGTGACCATGTCTGACTGCGTGAAGATGAGACGGAGACCATGTCTGACAGACTACCTGAAGTTGAGACGGTGACCATGTCTGAAAGACGGCCCCTGAACAAACACAAATGATAGGGGAGGACAGGCTTTCTTACGATCAGAGTTTATTGGACAGTGTCAAGTATAAACCAAGTTACATCCTATAGAGGGCAGTATAACAAACATCACACATAAACCGCACCTTGTACTGACGTGGACAGTATTACAAGAGGGAGCGCAGTATAACCTGGGTAATGGCAGAGGTTCAGTCAATGCTGCAAAATAAGCCTCGCAAAAACTCATCTACCATCCGACATGAATTGGCAGGAAAGCCCTGACGTCCATTTCGCCTTGTGGCTTCCCCAGAGCAAGGCTAGAATGGAGCCAGACCCAGGATAGAACGAGGATAGAACAAGGCCAGAAGAAGGCTAGAACGAGGCTACAACAGAGCCAGATCGAGGTCAGAACCAAAATGGAATGACGATAGAACAAGGCCAGAGCGAAGATAGAATGGAGCCAGAACGAAGATAGAATGGAGCCAGAACGAAGATAGAATGGAGCCAGAACGAAGATAGAATGGAGCCAGTGTGTGCATAGAACAAGGCCAGAATGCGCATAGGACAAGGTTAGGACGAGGCCACAGAGAGCATAGAACAAAGCCTGAACGAGGATAAAACAAGGCCAGGACGAGGCCAGAACAGAGCTAGGATGAGGATAGAACAAGGCCTGGATGAGACCACAACGAGGATAGAACAAGGCCAGGATGAGGTCATAACGGAGCCAGGATGAGGATAGCCAGGAGGAGGCCAGCGAGAGGATAGAACAAGGCCAGAATAGAGCCAGAAAGAGGCTAGAATGGAGCTAGAGCAAGGATAGGATAGAACAAGACCAGAATGGAGCCATACCCAGAATAGAAGAAGGATAGAAAGGTGCCACAGCGAGACTATAATCGAGACAGAAGAAGGCTAGAAGGAGAAGAGAACGAGGCCAAAACAAGGACAGAATGGTGCCGAAACGAGGCCAGCGTGAGGATAGAATGGAGCCAGAACAAAGCCAATACAAGGCCAGCGCGAGGTTAGAACGAGGCCAGAATCGAGCCAGCACGAGGATAGAACAAGGCCAGAATGGAGCCTGCACAAGTTTAGAACAGAACAAATATAGAAGGGCCACAACGAGACCTGAACAAGGATAGAACAGCGAGGCTAGAATGGAGCCAGAACGAGGCTTGTGAGAGGATAGAAGAAGACCAAAACAGTCAGAGCGGAGCCAGAACTAGGATAGAACAAGGCCAGAACGAGGATAGAAGGAGCGAGAACGAGGATAGAAGGAGCGAGAACGAGGATAGTAGGAGCCAGAACGAGGATAGTAGCAGCCAGAACGAGGAAAGTAGCAGCCAGAACGAGGATAGTAGGAGCCAGAACGAGGATAGTAGGAGCCAGAACGAGGATAGTAGGAGCCAGAACGAGGATAGTAGGAGCCAGAACGAGGATAGTAGGAGCCAGAACGAGGATAGTAGGAGCCAGAACGAGGATAGTAGGAGCCAGAACGAGGATAGTAGGAGCCAGAACGAGGATAATAGGAGCCAGAACGAGGATAATAGGAGCCAGAACGAGGATAGTAGGAGCCAGAACGAGGATAGAAGGAGCCAGAACGAGGATAGAAGGAGCCCAGAACAAGAATAGAACGAGGCCACAGTAAGGATAGAACGAGGCCACAGTAAGGATAGAACGAGGATCAAAGGGGCCCAAATGAGGATCGAAGGGGCCCAACTGAGGATCGAAGGGGCCCAACTGAGGATCGAAGGGGCCCAAATGAGGATCGAAGGGGCCCAAATGAGGATCGAAGGGGCCCAAATGAGGATCGAAGGGGCCCAAATGAGGATCGAAGGGGCCCAAATGAGGATCGAAGGGGCCCAAATGAGGATCGAAGGGGCCCAAATGAGGATCGAAGGGGCCAAAACGAGGATAGAACAAGGCCAGAACAAAGCCAGAAAGAGGCTAGAACGGAGCCAGAAAGATTCAAGAACTGAGCCAGAGCAGGGATAGAACGAGGAAAAACAAGGCCAGAACAAGTCTACAATGGAGCCAGAAAGACGCCAGAATCAGAATAAAACGAGAATAGAAAGGAGCCAGTGCGTATGGAAGGAGGCCAGAATGAGGCTAGAAGGAGGATAGAGCGAAGCCAGAACGGAGCGAGAACAAGGCTAGTACAAGGCCAAAACAAAGATAGAAAGGAGCCAGAATGAGGATAGAACAGAATCAAAACGAGGCCAGAACGAGGATAGAATGAGGCCAGAACGAGGATAGAATGAGGCCAGAACGAGGATAGAATGAGGCCAGAACGAGGATAGAATGAGGCCAGGAGGAGGATAGAACGGGGCCAGAAGGAGGATAGAACGGGGCCAGAAGGAGGATAGAACGGGGCCAGAAGGAGGATAGAACGGGGCCAGAAGGAGGATAGAACGGGGCCAGAAGGAGGATAGAACGGGGCCAGAAGGAGAATAGAACGGGGCCAGAAGGAGAATAGAACGGGGCCAGAAGGAGAATAGAACGGGGCCAGAAGGAGAATAGAACGGGGCCAGAAGGAGAATAGAACGGGGCCAGAAGGAGAATAGAACGGGGCCAGAAGGAGAATAGAACGGGGCCAGAAGGAGAATAGAACGGGGCCAGAAGGAGAATAGAACGGGGCCAGAAGGAGAATAGAACGGGGCCAGAAGGAGAATAGAACGGGGCCAGAAGGAGAATAGAACGGGGCCAGAACGAGGATAGAACTGGGCCAGAATGAGGCCAGAACAAGTATAGAAGGAGGCCAGAATGAGGCTAGAAGGAGGATAGAGTGAAGCCAGAACGGAGCGAGAACAAGGCTAGTACAAGGCCAAAACAGATAGAAAGGAGCCAGAATGAGGATAGAACAGAATCAAAACGAGGCCAGAGGAATGATAGAATGAGGCCAGAACGGGGTTAG
The DNA here is from genome assembly GCF_048569485.1 of Anomaloglossus baeobatrachus. Taxonomy (NCBI): domain Eukaryota; kingdom Metazoa; phylum Chordata; class Amphibia; order Anura; family Aromobatidae; genus Anomaloglossus; species Anomaloglossus baeobatrachus. The sequence continues at coordinate 17,751,698 of NC_134353.1, forward strand.
AATGAGGCCAGAACGGGGTTAGAATGAGGCCAGAACGGGGTTAGAATGAGGCCAGAACGGGGATAGAACGAGGCCAGAACGGGGATAGAACGAGGCCAGAACGGGGATAGAACGAGGCCAGAACGGGGATAGAACGAGGCCAGAACGGGGATAGAACGAGGCCAGAACGAGGATAGAACGAGGCCAGAACGGGGATAGAACGAGGCCGGAACGGGGATAGAACGAGGCCGGAACGGGGATAGAACGAGGCCGGAACGGGGATAGAACGAGGCCAGAACGAGGATAGAACGAGTCCAGAACGAAGATAGAAGGGGCCAGAACGGGGCCGGAACGAGAATAGAACGGGGCCGGAACGAGAATAGAACGGGGCCGGAACGAGAATAGAACGGGGCCGGAACGAGAATAGAACGGGGCCGGAACGAGGATAGAACGGGGCCGGAACGAGGATAGAACGGGGCCGGAACGAGGATAGAACGGGGCCGGAACCAGAATAGAACGGGGCCAGAACCAGAATAGAACGGGGCCGGAACGAGAATAGAACGGGGCCAGAACGAGAACAGAACGGGGCCAGAACGAGAACAGAACGGGGCCAGAACGAGAATAGAACAGAACGGGGCCAGAACGAGAATAGAACAGAACGGGGCCAGAACGAGGATAGAACGGGGCCAGAACGAGGATAGAACGGGGCCAGAACGAGGATAGAACGGGGCCAGAACGAGGATAGAACGGGGCCAGAACGAGGATAGAACGGGGCCAGAACGAGGCCAGAACGAGTATAGAAGGAGGCCAGAATGAGGCTAGAAGGAGGATAGAGTGAAGCCAGAACGGAGCGAGAACAAGGCTAGTACAAGGCCAAAACAAATAGAAAGGAGCCAGAATGAGGATAGAACAGAATCAAAACGAGGCCAGAGGAATGATAGAATGAGGCCAGAACGGGGTTAGAACGAGGCCAGAACGGGGATAGAACGAGGCCAGAACGGGGATAGAACGAGGCCAGAACGGGGATAGAACGAGGCCAGAACGGGGATAGAACGAGGCCAGAACGGGGATAGAACGAGGCCAGAACGGGGATAGAACGAGGCCAGAACGAGGATAGAACGAGGCCAGAACGAAGATAGAAGGGGCCGGAACGAGAATAGAACGGGGCCGGAACAAGAATAGAACGGGGCCGGAACGAGAATAGAACGGGGCCGGAACAAGAATAGTACTGGGCCGGAACGAGAATAGAATGGGGCCAGAGCGAGGCCAGAATCAGAATAAAACGAGAATAGAAAGGAGCCAGTGCGAGGCCAGAACGAGTATAGAAGGAGGATAGAGCGAAGCCAGAACGGAGCGAGAACAAGGCTAGTACAAGGCCAAAACAAAGATAGAAAGGAGCCAGAATGAGGATAGAACAGAGTCAAAACGAGGCCAGAGGAAGGATAGACTGAGGCCAGAACGAGGATAGAATGAGGCCAGAACGAGGATAGAACGAGGCCAGAACGAGGATAGAACGGGGCCAGAACGAGAATAGAACGGGGCCAGAACGAGAATAGAACGGGGCCAGAACGAGAATAGAACGGGGCCAGAACGAGAATAGAACGGGGCCAGAACGAGAATAGAACGGGGCCAGAACGAGAATAGAACGGGGCCAGAACGAGAATAGAACGGGGCCAGAACGAGAATAGAACGGGGCCAGAACGAGAATAGAACGGGGCCAGAACGAGGATAGAACGGGGCCAGAATGAGGCCAGAACAAGTATAGAAGGAGGCCAGAATGAGGCTAGAAGGAGGATAGAGTGAAGCCAGAACGGAGCGAGAACAAGGCTAGTACAAGGCCAAAACAGATAGAAAGGAGCCAGAATGAGGATAGAACAGAATCAAAACGAGGCCAGAGGAATGATAGAATGAGGCCAGAACGGGGTTAGAATGAGGCCAGAACGGGGATAGAACGGGGATAGAACGAGGCCAGAACGGGGATAGAACGAGGCCGGAACGGGGATAGAACGAGGCCGGAACGGGGATAGAACGAGGCCGGAACGGGGATAGAACGAGGCCGGAACGGGGATAGAACGAGGCCGGAACGGGGATAGAACGAGGCCGGAACGGGGATAGAACGAGGCCGGAACGGGGATAGAACGAGGCCAGAACGAGGATAGAACGAGGCCAGAACGAAGATAGAAGGGGCCAGAACGGGGCCGGAACGAGAATAGAACGGGGCCGGAACGAGAATAGAACGGGGCCGGAACGAGAATAGAACGGGGCCGGAACGAGGATAGAACGGGGCCGGAACGAGGATAGAACGGGGCCGGAACGAGGATAGAACGGGGCCGGAACCAGAATAGAACGGGGCCGGAACGAGGATAGAACGGGGCCGGAACGAGGATAGAACGGGGCCAGAACGAGAATAGAACGGGGCCAGAACGAGAATAGAACGGGGCCAGAACGAGAATAGAACGGGGCCAGAACGAGAATAGAACGGGGCCAGAACGAGAATAGAACGGGGCCAGAACGAGAATAGAACGGGGCCAGAACGAGAATAGAACAGAACGGGGCCAGAACGAGAATAGAACAGAACGGGGCCAGAACGAGGATAGAACGGGGCCAGAACGAGGATAGAACGGGGCCAGAACGAGGATAGAACGGGGCCAGAACGAGGATAGAACGGGGCCAGAACGAGGCCAGAACGAGTATAGAAGGAGGCCAGAATGAGGCTAGAAGGAGGATAGAGTGAAGCCAGAACGGAGCGAGAACAAGGCTAGTACAAGGCCAAAACAAATAGAAAGGAGCCAGAATGAGGATAGAACAGAATCAAAACGAGGCCAGAGGAATGATAGAATGAGGCCAGAACGGGGTTAGAATGAGGCCAGAACGGGGTTAGAATGAGGCCAGAACGGGGTTAGAACGAGGCCAGAACGGGGTTAGAACGAGGCCAGAACGGGGATAGAACGAGGCCAGAACGGGGATAGAACGAGGCCAGAACGGGGATAGAACGAGGCCAGAACGGGGATAGAACGAGGCCAGAACAAGGATAGAACGAGGCCAGAACGAAGATAGAAGGGGCCAGAACGGGGCCGGAACGAGAATAGAACGGGGCCGGAACAAGAATAGAACGGGGCCGGAACGAGAATAGAACGGGGCCGGAACAAGAATAGTACTGGGCCGGAACGAGAATAGAATGGGGCCAGAACGAGGCCAGAATCAGAATAAAACGAGAATAGAAAGGAGCCAGTGCGAGGCCAGAACGAGTATAGAAGGAGGATAGAGCGAAGCCAGAACGGAGCGAGAACAAGGCTAGTACAAGGCCAAAACAAAGATAGAAAGGAGCCAGAATGAGGATAGAACAGAGTCAAAACGAGGCCAGAACGAGGATAGAATGAGGCCAGAACGAGGATAGAATGAGGCCAGAACGAGGATAGAATGAGGCCAGAACGAGGATAGAATGAGGCCAGAACGAGGATAGAATGAGGCCAGAACGAGGATAGAATGAGGCCAGAACGAGGATAGAATGAGGCCAGAACGAGGATAGAATGAGGCCAGAACGAGGATAGAATGAGGCCAGAACGAAAATAGAATGGGGCCAGAACGAGGATAGAACGGGGCCAGAACGAGGATAGAACGGGGCCAGAACAAGGATAGAACGGGGCCAGATCGATGATAGAACGGGGCCAGATCGATGATAGAACGGGGCCAGAACGAGGATAGAACGGGGCCAGAACGAGAATAGAACGGGGCCAGAACGAGAATAGAACGGGGCCAGAACGAGAATAGAACGGGGCCAGAACGAGAATAGAACGGGGCCAGAACGAGAATAGAACGGGGCCAGAACGAGAATAGAACGGGGCCAGAACGAGGATAGAACGGGGCCAGAACGAGGATAGAACGGGGCCAGAACGAGGATAGAACGGGGCCAGAACGAGGATAGAACGGGGCCAGAACGAGGATAGAACGGGGCCAGAACGAGGATAGAACGGGGCCAGAACGAGGATAGAACGGGGCCAGAACGAGGATAGAACGGGGCCAGAACGAGGATAGAACGGGGCCAGAACGAGGATAGAACGGGGCCAGAATGAGGATAGAAGGGCAAAAACAAGAATAGCATGGGGCCAGAATAAAAATAGAATGAGGCAAGAACGACGATAGAAGGGGCCAAAATGACGATAGAAGGGGCCAGAACGAGAATAGAACGGGGCCAGAACAAGAATAGAACGGGGCCAGAACGAGGATAGAACGGGGCGAGAACGGGAATAGAAAGAGGCCAGAACAAGGTAAGAAAGAGGACAGAACAAGGAGAGAAGGGACCAGAACGAGGATAGGAGGTGCCAAAACGAGGATAGAATGAGGCAAGAACGAGGATAGAACGAGATGAGACCGAGGCACGCTTGTATGTGGATGGAACTCAGTACTCGATACATGAAATCTGCGTGTTGCTGTCACGTAAGACCTCGTGTGTCGTCCTGGTTGGAAATTCATTCAGTACGTTCTTCTTTCTAGGTCCAGCTGATGACCTGCAATTATCCCGGCTTCCATCAGCGACCGCTGCGCTGTCATCTCTGGTAGAGAAGGATTCTGCGAATCACAGTCCCCTGCATCCTAGAAGCTCCACAGATATATCGGATCCCAGAGGATGGCGGCCGTATCCAGCCTCCTCCAGGGAGGATAACGAGTTCCTCCCATTACAGCCGGAAATTGATTATTCCCAAGAAGATATTAATCAACGAACAGAGTCCAGGGCCTCGAAAGCAAGAACGAGAGGGGAAACTATTGCAGAAACTCCTGGACGGACCCCCGCAGAGACCCCCGGAGGCCTGAGTCACAAGAGCGCACAGACCCCCAGAGACCTGACTCACAAGAGCGCACAGACCCCCAGAGACCTGAGTCACGAGAGCGCACAGACCCCCAGAGACCTGACTCACAAGAGCGCACAGACCCCCAGAGACCTGAGTCACGAGAGCACACAGACCCCTGGAGGCCCCAGTCACAAGTGCGCACAGACCCCCAGAGACCTGAGTCACGAGAGCACACAGACCCCCAGAGACCGGAGTCACAAGAGCGCACAGACCCCCAGAGACCTGACTCACAAGAGCGCACAGACCCCCGGAGACCTGAATCACAAGAGCGCACAGACCCCCGGAGACCTGAATCACAAGAGCGCACAGACCCCCAGAGACCTGACTCACAAGAGCGCACAGACCCCTGGAGGCCTGAGTCACAACAGCGCACAGACCCCCAGAGACCTGACTCACAAGAGCGCACAGACCCCCAGAGACCTGACTCACAAGAGCGCACAGACCCCCGGAGACCTGAATCACGAGAGCACACAGACCCCTGACCAGAGCTTCTCGAGAACTCAGAGTGTTGTGTCCCACCAGAGCCTGGACGATCTGTGGGCGCGATATACTGAAAGCAGAAGGCGGGCAACCGAACCCAGCAGTGATGTGGAGGTGTCCCTTGTGGAGCGTCTCGAGCGGCTGGCCAGGCTGCTGCAGAACCCCACAACCCGCTCACTAAGGTCATCTAAAGACGAGGAGAGGCATCAGAAGAGAGAGACGAAGAAATCTGCCCGAGAGATGTGGTACAAGAGGAAACTGAGGGAAGACCCTGCGCTGGATGATGACTCAGTGGGTAAACCCTACGAGGACAGTCCTGACAGCGGCTCTCTGCAGTCAGACCTCATGTCAGAGGCGAGAAGTTCAGTGACTGATAGTGCCACCGCCAGCACACAGTCACAGGTGGGCAGCGACATCTCGTCCATGACTGTCGGCAGCAACTCTGTGTCCACCATAGACACCATCAGACTGATAAAGGCTTTTGGGCCCGGGAGAGTTCTCCCTTCCTCAAGACTTGGCCGTCTGTACAGCACCATCAACCTCCAAAAGAAACACACAGAGGAGCCGGTGAGGAGATCGAAACGAGCATCCGCAGGCCGGGGAACGTCCAGGCTGGAGGTGCAGGAGCTGCTGAGGAGCCAGACGAAGGTAGAGGAAAGCGAGATCTTCACTGAGAGGGGGAAATTGTCTGAAGGATCCTGTCCAGTAGCTGCATTGTCCAGGCTCTGGGGTCATGATGCCGCTTATCTCCAGATTAGGCTACAAACACCGCTCTCCGGTCACTCATTGTGTCTCTTTCAGATGGCGGATGCAGAATCGGTCAGCTTGTCCAACTCTTTATGGGAACCAAGTCCAGCGCTAAGACAGAAGAAGAGCAGCCGCAGGATGAACAAAGGCATCCAGGCTGGTAGGAAACTTGTGTGAACAGACTGACTGTGTGTCCAGGCGAACCGGCCGTGTCCTGGGGAACGGGCCGCCTCCGTGCCCTGGGGCACGGGCCGCCTCCGCGTCCTGGGGAACTGGCTGCCTCCGCCTTCCTGGGGAATGGGCCGCCTCCGCCTTCCTGGGGAACGAGCTGCCTCCACGTCCTGGAGAACGGGCTGCCTCCGCATCCTGGGGAACAGGTCGCCTCCGTCCTCCTGGAGAACGGGCTGCCTCCGCCTTCCTAGGGAACGGGCCGCCTCCGCCTTCCTGGGGAACGGGCCGCCTCCGCCTTCCTGGGGAACGGGCCCGCCTCCGCCTTCCTGGGGAACGGGCCGCCTCCGCCTTCCTGGGGAACGGGCCGCTTCCGCCTTCCTGGGGAACGGGCCACCTCCGCCTTCCTGGGGAACGGGCCACCTCCGCCTTCCTGGGGAACGGGCCGCCTCCGCCTTCCTGGAGAACGGGCCGCCTCCGCGTCCTGGAGAACGGGCCGCCTCCGCGTCCTGTGGAACTGGCCACCTCCGCCTTCCTGGGGAACGGGCCGCCTCCGCGTCCTGGGGAACGGGCCGCCTCTGTGTCCAAGCGAACGGGAAACCTTTCCAGTCTCAGAGTAGCATAATTACCCCAGTATCCACATACACTGTAGTACATGTCCATGTAATTCGGGGGGCGGCACTTACTTTCACCTAGAGTCTATAGGGGCGAGGCAGTAATGCGCAGAGCCGTGTGTGTAGCATGGACGGGCTGAGATATTAGTGGATGTGGGTCTGTGTAAGCGGCAGATCCAGTATAGAACACTGTTCTACAGAAAGTGCGAAAAATACACCATGTTCCAAATTATTGTGCAAATGATATTTTTCTCTGATTTTCCTGAATGCTCGGTGCAGGTGACCGTCCGTCTAATAACAGTCATCACCCGTTAAAGTATATATATAAATTTATTGAAGAAACCTCTCAATGATAACAGTATAATCTTCCTGTTCCAAATTATTAGGCACAGGAGAGTTTCTAACTGATAATGCTGATTTGTGGAATTTGCAGCATTAGGAGGTCATAGTCACTGAAATAAAAAGCTATTTCCATCCAGATCATCCTAACAGGCCAAGCTACATGTAACATAGGAACCCTTCTTTGATGTCACCTTCACAATTCTTGCATCCATTGAACTTGTGAGTTTTTGGAGAGTTTCTGCTTGAATTTCTTTGCATGATGTCAGAGTCGCCTCCCAGAGCTGCTGTTTTGATGTGAACTGCCTGCCACCCTCATAGATCTTATGCTTGATGATACTCCAAAGGTTCTCTATAGGGTTCAGGTCAGGGGAAGATGGTGGCCACACCATGAGTTTATCTCCTTTTATGCTCATAGCAGCCAATGACACAGAGGTGTTCTTTGCAGCATGAGATGATGCATTGTCATGCATGAAGATGATTTTGCTCCTGAAGGCACGTTTCTGCTTTTTGTACCAAGGAAGAAAGTTGTCAGTCAGAAACTCTATATACTTTGCAGAGGTCATTTTCACACCTTCAGTAACCACAAAGGGGTCTACCAGATGTCTCCCCATGATTCCGGCCCAAAACATGACTCCTCCACCTCCTTGCTGATGTCGCAGCCTTGTTGGGACATGGTGGCCATCCACCAACCAACCACTACTCCATCCATCTGGACCATCCAGGGTTTCTCGACACTCATCAGTAAAAAAGACTGTTTGAAAATTAGTCTTAATGTATATCTGGGCCCACTGCAACCGTTTGTGCTTGTGAGCACTGGTTAGGGGTGGCCGATTAGTAGGTTTATGCACCACAGCAAGCCTTAGAAGGATCCTACACCTTGAGGTTCGAGGGACTCCAGAGACACCAGCAGCTTCACATATCTGTTTGCTGGTTTGTAATGGCTTTTTAGCAGCTGCTCTCTTAATCCGATGGACTTGCCTGGCAGAAACCTTCCTCATTCTGCCTTTATCTGCACCAACACCTATGTGCTCAGAATCAGCCACAGATCTCTTCACAGTATGATTATCACACTTAAGTTTTCGTGACATATCTAATGTTTTCATCCTTTGTCCAGGGCATTGCACTATTTGATGCTTTTTGGTAGCAGAGAGATCCTCCTTCTTTCCCATGTTACTTGAAAACTGTGGCTGCTTAATATTGTGGAGCATCCAGTTTTCCTTTTATTGGGCCTCACCTGGAAACTAATTATCACAGGGATCTGAGATTGATTTCAGTGATCCAAAGACCCCGAGACACAAAACCATCAATGAGCTTCATTATTAATCGCGAGGACACTTACATCCAATCTGCATAATAATTTGGAACATGGTGTAAAGGGGAACCCACCATCATTACCTAGGGTCTGTTTATGTAGAGGTCACCAGAGTCCTGCTCTCAGCACTGGTGCATACTGGTGGGACTGGTCTCTCGGCATCCCCTCTTTGTAGCCCCCCACGTCCATTACTTGCACTGAGAGTCTCTGGTTCCTGTAGGAGAGCTGGAGATTGTGATGAGCGGCACCAGGAAAAACACCAGAGATGTGGGGACCACGTTCCCATCTCCAGGAGGTGAGCGGCTGACGGCTGGGAACATGGAGGCCAACACAAGGACGTCAAAAAGGAAAGTGACTGTAGCGGCACTGTACATCCCGCCAGGTGGGTGACGTCTCCAGCGGTGTCACACTGGTGTAGACTGGTGATGTGTAGGGTAGATATTACCCGTCTGTCTCCATGTGTCATATTCGGGCACTTCTCGCTGTAATCGCAGGGCTGAGCTGGTTTGTGCCGGCTGAAAACTTAAAATCCGAGTCTCGGAAAGAGAATGCGCCGAGGATGAGGAGTGGTCCGGGACTGGCCTGGTACGAGGCAGTAACCAGCACCAAACCCTGGAGAGAACCTCTGCGGGAGAAGAATGAGCAGGACCAGGTGACCGAGAGACCAGACGGCCCGATCCACAGCGCCAGGGTCATACCCACTACACAGGACAAGCCATTCATCAAAGTGACCCTGCAGGTGAGGCTGGGCGAGTGTGGTGTCAGGAGAGCGGTCCTCGACTCTGCTGGTGAGAGTGGTGTCAGTAGAGCGGTCCTCTACCCTGCAGGTGAGTGTGGTGTCAGGAGCGAGGTCCTCGACCCTGCAGGTGAGGGTAGGCGAGTGTGGTGTCAGGAGCGAGGTCCTCGACCCTGCAGGTGAGGGTGAGTGAGTGTGGTGTCAGGAGCGAGGTCCTCGACCCTGCAGGTGAGGGTGGGTGAGTGTGGTGTCAGGAGAGCGGCCCTCGACCCTGCAGGTGAGGGTAAGTGTGGTGTCAGGAGCGCGGTCCTCGACTCTGCTGGTGAGAGTGGTGTCAGTAGAGCGGTCCTCTACCCTGCAGGTGAGTGTGGTGTCAGGAGCGCAGTCCTCCAAAAATACAAAATTATCCCCGGCACTCCAAGAGAAAAAAGAAACAATGTCTGGGTATTTTTGATGTTTTTTATTGTGAATAGTCTTATCTCGACGTTTCGGTCATACCTTGACCTTTATCAAGAGAATTAATCAGACTCAAAAGGGAAACAGCCTATATGGTAACAGTGTCCTATGCCAGGGCTATGCTCAAAAGTGGTAACTTGGAAAAAGGTCAAAGACCTGGTGTATGAGATGATACAGGCTTGTGTCCAGGGGGAATGGTGGCTGGCTACTCAGTAGCCAGCCACCATTCCCCCTGGACACAAGCCTGTATCATCTCATACACCAGGTCTTTGACCTTTTTCCAAGTTACCACTTTTGAGCATAGCCCTGGCATAGGACACTGTTACCATATAGGCTGTTTCCCTTTTGAGTCTGATTAATTCTCTTGATAAAGGTCAAGGTATGACCGAAACGTCGAGATAAGACTATTCACAATAAAAAACATCAAAAATACCCAGACATTGTTTCTTTTTTCTCTTGGAGTGCCGGGGATAATTTTGTATTTTTGGAGTATTGACTGTTTCCCTAGAGCACCCGCATTCATAGTGAGCCAGGTCTATACGAATTATAGGAGCGCAGTCCTCGACCTTGCAAGTGAGGGTAAGTGAGTGTGGTGTCAGGAGCGTGGTCCTCTAGGTCCTGTCTAATCCTCTGTGTTGTGTCTCAGGAGTCTCTGAGATCTCATCGGCCGGACTTTATCTTCCGCTCTGGGGAGAGGGTGAAACGACTGCAGCTCCTCACAGAGGAACGCAAGCTTCAGAGCGTGTTCCAAGATGAGAGAGACGAGCTCTTCAACCAGCCATCGAGGAGCGCAGCTCACCAAAACAAAGGTGAAAGCCAGAATGATGGCAGGATCAAGCACTCTAATTTCTATCCTCCTTTCCCCTTCCTCCAAACTCCATCATTCTACAACTGCGCTGTTTTTACTCCTCCTCTGTCCTTCCTCTTCCTAGAAACCCCTTATTGTCCCTCTTTACCTCATCCTCTTCTTCAGGTACTTCTGTCCCTCCATTTCCCCAAGGCCCCTCTGTCCTTTTTCCCTGTTTCTCCAGACCCCTTACTGTCAGTTATTTTTTTCCTTTAGGCTCCTCTGTCCCTCCTCCACGTCCTTCAGGCCCATTTGTTCTTCCTCCAGGGCCCTCTGTCCTTCCTCCTATTTCTCTCCTTCTCTTCCTCCTGGTTCCTCTGTCCCTTCTCTTCCTTCTGTTACCCCGTTCCTCCTCCACTTCCTTCAGACCCCTCTATCTCTCCTCATCCTTCAGACACTTTTCGGTTCTTTCTCTGGACCTCTCGATCTCTCCTCCTCTTGGTCCCTCTGTCCCCCTCCTCATCTACCCCCTCCTTTTTCTTTAGGCCTCTCTATACCTCATTCTCTTCCTCCTTCAGAATCTTCTGGCCCCCCTGTCCTCCAGACCCCTTATTGTCCCTCATTTGTCCTCCAGGCTCCTCTGTCGTCCTCCTCCGGGATCCTTCCTCCTCTTCTTCCTGGTTTCTCCGTCCCTCCTCTTCCTCCTAGCTTCTCTGTTCCTCCTCTATCTCCATTCATCTCTGTGCCTCCTTCATTTCCTGCAGGCCCCTCTGTCCTTCTTTCACTTCCTCTAGGCGCCTCTGTCCTTCCTTCACTTTCTTTAGGCCCCTCTGTACCTCCTTCATTTCCTTCAGGCTGCTGTGTCCCTCCTCCTCTTCATCCATTCCCCTCTTACTCCTGGTTCATTTGCCCCTCCTCTGCTTCCTCTGTTCCCTCATCCTCCCCTTGGTTCCACTGTCCCTCCCCTGCTTCCTCCTTGGTCTCCACTGCCTCCTGCACTTCCTCTTGGTTCCTCTGTCCCGCCTCTGCTTCCTCCAGGCCCCTGTCTTTCCTTTTCTTTCTCTACGCCGCAGTCCCTCTGCCGCTTCCTCCAGGCCCGATTGTTCCTTCTCCATTTCCTTCTGATTGTGCTGTCTGTCCACCTCTTCCTCCTGGTTCCTCCAGGCCCTTCTGTACCTCATTCTCTCCCTCCAGGCCTCTCTCTTTCCTTCTCTTTCTCAAAGCCTGTCCCTTCTCCTCATTCCTCCAGGGCCCACTGTCCCTCATCTGCTTCCTTCTGGTTGCGCTATCCCTCCACCCTTGCCTTCTGGTTCCTCTGTCCCTCATCTTCTCCTCTGTCCTTCCTCCTTTTCCCCTCTGTCCTTCCTCCTTTTCCTCTTGATTGGAATGTCCCACTTCCTTCTTCCAGGCACTTCTATCTTTTCTCCTTTCCCTCCAGGCACCTGTCCCTCTTCCTCCAGACCCTACTTATCAATACACCTTCTTCCTGGTACCTCTGTCCCTCCTCTTCCTTCATTCTCCTCCTCCTTGTCCCTCTGTCTTTCCTCCAGACCCCACTGTCCTCCAACTCTTCCTCCTGGTTCCTCTATCCCTTCTCTTCCTCCAGGTCCCTCTTTGCCCTTCCTCATCTTCCTCCTGGTTGTGTTGTCCCTTCTCTTTCTCCAGCCTTTTCTTGTATAGGTCAGGGACTGAAATTCTGTCCATCTTTCTGACCTCTGCCGGTCCCCGTTGGCATACATTGCCCGCTGTGGTCTCTGTCTGCTCTAGGTGCCTAGAACCTTCTGATTATCACATTAGTTTCCAGTTCATCTCACACGTTTTGTCTCATAGATTTCAGATTATTGCAGCAGAACCGAACCATCCCAAAAAAAGAGATGATCCAACGGTCCAAGAGGTGAGATGTGAGCCCTGGGCAGAGAGGACCTCAGAGTCCTGGCACTATACTGACATCCAGGGAAGGATTTACTGGCTGTCCTTCTGATGAGATCGGCTCCGTCCTGCTAGGGTTAATAATCTGTGATAGAAGTGTTTGTGGCCCCGGCTCCGACCACGGGGACACATGTACATACAACAGGCACAAGGAGTGACATGCAAGCCACATTCCCATAGGTGTCTACAGGCAGGAGGCGCTGATCGCACCACGCCGGGGCAGACATGGAGGACACTGCAAGCCACATTCCCATAGGTGTCTACAGGCAGGAGGCGCTGATTGCACCACGCCGGGGCAGACATGGAGGACACTGCATGCCACATTCCCATAGGTGTCTACAGGCAGGAGGCGCTGATTGCACCACGCCGGGGCAGACATGGAGGACACTGCAAGCCACATTCCCATAGGTGTCTACAGCCAGGAGGCGCTGATTGCACCACGCCGGGGCAGACATGGAGGACACTGCAAGCCACATTCCCATAGGTGTCTACAGGCAGGAGGCGCTGATCGCACCACGCCGGGGCAGACATGGAGGACACTGCATGCCACATTCCCATAGGTGTCTACAGCCAGGAGGCGCTGATTGCACCACGCCGGGGCAGACATGGAGGACACTGCAAGCCACATTCCCATAGGTGTCTACAGGCAGGAGGCGCTGATCGCACCACGCCGGGGCAGACATGGAGGACACTGCATGCCACATTCCCATAGGTGTCTACAGCCAGGAGGCGCTGATCGCACCACGCCGGGGCAGACATGGAGGACACTGCATGCCACATTCCCATAGGTGTCTACAGGCAGGAGGCGCTGATTGCACCACGCCGGGGCAGACATGGAGGACACTGCATGCCACATTCCCATAGGTGTCTACAGGCAGGAGGCGCTGATCGCACCACGCCGGGGCAGACATGGAGGACACTGCATGCCACATTCCCATAGGTGTCTACAGGCAGGAGGCGCTGATCGCATCACGCCGGGGCAGACATGGAGGACACTGCATGCCACATTCCCATAGGTGTCTACAGGCAGGAGGCGCTGATCGCACCACGCCGGGGCAGACATGGACACTGCATGCCACATTCCCATAGGTGTCTACAGGCAAGAGGTGCTGATCGCACCACGCCGGGGCAGACATGGAGGACACTGCATGCCACATTCCCATAGGTGTCTACAGGCAGGAGGCGCTGATCGCATCACGCCGGGGCAGACATGGAGGACACTGCAAGCCACATTCCCATAGGTGTCTACAGGCAGGAGGCGCTGATCGCATCACGCCGGGGCAGACATGGAGGACACTGCATGCCACATTCCCATAGGTGTCTACAGGCAGGAGGCGCTGATCGCACCACGCCGGGGCAGACGCTCCGGGACTTATTGTAATTATCGCTTTTATTCCAGGATTTATGAACAACTTCCAGAAATCAGGAAGAGGAAGGAAGTAGAGAAGAGGAGATCGGAATACGAGACCTACCGCCTGAAAGCGCAACTCTACCGGAAGGCTAGTGTCCTACAGTACCGCAACTCCACCACAGGAGGGCAGCATCTCCTTACTGCAGATTATTAATGGAACACCACAACTCCACCACCACAGGAGGGCAGCACCTCCCCACTGCAGATTATTAATGTAATCCCATAACACCATCACAGGAGCGCAGCATCTCCCCACTGCAGATTATTAATGTAACACCACAACTCCACCACAGGAGGGCAGCACCTCCTCACTGCAGATTATTAATGTAATACCACAATAACTCCACCACCACAGGAGGGCAGCATCTCCTTACTGCAGATTATTACACCACAACTCCACCACCACAGGAGGGCAGCACCTCCCCACTGCAGATTATTAATGTAATCCCATAACACCATCACAGGAGCGCAGCATCTCCCCACTGCAGATTATTAATGTAACACCACAACTCCACCACAGGAGGGCAGCACCTCCTCACTGCAGATTATTAATGTAATACCATAACACCACCACAGGAGGGCAGCACCTCCCCACTGCAGATTATTAATGTAACACCACAACTCCACCATAGGAGGGCAGCACCTCCCCACTACAGATTATTAATGTAATCCCATAACACCATCACAGGAGGGCAGCACCTCCCCACTGCAGATTATTAATGTAACACCACAACTCCACCATAGGAGGGCAGCACCTCCCCACTGCAGATTATTAATGTAATCCCATAACACCATCACAGGAGCGCAGCACCTCCCCACTGCAGATTATTAATGTAACACCACAACTCCACCATAGGAGGGCAGCACCTCCCCACTGCAGATTATTAATGTAACACCACAACTCCACCACAGGAGCGCAGCACCTCCCCACTGCAGATTATTAATGTAACACCACAACTCCACCACAGGAGCGCAGCACCTCCCCACTGCAGATTATTAATGTAATCCCATAACACCATCACAGGAGGGCAGCACCTCCCCACTGCAGATTATTAATGTAATCCCATAACACCATCACAGGAGCGCAGCACCTCCCCACTGCAGATTATTAATGTAACACCACAACTCCACCACAGGAGGGCAGCACCTCCCCACTGCAGATTATTAATGTAATCCCATAACACCATCACAGGAGGGCAGCACCTCCCCACTGCAGATTATTAATGTAATCCCATAACACCATCACAGGAGGGCAGCACCTCCCCACTGCAGATTATTAATGTAATCCCATAACACCACCACAGGAGGGCAGCACCTCCCCACTGCAGATTATTAATGTAATAACATAACACCACCACAGGAGGGCAGCACCTCCCCACTGCAGATTATTAATGTAATCCCATAACACCACCACAGGAGGGCAGCACCTCCCCACTGCAGATTATTAATGTAATCCCATAACACCATAACAGGAGGGCAGCACCTCCCCACTGCAGATTATTAATGTAATACCATAACACCATCACAGGAGGGCAGCACCTCCCCACTGCAGATTATTAATGTAATACCATAACACCATCACAGGAGGGCAGCACCTCCCCACTGCAGATTATTAATGTAATCCCATAACACCATCACAGGAGGGCAGCACCTCCCCACTGCAGATTATTAATGTAATACCATAACACCATCACAGGAGGGCAGCACCTCCCCACTGCAGATTATTAATGTAACACCACAACTCCACCACAGGAGGGCAGCACCTCCCCACTGCAGATTATTAATGTAATCCCATAACACCACCACAGGAGCGCAGCACCTCCCCACTGCAGATTATTAATGTAATCCCATAACACCATCACAGGAGGGCAGCACCTCCCCACTGCAGATTATTAATGTAATCCCATAACACCATCACAGGAGCGCAGCACCTCCCCACTGCAGATTATTAATGTAACACCACAACTCCACCACAGGAGCGCAGCACCTCCCCACTGCAGATTATTAATGTAACACCACAACTCCACCACAGGAGCGCAGCACCTCCCCACTGCAGATTATTAATGTAATCCCATAACACCATCACAGGAGGGCAGCACCTCCCCACTGCAGATTATTAATGTAATCCCATAACACCATCACAGGAGCGCAGCACCTCCCCACTGCAGATTATTAATGTAACACCACAACTCCACCACAGGAGCGCAGCACCTCCCCACTGCAGATTATTAATGTAATCCCATAACACCATCACAGGAGGGCAGCACCTCCCCACTGCAGATTATTAATGTAATCCCATAACACCATCACAGGAGGGCAGCACCTCCCCACTGCAGATTATTAATGTAATCCCATAACACCACCACAGGAGGGCAGCACCTCCCCACTGCAGATTATTAATGTAATACCATAACACCATCACAGGAGGGCAGCACCTCCCCACTGCAGATTATTAATGTAATCCCATAACACCACCACAGGAGGGCAGCACCTCCCCACTGCAGATTATTAATGTAATCCCATAACACCATCACAGGAGGGCAGCACCTCCCCACTGCAGATTATTAATGTAATACCATAACACCATCACAGGAGGGCAGCACCTCCCCACTGCAGATTATTAATGTAATACCATAACACCATCACAGGAGGGCAGCACCTCCCCACTGCAGATTATTAATGTAATACCATAACACCATCACAGGAGGGCAGCACCTCCCCACTGCAGATTATTAATGTAATCCCATAACACCATCACAGGAGGGCAGCACCTCCCCACTGCAGATTATTAATGTAATCCCATAACACCATCACAGGAGGGCAGCACCTCCCCACTGCAGATTATTAATGTAACACCACAACTCCACCACAGGAGGGCAGCACCTCCCCACTGCAGATTATTAATGTAATACCATAACACCATCACAGGAGGGCAGCACCTCCCCACTGCAGATTATTAATGTAATCCCATAACACCACCACAGGAGGGCAGCACCTCCCCACTGCAGATTATTAATGTAATACCATAACACCATCACAGGAGGGCAGCACCTCCCCACTGCAGATTATTAATGTAATCCCATAACACCATCACAGGAGGGCAGCACCTCCCCACTGCAGATTATTAATGTAATACCATAACACCATCACAGGAGGGCAGCACCTCCCCACTGCAGATTATTAATGTAATACCACAACTCCACCACAGGAGGGCAGCACCTCCCCACTGCAGATTATTAATGTAACACCACAACTCCACCACAGGAGGGCAGCACCTCCCCACTGCAGATTATTAATGTAATACCATAACACCATCACAGGAGGGCAGCACCTCCCCACTGCAGATTATTAATGTAATCCCATAACACCATCACAGGAGGGCAGCACCTCCCCACTGCAGATTATTAATGTAATCCCATAACACCATCACAGGAGGGCAGCACCTCCCCACTGCAGATTATTAATGTAACACCACAACTCCACCACAGGAGGGCAGCACCTCCCCACTGCAGATTATTAATGTAATCCCATAACACCATCACAGGAGGGCAGCACCTCCCCACTGCAGATTATTAATGTAATCCCATAACACCATCACAGGAGGGCAGCACCTCCCCACTGCAGATTATTAATGTAATACCATAACACCACCACAGGAGGGCAGCACCTCCCCACTGCAGATTATTAATGTAACACCACAACTCCACCATAGGAGGGCAGCACCTCCCCACTGCAGATTATTAATGTAATCCCATAACACCATCACAGGAGCGCAGCATCTCCCCACTGCAGATTATTAATGTAACACCACAACTCCACCACAGGAGGGCAGCACCTCCTCACTGCAGATTATTAATGTAATACCATAACACCACCACAGGAGGGCAGCACCTCCCCACTGCAGATTATTAATGTAACACCACAACTCCACCATAGGAGGGCAGCACCTCCCCACTGCAGATTATTAATGTAATCCCATAACACCATCACAGGAGGGCAGCACCTCCCCACTGCAGATTATTAATGCAACACCACAACTCCACCATAGGAGGGCAGCACCTCCCCACTGCAGATTATTAATGTAATCCCATAACACCATCACAGGAGCGCAGCACCTCCCCACTGCAGATTATTAATGTAACACCACAACTCCACCATAGGAGGGCAGCACCTCCCCACTGCAGATTATTAATGTAACACCACAACTCCACCACAGGAGCGCAGCACCTCCCCACTGCAGATTATTAATGTAATCCCATAACACCATCACAGGAGGGCAGCACCTCCCCACTGCAGATTATTAATGTAATCCCATAACACCATCACAGGAGCGCAGCACCTCCCCACTGCAGATTATTAATGTAACACCACAACTCCACCACAGGAGCGCAGCACCTCCCCACTGCAGATTATTAATGTAACACCACAACTCCACCACAGGAGCGCAGCACCTCCCCACTGCAGATTATTAATGTAATCCCATAACACCATCACAGGAGGGCAGCACCTCCCCACTGCAGATTATTAATGTAATCCCATAACACCATCACAGGAGCGCAGCACCTCCCCACTGCAGATTATTAATGTAACACCACAACTCCACCACAGGAGCGCAGCACCTCCCCACTGCAGATTATTAATGTAATCCCATAACACCATCACAGGAGGGCAGCACCTCCCCACTGCAGATTATTAATGTAATCCCATAACACCATCACAGGAGGGCAGCACCTCCCCACTGCAGATTATTAATGTAATCCCATAACACCACCACAGGAGGGCAGCACCTCCCCACTGCAGATTATTAATGTAATACCATAACACCATCACAGGAGGGCAGCACCTCCCCACTGCAGATTATTAATGTAATACCATAACACCATCACAGGAGGGCAGCACCTCCCCACTGCAGATTATTAATGTAATCCCATAACACCACCACAGGAGGGCAGCACCTCCCCACTGCAGATTATTAATGTAATCCCATAACACCATCACAGGAGGGCAGCACCTCCCCACTGCAGATTATTAATGTAATACCATAACACCATCACAGGAGGGCAGCACCTCCCCACTGCAGATTATTAATGTAATCCCATAACACCACCACAGGAGGGCAGCACCTCCCCACTGCAGATTATTAATGTAATCCCATAACACCATCACAGGAGGGCAGCACCTCCCCACTGCAGATTATTAATGTAATCCCATAACACCATCACAGGAGGGCAGCACCTCCCCACTGCAGATTATTAATGTAATCCCATAACACCATCACAGGAGGGCAGCACCTCCCCACTGCAGATTATTAATGTAATCCCATAACACCATCACAGGAGGGCAGCACCTCCCCACTGCAGATTATTAATGTAATACCATAACACCATCACAGGAGGGCAGCACCTCCCCACTGCAGATTATTAATGTAATACCACAACTCCACCACAGGAGGGCAGCACCTCCCCACTGCAGATTATTAATGTAACACCACAACTCCACCACAGGAGGGCAGCACCTCCCCACTGCAGATTATTAATGTAATACCATAACACCATCACAGGAGGGCAGCACCTCCCCACTGCAGATTATTAATGTAACACCACAACTCCACCACAGGAGGGCAGCACCTCCCCACTGCAGATTATTAATGTAATCCCATAACACCATCACAGGAGGGCAGCACCTCCCCACTGCAG
The DNA here is from genome assembly GCF_048569485.1 of Anomaloglossus baeobatrachus. Classification (NCBI taxonomy): domain Eukaryota; kingdom Metazoa; phylum Chordata; class Amphibia; order Anura; family Aromobatidae; genus Anomaloglossus; species Anomaloglossus baeobatrachus. The sequence goes on from NC_134353.1 coordinate 17,771,205, forward strand.
ATTATTAATGTAATCCCATAACACCATCACAGGAGGGCAGCACCTCCCCACTGCAGATTATTAATGTAATACCATAACACCACCACAGGAGGGCAGCACCTCCCCACTGCAGATTATTAATGTAACACCACAACTCCACCATAGGAGGGCAGCACCTCCCCACTGCAGATTATTAATGTAATCCCATAACACCATCACAGGAGCGCAGCATCTCCCCACTGCAGATTATTAATGTAACACCACAACTCCACCACAGGAGGGCAGCACCTCCTCACTGCAGATTATTAATGTAATACCATAACACCACCACAGGAGGGCAGCACCTCCCCACTGCAGATTATTAATGTAACACCACAACTCCACCATAGGAGGGCAGCACCTCCCCACTGCAGATTATTAATGTAATCCCATAACACCATCACAGGAGGGCAGCACCTCCCCACTGCAGATTATTAATGTAACACCACAACTCCACCATAGGAGGGCAGCACCTCCCCACTGCAGATTATTAATGTAATCCCATAACACCATCACAGGAGCGCAGCACCTCCCCACTGCAGATTATTAATGTAACACCACAACTCCACCATAGGAGGGCAGCACATCCCCACTGCAGATTATTAATGTAACACCACAACTCCACCACAGGAGCGCAGCACCTCCCCACTGCAGATTATTAATGTAATCCCATAACACCATCACAGGAGGGCAGCACCTCCCCACTGCAGATTATTAATGTAATCCCATAACACCATCACAGGAGCGCAGCACCTCCCCACTGCAGATTATTAATGTAACACCACAACTCCACCACAGGAGCGCAGCACCTCCCCACTGCAGATTATTAATGTAACACCACAACTCCACCACAGGAGCGCAGCACCTCCCCACTGCAGATTATTAATGTAATCCCATAACACCATCACAGGAGGGCAGCACCTCCCCACTGCAGATTATTAATGTAATCCCATAACACCATCACAGGAGGGCAGCACCTCCCCACTGCAGATTATTAATGTAATCCCATAACACCACCACAGGAGGGCAGCACCTCCCCACTGCAGATTATTAATGTAATACCATAACACCATCACAGGAGGGCAGCACCTCCCCACTGCAGATTATTAATGTAATACCATAACACCATCACAGGAGGGCAGCACCTCCCCACTGCAGATTATTAATGTAATCCCATAACACCACCACAGGAGGGCAGCACCTCCCCACTGCAGATTATTAATGTAACACCACAACTCCACCACAGGAGGGCAGCACCTCCCCACTGCAGATTATTAATGTAATCCCATAACACCATCACAGGAGGGCAGCACCTCCCCACTGCAGATTATTAATGTAATCCCATAACACCATCACAGGAGGGCAGCACCTCCCCACTGCAGATTATTAATGTAATCCCATAACACCACCACAGGAGGGCAGCACCTCCCCACTGCAGATTATTAATGTAACACCACAACTCCACCACAGGAGGGCAGCACCTCCCCACTGCAGATTATTAATGTAATCCCATAACACCATCACAGGAGGGCAGCACCTCCCCACTGCAGATTATTAATGTAATCCCATAACACCATCACAGGAGGGCAGCACCTCCCCACTGCAGATTATTAATGTAATCCCATAACACCATCACAGGAGCGCAGCATCTCCCCACTGCAGATTATTAATGTAACACCACAACTCCACCACAGGAGGGCAGCACCTCCTCACTGCAGATTATTAATGTAATACCATAACACCACCACAGGAGGGCAGCACCTCCCCACTGCAGATTATTAATGTAACACCACAACTCCACCATAGGAGGGCAGCACCTCCCCACTGCAGATTATTAATGTAATCCCATAACACCATCACAGGAGGGCAGCACCTCCCCACTGCAGATTATTAATGCAACACCACAACTCCACCATAGGAGGGCAGCACCTCCCCACTGCAGATTATTAATGTAATCCCATAACACCATCACAGGAGCGCAGCACCTCCCCACTGCAGATTATTAATGTAATCCCATAACACCATCACAGGAGGGCAGCACCTCCCCACTGCAGATTATTAATGTAATCCCATAACACCATCACAGGAGCGCAGCACCTCCCCACTGCAGATTATTAATGTAACACCACAACTCCACCACAGGAGCGCAGCACCTCCCCACTGCAGATTATTAATGTAACACCACAACTCCACCACAGGAGCGCAGCACCTCCCCACTGCAGATTATTAATGTAATCCCATAACACCATCACAGGAGGGCAGCACCTCCCCACTGCAGATTATTAATGTAATCCCATAACACCATCACAGGAGCGCAGCACCTCCCCACTGCAGATTATTAATGTAACACCACAACCTCCACCACAGGAGCGCAGCACCTCCCCACTGCAGATTATTAATGTAATCCCATAACACCATCACAGGAGGGCAGCACCTCCCCACTGCAGATTATTAATGTAATCCCATAACACCATCACAGGAGGGCAGCACCTCCCCACTGCAGATTATTAATGTAATCCCATAACACCATCCACAGGAGGGCAGCACCTCCCCACTGCAGATTATTAATGTAATACCATAACACCATCACAGGAGGGCAGCACCTCCCCACTGCAGATTATTAATGTAATACCATAACACCATCACAGGAGGGCAGCACCTCCCCACTGCAGATTATTAATGTAATCCCATAACACCACCACAGGAGGGGCAGCACCTCCCCACTGCAGATTATTAATGTAATCCCATAACACCATCACAGGAGGGCAGCACCTCCCCACTGCAGATTATTAATGTAATACCATAACACCATCACAGAGAGGGCAGCACCTCCCCACTGCAGATTATTAATGTAATCCCATAACACCACCACAGGAGGGCAGCACCTCCCCACTGCAGATTATTAATGTAATCCCATAACACCATCACAGGAGGGGCAGCACCTCCCCACTGCAGATTATTAATGTAATACCATAACACCATCACAGGAGGGCAGCACCTCCCCACTGCAGATTATTAATGTAATCCCATAACACCATCACAGGAGGGCAGCACCTCCCCACTGCAGATTATTAATGTAATCCCATAACACCATCACAGGAGGGCAGCACCTCCCCACTGCAGATTATTAATGTAATACCATAACACCATCACAGGAGGGCAGCACCTCCCCACTGCAGATTATTAATGTAATACCACAACTCCACCACAGGAGGGCAGCACCTCCCCACTGCAGATTATTAATGTAACACCACAACTCCACCACAGGAGGGCAGCACCTCCCCCACTGCAGATTATTAATGTAATACCATAACACCATCACAGGAGGGCAGCACCTCCCCACTGCAGATTATTAATGTAACACCACAACTCCACCACAGGAGGGCAGCACCTCCCCACTGCAGATTATTAATGTAATCCCATAACACCATCACAGGAGGGCAGCACCTCCCCACTGCAGATTATTAATGTAATCCCATAACACCATCACAGGAGGGCAGCACCTCCCCACTGCAGATTATTAATGTAATACCATAACACCACCACAGGAGGGCAGCACCTCCCCACTGCAGATTATTAATGTAACACCACAACTCCACCATAGGAGGGCAGCACCTCCCCACTGCCAGATTATTAATGTAATCCCATAACACCATCACAGGAGCGCAGCATCTCCCCACTGCAGATTATTAATGTAACACCACAACTCCACCACAGGAGGGCAGCACCTCCTCACTGCAGATTATTAATGTAATACCATAACACCACCACAGGAGGGCAGCACCTCCCCACTGCAGATTATTAATGTAACACCACAACTCCACCATAGGAGGGCAGCACCTCCCCACTGCAGATTATTAATGTAATCCCATAACACCATCACAGGAGGGCAGCACCTCCCCACTGCAGATTATTAATGTAACACCACAACTCCACCATAGGAGGGCAGCACCTCCCCACTGCAGATTATTAATGTAATCCCATAACACCATCACAGGAGCGCAGCACCTCCCCACTGCAGATTATTAATGTAACACCACAACTCCACCATAGGAGGGCAGCACATCCCCACTGCAGATTATTAATGTAACACCACAACTCCACCACAGGAGCGCAGCACCTCCCCACTGCAGATTATTAATGTAATCCCATAACACCATCACAGGAGGGCAGCACCTCCCCACTGCAGATTATTAATGTAATCCCATAACACCATCACAGGAGCGCAGCACCTCCCCACTGCAGATTATTAATGTAACACCACAACTCCACCACAGGAGCGCAGCACCTCCCCACTGCAGATTATTAATGTAACACCACAACTCCACCACAGGAGCGCAGCACCTCCCCACTGCAGATTATTAATGTAATCCCATAACACCATCACAGGAGGGCAGCACCTCCCCACTGCAGATTATTAATGTAATCCCATAACACCATCACAGGAGCGCAGCACCTCCCCACTGCAGATTATTAATGTAACACCACAACTCCACCACAGGAGCGCAGCACCTCCCCACTGCAGATTATTAATGTAATCCCATAACACCATCACAGGAGGGCAGCACCTCCCCACTGCAGATTATTAATGTAATCCCATAACACCATCACAGGAGGGCAGCACCTCCCCCACTGCAGATTATTAATGTAATCCCATAACACCACCACAGGAGCGGCAGCACCTCCCCACTGCAGATTATTAATGTAATACCATAACACCATCACAGGAGGGCAGCACCTCCCCACTGCAGATTATTAATGTAATACCATAACACCATCACAGGAGGGCAGCACCTCCCCACTGCAGATTATTAATGTAATCCCATAACACCACCACAGGAGGGCAGCACCTCCCCACTTGCAGATTATTAATGTAATCCCATAACACCATCACAGGGAGGGCAGCACCTCCCCACTGCAGATTATTAATGTAATTCCCATAACACCATCACAGGAGGGGCAGCACCTCCCCACTGCAGATTATTAATGTAATCCCATAACACCATCACAGGAGGGCAGCACCTCCCCACTGCAGATTATTAATGTAATCCCATAACACCATCACAGGAGGGCAGCACCTCCCCACTGCAGATTATTAATGTAATACCATAACACCATCACAGGAGGGCAGCACCTCCCCACTGCAGATTATTAATGTAATATCCACAACTCCACCACAGGAGGGCAGCACCTCCCCACTGCAGATTATTAATGTAACACCACAACTCCACCACAGGAGGGCAGCACCTCCCCACTGCAGATTATTAATGTAATCCCCATAACACCATCACAGGAGGGCAGCACCTCCCCCACTGCAGATTATTAATGTAATCCCATAACACCATCACAGGAGGGCAGCACCTCCCCACTGCAGATTATTAATGTAATCCCATAACACCATCACAGGAGGGCAGCACCTCCCCACTGCAGATTATTAATGTAACACCACAACTCCACCACAGGAGGGCAGCACCTCCCCACTGCAGATTATTAATGTAATCCCATAACACCATCACAGGAGGGCAGCACCTCCCCACTGCAGATTATTAATGTAATCCCATAACACCATCACAGGAGGGCAGCACCTCCCCACTGCAGATTATTAATGTAATACCATAACACCATCACAGGAGGGCAGCACCTCCCCACTGCAGATTATTAATGTAATACCAATAACACACCATCACAGGAGGGCAGCACCTCCCCCACTGCAGATTATTAATGTAATACCATAACACCATCACAGGAGGGCAGCACCTCCCCACTGCAGATTATTAATGTAATACCATAACACCATCACAGGAGGGCAGCACCTCCCCACTGCAGATTATTAATGTAATACCATAACACCATCACAGGAGGGCAGCACCTCCCCACTGCAGATTATTAATGTAATCCCATAACACCATCACAGGAGGGCAGCACCTCCCCACTGCAGATTATTAATGTAATCCCATAACACCATCAACAGGAGGGCAGCACCTCCCCACTGCAGATTATTAATGTAACACCACAACTCCACCACAGGAGGGCAGCACCTCCCCACTGCAGATTATTAATGTAATCCCATAACACCATCACAGGAGGGCAGCACCTCCCCACTTGCAGATTATTAATGTAATCCCATAACACCCATCACAGGAGGGCAGCACCTCCCCACTGCAGATTATTAATGTAACACCACTAACACCACCACAGGAGGGCAGCACCTCCCCACTGCAGATTATTAATGTAATCCCATAACACCATCACAGGAGGGCAGCACCTCCCCACTGCAGATTATTAATGTAATACCCATAACACCATCACAGGAGGGCAGCACCTCCCCACTGCAGATTATTAATGTAATCCCCAATAAACACCATCACAGGAGGGCAGCACCTCCCCACTGCAGATTATTAATGTAACACCACAACTCCACCACAGGAGGGCAGCACCTCCCCACTGCAGATTATTAATGTAATCCCATAACACCATCACAGGAGGGCAGCACCTCCCCACTGCAGATTATTAATGTAATCCCATAACACCATCACAGGAGGGCAGCACCTCCCCACTGCAGATTATTAATGTAACACCACAACTCCACCACAGGAGGGCAGCACCTCCCCACTGCAGATTATTAATGTAACACCACAACTCCACCACAGGAGGGCAGCACCTCCCCACTGCAGATTATTAATGTAACACCACAACTCCACCATAGGAGGGCAGCACCTCCCCACTGCAGATTATTAATGTAATCCCATAACACCATCACAGGAGGGCAGCACCTCCCCACTGCAGATTATTAATGTAACACCACAACTCCACCACAGGAGGGCAGCACCTCCCCACTGCAGATTATTAATGTAATCCCATAACACCATCACAGGAGGGCAGCACCTCCCCACTGCAGATTATTAATGTAATCCCATAACACCATCACAGGAGGGCAGCACCTCCCCACTGCAGATTATTAATGTAATCCCATAACACCATCACAGGAGGGCAGCACCTCCCCACTGCAGATTATTAATGTAACACCACAACTCCACCACAGGAGGGCAGCACCTCCCCACTGCAGATTATTAATGTAATCCCATAACACCATCACAGGAGGGCAGCACCTCCCCACTGCAGATTATTAATGTAATACCATAACACCATCACAGGAGGGCAGCACCTCCCCACTGCAGATTATTAATGTAATACCATAACACCATCACAGGAGGGCAGCACCTCCCCACTGCAGATTATTAATGTAACACCACAACTCCACCACAGGAGGGCAGCACCTCCCCACTGCAGATTATTAATGTAATACCATAACACCATCACAGGAGGGCAGCACCTCCCCACTGCAGATTATTAATGTAATCCCATAACACCACCACAGGAGGGCAGCACCTCCCCACTGCAGATTATTAATGTAATACCATAACACCATCACAGGAGCGCAGCACCTCCCCACTGCAGATTATTAATGTAACACCACAACTCCACCATAGGAGGGCAGCACCTCCCCACTGCAGATTATTAATGTAATCCCATAACACCATCACAGGAGGGCAGCACCTCCCCACTGCAGATTATTAATGTAACACCACAACTCCACCACAGGAGGGCAGCACCTCCCCACTGCAGATTATTAATGTAATCCCATAACACCATCACAGGAGGGCAGCACCTCCCCACTGCAGATTATTAATGTAATCCCATAACACCATCACAGGAGGGCAGCACCTCCCCACTGCAGATTATTAATGTAATCCCATAACACCATCACAGGAGGGCAGCACCTCCCCACTGCAGATTATTAATGTAACACCACAACTCCACCACAGGAGGGCAGCACCTCCCCACTGCAGATTATTAATGTAATCCCATAACACCATCACAGGAGGGCAGCACCTCCCCACTGCAGATTATTAATGTAATCCCATAACACCATCACAGGAGGGCAGCACCTCCCCACTGCAGATTATTAATGTAATCCCATAACACCATCACAGGAGGGCAGCACCTCCCCACTGCAGATTATTAATGTAACACCACAACTCCACCACAGGAGGGCAGCACCTCCCCACTGCAGATTATTAATGTAACACCACAACTCCACCACAGGAGGGCAGCACCTCCCCACTGCAGATTATTAATGTAATCCCATAACACCATCACAGGAGGGCAGCACCTCCCCACTGCAGATTATTAATGTAACACCACAACTCCACCACAGGAGGGCAGCACCTCCCCACTGCAGATTATTAATGTAATCCCATAACACCATCACAGGAGGGCAGCACCTCCCCACTGCAGATTATTAATGTAATCCCATAACACCATCACAGGAGGGCAGCACCTCCCCACTGCAGATTATTAATGTAATCCCATAACACCATCACAGGAGGGCAGCACCTCCCCACTGCAGATTATTAATGTAACACCACAACTCCACCACAGGAGGGCAGCACCTCCCCACTGCAGATTATTAATGTAATCCCATAACACCATCACAGGAGGGCAGCACCTCCCCACTGCAGATTATTAATGTAATACCATAACACCATCACAGGAGGGCAGCACCTCCCCACTGCAGATTATTAATGTAATACCATAACACCATCACAGGAGGGCAGCACCTCCCCACTGCAGATTATTAATGTAATACCATAACACCATCACAGGAGCGCAGCACCTCCCCACTGCAGATTATTAATGTAACACCACAACTCCACCATAGGAGGGCAGCACCTCCCCACTGCAGATTATTAATGTAATCCCATAACACCATCACAGGAGGGCAGCACCTCCCCACTGCAGATTATTAATGTAACACCACAACTCCACCACAGGAGGGCAGCACCTCCCCACTGCAGATTATTAATGTAATCCCATAACACCATCACAGGAGGGCAGCACCTCCCCACTGCAGATTATTAATGTAATCCCATAACACCATCACAGGAGGGCAGCACCTCCCCACTGCAGATTATTAATGTAATCCCATAACACCATCACAGGAGGGCAGCACCTCCCCACTGCAGATTATTAATGTAACACCACAACTCCACCACAGGAGGGCAGCACCTCCCCACTGCAGATTATTAATGTAATCCCATAACACCATCACAGGAGGGCAGCACCTCCCCACTGCAGATTATTAATGTAATCCCATAACACCATCACAGGAGGGCAGCACCTCCCCACTGCAGATTATTAATGTAATCCCATAACACCATCACAGGAGGGCAGCACCTCCCCACTGCAGATTATTAATGTAACACCACAACTCCACCACAGGAGGGCAGCACCTCCCCACTGCAGATTATTAATGTAATCCCATAACACCATCACAGGAGGGCAGCACCTCCCCACTGCAGATTATTAATGTAATCCCATAACACCATCACAGGAGGGCAGCACCTCCCCACTGCAGATTATTAATGTAATCCCATAACACCATCACAGGAGGGCAGCACCTCCCCACTGCAGATTATTAATGTAACACCACAACTCCACCACAGGAGGGCAGCACCTCCCCACTGCAGATTATTAATGTAACACCACAACTCCACCACAGGAGGGCAGCACCTCCCCACTGCAGATTATTAATGTAATCCCATAACACCATCACAGGAGGGCAGCACCTCCCCACTGCAGATTATTAATGTAACACCACAACTCCACCACAGGAGGGCAGCACCTCCCCACTGCAGATTATTAATGTAATCCCATAACACCATCACAGGAGGGCAGCACCTCCCCACTGCAGATTAATGTAACACCACGACTCCACCACAGGAGGGCAGCACCTGCTGACACTTATACTCTCCAGCAGCACAGAGTATTTCAGGGGAGGAAGGTGCTGCTCTTCAGAGGTTCCCTTCCCTCTGCATCAGGTCAGCCTCTGATCTCTGCTGCTCATTATTTTACTTTCCTCTCTTGTAGAAAGTGACCAATCACGTCCTGGGCAGGAAGACCCCATGGAACTGACGCGACCCCCTCCCATCACCCGGAAGTGCCTTCTTCCCCGCTCATGTGACAGTGCAGACGCCTCCTCGTGCTTTTGTAGATTGGAGTATTTATATTTTTCTAGCAGACGCTGATTTTATTTTCTTGTGGTTTTATAATTGAAATAAATGTAATATATTTGAGTTTTGTGTTTCTTGTCTCCCTCCAGCAGAGGGCAGTGTAACGCGGAGGCGTCTGTCAGGAGCGTTCACCATCCCCCGAGACCGCGGCGGGGTGTGGAGAACATAGTACAAAGCTTTGGCTTCTACGCCCTCCCCTCAGTAATGAGTACAGATCTGAGTGCTGGACCCCCGCATAGTGCAGACCCCCGAGTGGTCTTGTATGAGGCTCCAGCCACTGACAACAATCAGAGATCTTGAAAAACGTCTTTATTTACAGTGGGCTGGTGGTAAAGATGGCGGCCGTTCCTCAGGCGGTCATGCACCCGCTCAGCTCCTTCTCTAGCGCCTGCACGGCCGCGTGGCTGAGGAACAGCAGCGCCCCCTGCGGGATGAAGGTGTCCAGGATCAGCTCCATCTTGTCGGCGCGGAGGACAGCGTGGCTGCTGTGAGTGGCGAGGCGCAGCGTCTCCAGCAGATACTTCACCATCATCCGCAGCGTCATCTCCGCCAGCGTCAGGTTCTCCTGGGGGTCACAGATCAGAGAGAAGCCGAAGAGGTGAACCCCGAAAAAGAGGACAACCATCTCCTGCGGAAAGGGCGCGCCCGCGGGTAACCCCAGCACCCCGACATCCTCCTCCTGGAGAACCACCATCTCCTCCGATTCAGCGACCGGACGAGCGGAGACCTGACGTCTCAGGAGACACCGCGAGGCCACCAGCCTGAGGAAAGACAGCCACAATGCATCATGGGAAATCCAAACATCATAGGGGGGGGGGGTCTGTCCCCTCAGGGTGGGGGCATTACCGGGCCACGGCCGCCATCTGCTCCTTCCTCCTCACATTCTCCTGCTCCAGAAAGTCTTCATCCATCCGCCGCTGCTCATCTAGAACTTCACAGCTGAAGAGTCGCTGGTACAAGACCCTGCAGGGCGGACCCCCGGGAGCAGAGCCCACCGAGTGCATGAGGAAACCGTACACCATGGCGCAGTCTGGAATATAGAAGGGAACAGTCAGAGGGGGGAAGAAACCAACAAATAACAACATCCACTGCTATCATCAGTGACGGATGGGGACCACCAGGACGCCGCACCCCAACAAGGAGAACAAGACCCCCACTATCATCAGAGACCGATGGGAACCATGACGACACCGCAGCCCAACAAAGAACATCCCCCGCTATCATCAGAGACCGATGGAGCCCACCAGGAAGCTGCACCCCAACAAGCAGAACAAGACCCCCCCCCCTTTAACCACGAGACGAGGGTGTTGGGGCCGCGGCTCTGCAGACAGAGGCTTATGAGGCGGTCACTCTCCGGTCAGGAGACCCCGTCTGTTCTGTGCACGGAAATCTGACCGACTCCACCAGTGACCGAGGAGGAGAGAACAGAGGCCCGGACACCGGGAGCAGCAGAGGAGAATCCCCGGCACCGCAGAGGCCCGGACACCGGGAGCAGCGGAGGAGAATCCCCGGCACCGCACAGGCCCGGACACCGGGAGCAGCGGAGGAGAATCCCCGGCACCGCAGAGGCCCGGACACCGGGAGCAGCGGAGGAGAATCCCCGGCACCGCAGAGGCCCGGACACCGGGAGCAGCAGAGGAGAATCCCCGGACACCGCACAGGCCCGGACACCGGGAGCAGCGGAGGAGAATCCCCGGGCACCGCAGAGGCCCGGACACCGGGAGCAGCGGAGGAGAATCCCCGGCACCGCAGAGGCCCGGACACCGGGAGCAGCGGAGGAGAATCCCCGGCACCGCACAGGCCCGGACACCGGGAGCAGCGGAGGAGAATCCCCGACACCGCAGAGGCCCGGACACCGGGAGCAGCGGAGGAGAATCCCCGGCACCGCAGAGGCCCGGACACCGGGAGCAGCAGAGGAGAATCCCCGGCACCGCAGAGGCCCGGACACCGGGAGCAGCGGAGGAGAATCCCCGGGCACCGCAGAGGCCCGGACACCGGGAGCAGCGGAGGAGAATCCCCGGCACCGCAGAGGCCCGGACACCGGGAGCAGCGGAGGAGAATCCCCGGACACCGGGAGCAGCGGAGGAGAATCCCCGGCACCGCAGAGGCCCGGACACCGGGAGCAGCGGAGGAGAATCCCCGGCACCGCAGAGGCCCGGACACCGGGAGCAGCAGAGGAGAATCCCCGGACACCGCACAGGCCCGGACACCGGGAGCAGCGGAGGAGAATCCCCGGCACCGCACAGGCCCGGACACCGGGAGCAGCGGAGGAGAATCCCCGGACACCGCACAGGCCCGGACACCGGGAGCAGCAGAGGAGAATCCCCGGCACCGCACAGGCCCGGACACCGGGAGCAGCAGAGGAGAATCCCCGGACACCGCACAGGCCCGGACACCGGGAGCAGCAGAGGAGAATTCCCGGCACCGCAGAGGCCCGGACACCGGGAGCAGCAGAGGAGAATCCCCGGCACCGCAGAGGCCCGGACACCGGGAGCAGCGGAGGAGAATCCCCGGCACCGCAGAGGCCCGGACACCGGGAGCAGCAGAGGAGAATCCCCGGCACCGCACAGGCCCGGACACCGGGAGCAGCAGAGGAGAATCCCCGGCACCGCAGAGGCCCGGACACCGGGAGCAGCGGAGGAGAATCCCCGACACCGCAGAGGCCCGGACACCGGGAGCAGCGGAGGAGAATCCCCGGCACCGCACAGGCCCGGACACCGGGAGCAGCGGAGGAGAATCCCCGGACACCGCAGAGGCCCGGACACCGGGAGCAGCGGAGGAGAATCCCCGGCACCGCAGAGGCCCGGACACCGGGAGCAGCGGAGGAGAATCCCCGACACCGCAGAGGCCCGGACACCGGGAGCAGCAGAGGAGAATCCCCGGGCACCGCAGAGGCCCGGACACCGGGAGCAGCGGAGGAGAATCCCCGACACCGCAGAGGCCCGGACACCGGGAGCAGCGGAGGAGAATCCCCGGCACCGCACAGGCCCGGACACCGGGAGCAGCGGAGGAGGAGAATCCCCGGACACCGGGAGCAGCGGAGGAGAATCCCCGGCACCGCACAGGCCCGGGCACGGCGCTCACTATACACAGCCGCACACGCGCCATACCGACCCGGCACAGCCCGCAGCCATAACAACACAGGACTGGTCACATGACCGCTCCTACAAAGCGGCTGCTCCTGTGACGTCATCGGAAAAGGCGGAACATTTCTAGTTATAGGGCGGGGTTTATCGCCGAAACCTGCACTTACGGTAGATGCTAAACTGTATGGGCTCCTTCAAGGGCCGACGTAATTTGTCACGTGTACGGGGCGTGTTCAATATGCAGCGCGATGTTATCAAGAGACAGAAGACATTATGGCTACGTTCATACATTGCGTCTTATATCTTTAAGTCCACGTGGTCATAGGGTTGTTTATAATACAAGCGGAAGTCTGAGGAGAGGGCGGAGGAGGAAACATCACTATTTATCAGCGCCCCCCAGTGGTGACATGTAGGCAGTGCAGATAATTACACCACATTACACTATATATATCAGCGCCCCCCAGTGGTGACATATAGACAGTGCAGGGTAATTACACCACATTACACTATATATATATATATATATCAGCGCCCCCCAGTGGTGACCTGTAGACAGTGCAGGGTAATTACACCACATTACACTATATATATATATATATATATATCAGCGCCCCCCAGTGGTGACATGTAGGCAGTGCAGGGTAATTACACCACATTACACTATATATATATATCAGCGCCCCCCAGTGGTGACATGTAGACAGTGCAGGGTAATTACACCACATTACACTATATATATATATATATATATCAGCGCCCCCCAGTGGTGACATGTAGACAGTGCAGGGTAATTACACCACATTACACTATATATATATATCAGCGCCCCCCAGTGGTGACATATAGACAGTGCAGGGTAATTACACCTCATTACACTATATATATATATCAGCGCCCCCCAGTGGTGACATGTAGGCAGTGCAGGGTAATTACACCACATTACACTATATATATATATATATATATCAGCGCCCCCCAGTGGTGACATGTAGACAGTGCAGGGTAATTACACCACATTACACTATATATATATATATATATATATATATATCAGCGCCCCCCAGTGGTGACATGTAGACAGTGCAGGGTAATTACACCACATTACACTATATATATATATCAGCGCCCCCCAGTGGTGACATGTAGACAGTGCAGGGTAATTACACCACATTACACTATATATATATATATATATATCAGCGCCCCCCAGTGGTGACATGTAGACAGTGCAGGGTAATTACACCACATTACACTATATATATATATCAGCGCCCCCCAGTGGTGACATGTAGACAGTGCAGGGTAATTACACCACATTACACTATATATATATATATATATATATATCAGCGCCCCCCAGTGGTGACATGTAGATAGTGCAGGGTAATTACACCACATTACACTATATATATATATATATATATATATCAGCGCCCCCCAGTGGTGACATGTAGACAGTGCAGGGTAATTACACCACATTACACTATATATATATATATATATATATATATATATATCAGCGCCCCCCAGTGGTGACATGTAGATAGTGCAGGGTAATTACACCACATTACACTATATATATATCAGCGCCCTCCAGTGGTGACATGTAGGCAGTGCAGGGTAATTACACCACATTACACTATATATATCAGCGCCCCCCAGTGGTGACATGTAGGCAGTGCAGGGTAATTACACCACATTACACTATATATATATATATCAGCGCCCCCCAGTGGTGACATGTAGGCAGTGCAGGGTAATTACACCACATTACACTATATATATATATCAGCGCCCCCCAGTGGTGACATGTAGACAGTGCAGGGTAATTACACCACATTACACTATATATATATATATCAGCGCCCCCCAGTGGTGACATGTAGGCAGTGCAGGGTAATTACACCACATTACACTATATATATATATATATATATCAGCGCCCCCCAGTGGTGACATATAGACAGTGCAGGGTAATTACACCACATTACACTAATATATATATATCAGCGCCCTCCAGTGGTGACATATAGACAGTGCAGGGTAATTACACCACATTACACTATATATATATATATATATCAGCGCCCCCCAGTGGTGACCTGTAGACAGTGCAGGGTAATTACACCACATTACACTATATATATCAGCGCCCCCCAGTGGTGACATGTAGACAGTGCAGGGTAATTACACCACATTACACTATATATATATATATATATATATATATATATATATATATATATCAGCGCCCCCCCAGTGGTGACATATAGACAGTGCAGGGTAATTACACCTCATTACACTATATATATATATCAGCGCCCCCCAGTGGTGACATGTAGACAGTGCAGGGTAATTACACCACATTACACTATATATATATATATATATATCAGCGCCCCCCAGTGGTGACATGTAGACAGTGCAGGGTAATTACACCACATTACACTATATATATATATATATATCAGCGCCCCCCAGTGGTGACATGTAGACAGTGCAGGGTAATTACACCACATTACACTATATATATATATATCAGCGCCCCCCAGTGGTGACATGTAGACAGTGCAGGGTAATTACACCACATTACACTATATATATATATCAGCGCCCCCCAGTGGTGACATGTAGACAGTGCAGGGTAATTACACCACATTACACTATATATATATATATCAGCGCCCCCCAGTGGTGACATGTAGGCAGTGCAGGGTAATTACACCACATTACACTATATATATATATATATATCAGCGCCCCCCAGTGGTGACATATAGACAGTGCAGGGTAATTACACCACATTACACTAATATATATATCAGCGCCCTCCAGTGGTGACATGTAGACAGTGCAGGGTAATTACACCACATTACACTATATATATATATATATATATATATATCAGCGCCCCCCAGTGGTGACATGTAGACAGTGCAGGGTAATTACACCACATTACACTATATATATATATCAGCGCCCCCCAGTGGTGACATGTAGACAGTGCAGGATAATTACACCACATTACACTATATATATATATATATCAGCGCCCCCCAGTGGTGACATGTAGACAGTGCAGGGTAATTACACCACATTACACTATATATATATATATCAGCGCCCCCCAGTGGTGACATGTAGACAGTGCAGGGTAATTACACCACATTACACTATATATATATATATCAGCGCCCCCCAGTGGTGACATGTAGACAGTGCAGGGTAATTACACCACATTACACTATATATATATATCAGCGCCCCCCAGTGGTGACATGTAGACAGTGCAGGGTAATTACACCACATTACACTATATATATATATATATATCAGCGCCCCCCAGTGGTGACATATAGACAGTGCAGGGTAATTACACCACATTACACTAATATATATATCAGCGCCCTCCAGTGGTGACATGTAGACAGTGCAGGGTAATTACACCACATTACACTATATATATATATCAGCGCCCCCCAGTGGTGACATGTAGACAGTGCAGGGTAATTACACCACATTACACTATATATATATATATCAGCGCCCCCCAGTGGTGACATGTAGACAGTGCAGGGTAATTACACCACATTACACTATATATATATATATATATCAGCGCCCCCCAGTGGTGACATATAGACAGTGCAGGGTAATTACACCACATTACACTATATATATATATATATATATATATATATATATATATATCAGCGCCCCCCCAGTGGTGACATATAGACAGTGCAGGGTAATTA
Source organism: Anomaloglossus baeobatrachus (assembly GCF_048569485.1). Lineage (NCBI taxonomy): Eukaryota > Metazoa > Chordata > Amphibia > Anura > Aromobatidae > Anomaloglossus > Anomaloglossus baeobatrachus. The sequence continues at coordinate 17,788,137 of NC_134353.1, forward strand.
CACCTCATTACACTATATATATATATCAGCGCCCCCCAGTGGTGACATGTAGACAGTGCAGGGTAATTACACCACATTACACTATATATATATATATCAGCGCCCCCCAGTGGTGACATGTAGACAGTGCAGGGTAATTACACCACATTACACTATATATATATATCAGCGCCCCCCAGTGGTGACATGTAGACAGTGCAGGGTAATTACACCACATTACACTATATATATATATCAGCGCCCCCCAGTGGTGACATGTAGACAGTGCAGGGTAATTACACCACATTACACTATATATATATATCAGCGCCCCCCAGTGGTGACATGTAGGCAGTGCAGGGTAATTACACCACATTACACTATATATATATATATATATATCAGCGCCCCCCAGTGGTGACATATAGACAGTGCAGGGTAATTACACCACATTACACTATTTATCAGCGCCCCCAGTGGTGACCTGTAGACAGTGCAGGCTAATTACACCACATTACACTATATATATATATATCAGCGCCCCCCAGTGGTGACCTGTAGACAGTGCAGGGTAATTACACCACATTACACTATATATATATATATATATATATATATATATATATATATATATATATCAGCGCCCCCCAGTGGTGACATATAGACAGTGCAGGGTAATTACACCTCATTACACTAATATATATATCAGCGCCCTCCAGTGGTGACATGTAGACAGTGCAGGGTAATTACACCACATTACACTATATATATATATATATATATATATCAGCGCCCCCCAGTGGTGACATGTAGACAGTGCAGGGTAATTACACCACATTACACTATATATATATATATATCAGCGCCCCCCAGTGGTGACATATAGACAGTGCAGGGTAATTACACCACATTACACTATATATATATATATGTATATATATATATATATATATATATATATATATATATATATATCAGCGCCCCCCAGTGGTGACATATAGACAGTGCAGGGTAATTACACCTCATTACACTAATATATATATCAGCGCCCTCCAGTGGTGACATGTAGACAGTGCAGGGTAATTACACCACATTACACTATATATTGGACCAGTTAGTGGTCATCCTGTACTGGGGGTAATAATATGGAGTCAGAGATCTGCTGCCGGGGACGTGAAGGTGTGAAAGTCTCAGCGTCTTCTGTACATGAAAGTCCAAGATTTCAGCTCAACTTCTGTTCCTCTTATACTTACTCTCAGGAACACATGAAGGATTCAGCTCCTCAGGGCGGTACACACCTTCATATTTCCAAAGATCAAAGAGGGGGCAGTATTATAGCAGTTATATTCTTGTACATAGGGGCAGTATTATAGTAGTTATATTCTTGTATATAGGGGGCAGTATTATAGCAGTTATATTCTTGTACATAGGGGGCAGTATTATAGTAGTTATATTCTTGTACATAGGGGGCAGTATTATAGTAGTTATATTCTTGTACATAGGGGGCAGTATTATAGTAGTTATATTCTTGTACATAGGGGGCAGTATTATAGCAGTTATATTCTTGTACATAGGGGGCAGTATAGCAGTTATATTCTTGTATATAGGGGGCAGTATTATAGCAGTTATATTCTTGTATATAGGGGGCAGTATTATAGTAGTTATATTCTTGTACATAGGGGCAGTATTATAGTAGTTATATTCTTGTATATAGGGGGCAGTATTATAGCAGTTATATTCTTGTACATAGGGGGCAGTATTATAGTAGTTATATTCTTGTACATAGTGGCAGTATTATAGTAGTTATATTCTTGTACATAGTGGCAGTATTATAGTAGTTATATTCTTGTACATAGGGGCAGTATTATAGTAGTTATATTCTTGTACATAGTGGCAGTATTATAGTAGTTATATTCTTGTACATAGTGGCAGTATTATAGTAGTTATATTCTTGTACATAGGGGGCAGTATTATAGTAGTTATATTCTTGTACATAGTGGCAGTATTATAGTAGTTATATTCTTGTACATAGTGGCAGTATTATAGTAGTTATATTCTTGTACATAGGGGCAGTATTATAGTAGTTATATTCTTGTATATAGGGGGCAGTATTATAGTAGTTATATTCTTGTACATAGGGGGCAGTATTATAGTAGTTATATTCTTGTACATAGTGGCAGTATTATAGTAGTTATATTCTTGTACATAGGGGCAGTATTATAGTAGTTATATTCTTGTATATAGGGGGCAGTATTATAGCAGTTATATTCTTGTACATAGGGGGCAGTATTATAGTAGTTATATTCTTGTACATAGGGGCAGTATTATAGCAGTTATATTCTTGTACATAGGGGGCAGTATTATAGTAGTTATATTCTTGTACATAGGGGGCAGTATTATAGCAGTTATATTCTTGTACATAGGGGGCAGTATTATAGCAGTTATATTCTTGTATATAGGGGGCAGTATTATAGCAGTTATATTCTTGTATATAGGGGGCAGTATTATAGTAGTTATATTCTTGTACATAGGGGCAGTATTATAGTAGTTATATTCTTGTATATAGGGGGCAGTATTATAGCAGTTATATTCTTGTACATAGGGGGCAGTATTATAGTAGTTATATTCTTGTACATAGTGGCAGTATTATAGTAGTTATATTCTTGTACATAGGGGCAGTATTATAGTAGTTATATTCTTGTATATAGGGGGCAGTATTATAGCAGTTATATTCTTGTACATAGGGGGCAGTATTATAGTAGTTATATTCTTGTACATAGGGGGCAGTATTATAGTAGTTATATTCTTGTACATAGGGGGCAGTATTATAGTAGTTATATTCTTGTACATAGGGGGCAGTATTATAGCAGTTATATTCTTGTACATAGGGGGCAGTATTATAGTAGTTATATTCTTGTATATAGGGGGCAGTATTAAAGCAGTTATATTCTTGTACATAGGGGGCAATTTTTATTATAAAACAAACAAATACAATTATAAAAACACAAAATTGCCCGAAGAAAACACAAATCACTGCATTCTGCAGTCACATATACAAAAGCACTAAATAATCACATT